>NC_084466.1:100805578-101110757 GCF_027409185.1 Cynocephalus volans
AGAGGGGAGAAATCTAGGAAACTGAGGGATATCTTAGTCTTTCCATGATTCTGAATTGTCTAATAGACTAATGTTGAATACATATAAATACCCACACATGGAATAAGATAGAGCATATTTGGATCTTCTAAATAAATGCTCCTAATGATAATGATGATGAGCAGAGGCAGATGTCAAATACAAAAAACAGTGATATTTTAAATCCTATTATTTGCATGCCCAAGTATTAACACTGTATTTGAAAAATGTTTTATTGGCTTTTTTATTAGCTATTTCTCATCAGAGTCCTGTCGGCAGATCTCCTTTAATACTCATGTTTTAAATACAAGGAAACACATACAGGAAGAACAATTAACTGAGTTCATGGCAACTCAATACTAGGAAAAAAATCTGATACTAAGAGTTATTATTTGCATAAACCATTGTTTATTTTATCTTCAAGTATTGGTGAATTGTGTCCACATACATAGGATGATATGATTTAAGAATTATTAGAAGTATAAGTTGATTCATATACATTATCTTTTACCTATCTCTGAATCAAATTCATACCAAAACATGAAATGTCTTAGTATAATTCTATTCTATTACAATTTTGTGAGTAAAGGTCTTAATCAAATCTGTTTTGAAATCTGATCTCCAGGTAATCTATTCTCTTCTTCATTTTTAATTGTGATAAAATACATATAACATAAAATTTACTGTTTTAACCATTTTTAAGTGTACAGTTCTGTGGCAGTAAGTGTGCTTACATTGTTGTGCAACCACCACCACCGTCCTTCTCCAGAACTTTCCTCATCTTGCAAAACCGACACTCTGTACCCATCAAACAATAACTCCCTATAACTCTTCTCCCCAGAATGGCAACCACTTCTACTTTCTGTGTCCACGAATTTGACTACTCTTAGTTCCACATAACCTATTTATAAGACCATTTAAAAATATTTTGTTTTTAAGGAAAACATAGAGGAAATTCCTTAAATTATTCACTTCTGGCTCTTCTTTGAAGTAAGAGAGTGTAATGGTTCTGCCTGGAGGATCCCCATTAGGCTGTTCTAGGTACTCTGAGTTTGTCGAGCTGTGAAATGGTCGGTAGTTCACATGGCAGGTAGGGAGACTTCAGTATGCAACGTGATTTGTGGTTGGCTCTCTCACCTTGCCAGTGCCCAGTATACTTCTGTAAACTATGGCAAGAGTTATTCACATTTACTGCCTTTCATGCCTTTCATCTTTACACAGTTACGACCACCCATTTTTTGTTTTCTTTGAAGTTCTAAGATATAAACTCAGGGCTGGCGGGTCAGCTCAGTTGGTTAGAGCTGCCAAATAAAAAACCAAAAACCAGAAGAAGAAAAAGACTACAGTATAAGATCTGGTAAGATTATTTCAGAGAAGCATAATTTACATATCAGGAGAGAAATTTTATTTGTGATAAAATACTACTGGCTACATTTTTAGAGCATAGTTTTGTCAAGAGTTCTAAGCCATGTTATAACACCTGAGAGCAAATACGGTGGAACTCAGCATAGTCGAAAGCACTGGTTCCTAAATTTTTCATGGATCAGGACTCCTTTTCCTCTACAATTAAAATTGCTGTGGATCTCCCAAGTGATAATTATCATTTTTTATCCATTGATTTAGAAAATGCATGATGACAAAAGAAACCATTAATTTAATGCTTATCTCCAATAAGTTTGTTTCATTTATTGTAACACTGTCTAAAATGTAATGTTTACTCTGTTTTCAGATCATCCTTAATGTGTACATGGATTTGTGGGCCATTACAATTACTTCATGGCCTTCAGGGGTCTTGCTCACAAGTTGGAAATCACTGATCTAAGAAAAAAAGCAGATTCTAGTCCCAGGTCTATCTCTCATTAACTATACAACCTTGGGCACAACATTCCGCATGCTTCAGTTACTTTATTTTTTCAATCACCGAAAAGTGAGGGAGATCTTTGTTTTGCTTACTGCAGGAGATTACAACGAGTATAGAAATGAGATACTATATAAAGTATTTAAAATTTAAAGGTGATATATAAAATAAAAAGCAATATATAATTATGATAGAATTTGATATGGTAGGAAACACATGGAATCATCATAGAGCATTCCTACACTCTGAAAATTAAACTAGAAAATCAAAATACAATGAAAAATGTAATTTTTCAAATTTATGCACCTTAGGAAAAGAACAACTATTCCAATGTATTTATAAAGATGTTCATTAAGAACTGTTTGTAATAGCAAAAAAATGGAAACAACATGTATTTTTTAACAGGGAAGGATAATTGTGATGTATAAAATTTTTTTAAAAAGTTTTAAAAGCAGTATATTACTCCATTTTATTCTTTAAAATTCTGGAGTACAATATTAGTTATATCTAGTTAGTGGAATTATGGGAGACTTTTCTTTCACATTTTTTTCTTAGATGTACTTTTAAAAACTTCTGATAAGGGTGCATTATTTTTATAAAGAGAAAAAACTAGTAAAAGTCTCCCCCCCCCACAACAACAACAACAACAAAAAAGAATGCCTCAAGAATACCAGAAGGAAAAAAAAAAAAAAGATCAAGATTTGCTGTAGCTTAAGTAGAATTAAAAGATAGTGAGTCTTCCACACAAACTCTGAATTACCCTCATATGCATGTATGTATCTAACATGTGTATATATAAATATAAATATTTTTATACCTATATCTCTAGATAACTTTATCTTAGGAGGTAATAAGAATGACAGGAAGGGGAAATCAGAGAAGAATCAGCACTGTTTACCCAAAAGAGCCCTATCTGCTTCTAATGGTGGAGCTGAGAGCTTCAGGCCAATCCTACCAGATGCCGTGATCAAGTACCTGACTTTATCCAGTCCATGCCTATCCAGAAGCATTCTGATTTCAAGTTAGTTCTTTAAAAAGTAAGTTTCCTTATAAAGAAATGAAAAGTTGATAAGAGAATGATATTTGGTTTGCTTTAAAGCCATTTTCCCCATTGTAAATTAACCAATTGGAATTCTGGCTGATGCTGTACTCTCTTGGGAATTTGGTTAATGTAAGTATTTTGCTAAGGATTGGATCACTCTGAGAATTTTGAAAAAAAAATTAAGTTCCTGAACGTGGAAAGCTGAGGAGCAAATGATGGAATCTGGTGATTTCATCAAGGTAATTACAGCTCTGCAATCAACTGGGCCTCCCTAAGAAGCAATCCTGTAATTCAGTGTGTCACCTTTAGCATGAAATAAACACAAGGCAGGTGTGTCTTGGGGACCATGTCATAAGGTATTGCACAATAAGTACGACGGGTATGGCATTTTAGCTATGATCCAGCATTATCATTCCTAGTTTGGAGATGTAGACAAATTGAGGACCAGAGAAAGAAAGTCAGTTTCCAAGACTGTAGTTGATATCAGTTCAAACTTAAAATTATAATTGGTCCCTCCTAGTCCAGCACATAAAACTGTTCTCCATAGCCTTTATGAAATAATGGCGCAGCTGTATAATGTGCATATCCATGACTGTATCTCCTTTCCCTGTTTTAATAAGCATTTATTAAGTAGCACATTCAAAGCACTCTGCTAAGTTAAGATTTCCTTGAAATCTCTGTAGGTTTTATGAGTAAATGTCTAACACTGAAAGTAGGATGGAGGAAAATATGGCTATTTACTAAGAATTTAATACCTGCTGGGCACTGTTCTCAACACACTTCATTTATTATTTACTAATTTATTACTTCATTTATTATTTACTAATACCTTAGGATGTGTACCATATAAGTTCCTATATGATATCCTGAATGGATGCACTTCATTCCATCAGGTTATAGCCAAGATGATCATTATAAAAATCATTATTACTATAAAGCATTTATTAATCACTTAATTAGATATAACACTGAAGTGCCCCTATAACTGAATATCTTAGAGTAATGGTTATAAATGTTCACTGAAAATGGAGACTGGAGGCAATGACAGTTCCTCTTTAGGATGAATCAACAGTTAATACTTCAACAGAAGAGATGTCTCTTCTTTCCTGCAACACACTTAAGCATTCTTAAGCATTTTTTATTCTTAAATAAAAAAAATAAATGCACAAAAGACCACATATTGTATGATTCCATTTATATGCAATGTCCTGAATCGGTGAATCTATAGAAACAGGAAAGAGATTAGTGGTTGCTTAGGACTGGGGTTGGAGGGTGTTGGAGGAAAAGAGGAGTGATTGGGCCGTGTCCGTGGCGCACTCGGGAGAGTGCGGCGCTGGGAGCGCGGCGACGTTCCCGCTGCGGGTTCGGATCCTTTATAGGAATGGCCGGTGCACTCACTGGCCCGGTCACGAAAAAGACAAAAAAAAAAAAAAAAAAAAAAAAAAGTCAGGAAAAGAGGAGTGATTGCTATTTGATATGGGTTTTTTGGGGGGGAGGTGATGAAAATGTTCTAAAGTTGATTGTGACAGTGGTTGTACTATTCTGTAAATATCCTAAAATCCATTGAAATGTACATATTAAATAGGTAAATTATATGGTACGTGAATTATATCTCAATAAAACTGTTATTTTTAAAAATATTCTGAATTTCTGCCATCCAATTGCACAATCCCTTCAGATTAACCCTGTGAGACACTCTCTTAATAGCACTGGAGGGTTTTACCATTAATGAAGAGCTGTAACTTCAAAAAGCAATAGGCAATAACATAACAATGAATTCTAGCACAGGAGACAGGAACTTATAGAAACAACAGAGTGATAAATGAATACCCTAACTAGGAATGACTCATGTGCATTGTAAAATCAATCACTGATCTAGTTCTTTATGAAACAAGAACACAGAAGATTCTAGCCCCCTCCAGGATTCTATTTTTTCTCAATCAGCTCAACTACTCTAAATTTCATCCATGAAAAAAGCACATTTGCCCACTTAGTCCTGTTTATATTATTTCAATATTTCCTTTCTGGCTCTGCAGTATTTCATCTCTTTCTTTATAACACTCAGTGGTGCCCTTTCGTCATTCCTCTTCCCACATGGTCTTACAGATTTTCTAGGACACTCTCCCCACTCTCCTCAAACACTTGAAAAAAGCTGCAGCTACACATCCCAGAGAGCCCCAATTCAATAAGGTGAGAGTGAGTGGTTCCGATGAATACCCTGGATAAGGATGGACACAAGAGTACTTTTGTCGCTCTCTTAATCATTAGATTCCTGGAGGCACCTTTTTACTGGGCAGTATTAAATCTTTCAATGGTCTGGCCGTCCCCTTAAGAAATCTCTTGCTTTACTTCTGAGTGAGGGCCTTACCTGGCACTAACAGTAGTGGAGCTCCAAAGGCTAAAGAGGGTTGCGGCTGGAACTCCCGGCCCCTCACCTCACTTGTAGAGGGCAGGGAAGGCTGCTGTGGCTTTCCCTTCCTGGGCTCGCCCATCCTGCTAATTTTAGGCTGCTTCCTCATGAGGCTGCCATGAGCATCAGAGCATGTGGCTCCCCTCGGAGGAGCTATTTTCTCCTATGAGCCTCACTTGTTTGTTTCCAACTTTTCTCTCCCTCTCCTTCCCCTCCCCACCTCTGTGGGGTTGAGCTATTTCATAGTAAAAAATAAGGTATTTTCTAGAATTATGCTCACTTTGATCTGCATTTATTCCTGAATCCAAGACACCAGGGAAAATTTTTCCCATTGGATTTTAGTTGTACCCACCTGGCCGGAGAGTGTGGTGCTGGTAACACCAAGGTCAAGAGTTTGGATACCCTTACCTGACAGTAGCAAAAAAAAAAAAAAAAAAATTATTGTATCTGCCAGTGGCCAGATTTCCAAATTATGTTTATCTAACAAATATTTATAGATAAGATGATGTCCTAGGTCACAGAGATATAATGATGAGCAAAGCAGACATGTATTTCACTGATGAAGTCTTGATAACAGAGATTTATCAAACTTCCTCTGTTTTCTGTTCTCTTTTAAGATCTTGGCATATAAGAAAAGCCCCTTTCCTCAAAGAGCTCACAGATATTTCAACATATACAAACAGATTCAAAGACACAAATCTTATAAATTCCTGTTGAGGTTTCATTTTGAGATAATGAATGGATTTGCTCACTTATAAGCGGTAAAAATGGATTTGAGATTATTCTATAAACATAGTACTCTGCTAGGCACTGGAGGGAATAAATAAAACTATACTACAGGCCCATCACTTAGAAAGGTTACAAATATCATTAAACAAGGAGCAACTGCTCAACTGACAAATATTTAATGATGTCTACTGTTTACATATTCACAGTCTTCTCCACTCAGGGCTTCTTCATTATCTTTTTCCTTAGAGACATTGTTTTGAAAGATTTTATATACTAAATAAAATTTTCTTTTTTTAAAAAATTTATTTTATTTATTGAATCAAAATTGATTGGGTTTTTTTGGGGTTGAACATTGAAATATGTTGATCAAATCAATATTACTAGTATATATATCGTTACAAATTGTAATTATTCTTTATGCCCCACTCCCTCTCCCTTCCCCCCTCTAATTACCCTAGATTTCTTCTCTCCCTCTGAAAGAATAATTGTTACTCTGTTAATCAGTTACCTAGATGATCTGTCCAATGCTGAGAGATGTGATCAGGTCCCCCAATATTATTGTAGAGCAGATGCTTCTTCTATCCTCTGAAATAGGCTTTGTGGAGAGAGACATCCTCTTCTTTTCTTTATCTCTGCTGGTGACTCTCCTTGTGTCAATGCACTCCAGTGGCTGATGGACCATCTGCGTGGTGATTGTGGCATCTAGCCGCTTTTGCAGCAGCCATGGTTATGGTGGTCGTTGTGTTGGGCCACCCATATGGATTTGATGTTTTTGGCATGCTCCTTTGTGCTGGTGGTGTGCCTGGTTGTGGGGTGTGTCTGGTCCCCTTCTCCATGCCCCAGGTCCCCAGGTGGGCCCTGAGGAGGCACTGGCTTAGTGTGTCTGGTTGTGGGAAGGGGGTCCAGTCCCCTTCTCCATGCCCTGGGTCCTCGGACCGGCCCTGAGGTGCTGGCAGGGCATGCCTGTTTGTTGGAGGAGGTCCGGTCCCTTTCTCCATGCCCTGGGTCCCCAGGCAGGCCCTGAAGTGCTGGCAGGGCATGCCTGGTTGTGGGAGGAAGGTCTAGTCCCCAGATCCATGCTTCGGGTGTCTGGGTGGGTCCTAAGGCACTGGTGGTGTGCCTGGGCCAGAACTAGTTTTTTGTCCTTTGCTTACTTTTAACACAGGGAAACTTCTTGTGGTAACCAGTACTTGAGCTGTGTGGTTGAGTTAAACTGCTGCTTTGCTGCTGTTTCCCTAGGGAAGCCTTTTTGTGCAGCTCAGGGTTTAATGGTTGATCTTATAGGTACTTCCAGCTCTCCAGAGACCTGGTAGATCTGTGTTGTGTAGAAACTCTAATCTGGGCCTGAATTTTTTCATCAAACTGCACCCCGTGCAATTCTGCATTCCTGACCAGTCTCCTCTGAGTGATCCTGTGCTGATTGTGGGGCGGATTGGCTGTCTTTGCTGGGTTCCAGTGTTCTCCCAGTGGGCCTGTCTCCCTCACTGCCTGTGTTCCAAACACTTCCCATGGGACAGGGCCTGTGCCGGTCCCTTGCAATGACTTACCAGCCTCTGAATAGCTCCCCTTTTTCAGCTGTTCTGGCTCCTCGCTCCTGTGTGGTCCATGGGAACCCTATTGGTGGTCTTGCTGTCCTGGGGGCCTCCAAGGCCCTCTTCTCCCCTGCTGCCTCCAAGTAACTCCATCTGAAGGGCACAGCTGGGGCTTCAGCTGGCTCTTCAGCTGGCTCCTGCTCCATATGCTCATTGGCTCGAGCCTTAAAGCAGCTGTGGCCCAAAATGCTCAGAGCAGTTTTTTCTCTTTCATCGTGGTCTCTCCCGCCTTCATGAACTCCGTAGGTCTCTCCTCCTCTTCCCCTGAGCTCTAGCAGCCCCTGGTTGGCTGATGTTACATTTTTATAGTTGTAAATTGGTTGATTTGTGGGAGAGAGTTGAAGCTGGGAACCGTCTCTTCCACCATCTTGACCGGAAGTCCCTATACTAAATAAAATTTTCTAGCAATTCACTTCTCATATTTTATTAATCAAAGATAAAAATTTTGCCAACTAGAGCTTCTGGCTAATATGAAACAAGTTGTATTTATTTGTTCTTGGGAATACAAGGGTAAAAAGATCCAGGTTCCTGACCTGAGCTAGCAGTCTAGTGAGGGAGAAGACAGGCAATTGATGACGTTGTAAGTGGAAAGCCCTATGGCAAGGGATGGTACCAGAGAGGAGGGAGTCTCCTGTCACAGGCAGGGCAAGTCTTCATAAAGAAAGTGCTACCTAAGGGGTAGAACAATGTTTATGAGAGACTGGGGAGGGAAAGAAGGAAGGGAAAACAAGGAGAGGCAGGCTAGTTAGAGGAGAGGCTTTCAAATGTTCTTACGACAAAGAAATGATAAATGCATGAGGTGATGGATGCATTAGCTACTCTGACCTGATCATTATACAGCATATATATGTATCAAAACATCATTTTGTATTCCATAAGTATGTACAATGACAATGTGTCAATTAAAATAAATGAATACAATTTTTAAAAAATAAAAGAAAGTGCTGCCTAAGCTGAGTATTGAAAAATGAGAATCTTATGGGTTGAAGGAGCAACGTCAAATGTAGTGATATGTGAGAGAGCATATTTCATAGCTCATAAAAGTAAGTTAAAGGGTTATTTGAGGGATGTGGCAGGGATGAGTTTGCAGAGCACAAAGGCTTGATTATGAAGGACTTTGCATGACTAGATGATAAAGATTTTAAGGAGATTATGACCCGCCTTGGGTTGAATGTCCCACCAAAAGTTAATTCCCACTGTGACTGTTAAGAGGGTGGGAAATCCAATTATGGCAATTGCAAGGTGGGGCCTTGAAGAGGCAATTAGATTGTAGGACCATGCCATAGTGAATTGATTAAAAATGGTGGTCATGGGTGTGGTTCTGAGGGTTTAAAAAGGAAGTGCATGAGGAGCTCTCTCTCTATCTACCCCACCACTTTTACAATGTGATGTGCTGCTGTCACTGTCACCACCACCAAGGCTCTCACCAGATGTGTTCTCTTTACTTTGGACTTCCCAGACTCAGAAACTATAAGCAATAACTTTCATTTTCTTTATAAATCACCCAGTTTCAAGTATTTTGTTATAAGTAACAGAAACAGACTAATACAGAAAATTAGTACCAGAGAAGTGGGATGTTGCTTATAACAAATACTTGAAAATGTGGAAGAAGCTTTGGAACTGGGTGTTGAGAAGAGGCTGGAGGAATTTGCAGGAACAGGCTAGAAAAAGCCTAGATGCTGGTGAAAGTTTAGAAGACGAGAAAACCAAGGAAAGTTTGGAATGTTTTAGAGACTGGTTAAATGGTGGCGACCAGAATGCTTATGGAAATATGGACTGTAGAGACCAGTTTAAGGAGGTCTCAGATAGAAATAAGAAGTTTATTGGAAACTGGGGCAAAGATCACCCTTGCTATGAACTGGCAAGGAACTTGGCTGCATTCTGTTTATGCCCAAAAGCTTTACAGAATGTGAAACTTCAAGGTGCTGGTCCAGGGTATTTGGCAGAAATTTCTAAGCAGCAAAGCATTAAGGAAGCTGCATGGCTACTTGCAACAGCCTAAGCTGAGTTATGGTGGCAAAGGCATGTTATAAAGCCAGAATTTAAAAGGGAAGCAGAGAGTGAAGATTTGGAAAATGTGCAGCCTGTCCGTGTGGTAGAGAAGCAGAGAGAGCATTTTTAGGAGGACAATTCAATGGTGTGTGACTGTTGGCTAAGGAGATTAGTGCAGCAGAAAGGGATTGTCAGGAGAAGGGAGAAAAGACCTTGAAGGTATTTCAGAGGTCTTAGAAGCTGCATCTTCCATTACAGGCCCAAAGGCCTAGGGAGACAGAATGGTCATGGGGAACAGGCCTGAGTCTCCCTTTACTGGCTTGCTACCCAGGGCCACCTTGGGGAGCTGCTTCCAGCACCAACGCCCAGCTGCTTTGGCTGTTTTAGCTGTGACTAAATTGGCCCCAAGTGTGTCTGGACCTGCAGCTTTGAAAAATACAAGCTGGAAGTCTTGGTGATGTCTACGTGGTGTTAAGTCTTCAGGCTTGCAGAATGCCAGAGCTGTGGAGGCTTGGGAGCCTTGACCCTGATTTCAAAGGATGTGTGGAAAAGCCTGGTGGCCTAGGAAGAGATCTATCACAGGAGTGAGTCACCACAGACAGCCTTTACTAGAGCAATGCTGAGTGGAAATGTGGGGTCAGAGTTGGAGCAGAGAACCCCATCAGTGCCTAGTGGAGCCATGAGAGCGAGATTGCCATGGAGACCCCAGACTTGTGGAGCTACCAGCATGGAATGCCAGCCTGGAAGAGCTGAAGTGTGGCCTGAGACTAGGAAAACCATAGGTGCTGAGCTGCCCAAGGACTTGGGGACCTGACCCCCACACTAGCGTGCAGAGGACATTGAACATGGACTCAAGGTACCTGAGTTGCCAACTGTGAGATTTAATATATGCCCTGCTGGATTTTGGACTTGTTTGCTACCTGCTACCCTTTGGCCTATTTTTCCCTTTTTGAATGAGAGTATGTACCGTATGTTTGTCCCATGATTGTATCTTGGAAGTAGATAACTTGTTTTTAATTCACAGATGGGACTTTGAACTTTGGACTTTTGAGTTGAAACAAGTTAAGGTTTTGGCGATGAAATGAATGTATGTGTGTGTGAAAAGGACATGAGTTTTGGCGTGCCAGGGGCAGAATATGTCCCCAAAACTTAATTTCCACTGTAATTGTTAAGAGGGTGGGAAATCTTATTATGGTAATTGCAAGGTGGGACCTTGAAGAGGTGATTATATTGTGGACCATACTGTAGTGAATTGATAAAAATGGTGGTCATGGCGTGGTTCTGAGGGTTTAAAAAGGAAGTTCATGAGCAGCTATCTCTCTCTCTGCTCCACCTTTTTCTACCATGTGAGACCTCTGCACTGCTGTAAAGCCACCACTAAAGGAAGCCTTCACCAGATCTGTTCCCTTGACTTTGGTCTTTCCAGCCTCAGAAACTGTAAGCAAATAAATTTTTTCTTTATAACCAGTTCTGTGTATTTTATTATAGGCAACAGAAACAGACTAATTCATGATCAAATCTGCGTTTGAGAAAGATCACCCCAGTTGGGCTGTGTAGATGGACCAAAAGGTCAAGACCATAGGTAGTTTACAGGCTAGGGCAGAAGTCCAAGCTGGAATTGATGATAGCCTGAACTGAGGCCACGGTAGAGGGATGAAGGTTGAAAGAATTACAGTCAAAAAAGAAAGAAATTATATCTTTATATGTTATTGGCATAAGCAAACAAATTGCTTATTAACCTAAAGGATATAAGTATACAAGCACAGTAGACAATAGGGAAACTCTATGCAGCATCTCAAGATTCTCCTTTATATACCCCTGAAAGGCTGGGCAGTTAGCTCAGTTGGTTACAGTATGGTGTTATAACACCAAGGTCAAGGGTTTCGATCACCACCAAATTGGTTCGGCCAGCCACTAAATTAAAAAAAAGAAAAAAAAGATTCATACATCCCCCTGAGCATTTTGGTATTCTATGGAGTCACAGTAGTTGAAAAACCTGGAGAAGCCATTTGAAATGTTCAAAGTACAGATTATGACTATCAACATAACAAGAACATCTGAACACATTCAACTTAAGATTTTTATTCAACTTGAATAGAATAAGACTGAACATATCCCTTATTTATTTATATATTTGTGGATAATTGCCCCTCTAGGTTTGTAGTCTGGATATGTCTTCCATATGAATACAACTAAGTTTCCCAATAGTTGGAAAGAGGTCCTGAGCACCTTGCTGAGTAAAAATAGTTTACAAAACTTCAAGATCCTTTAGGTAAAATTACATTCACCTCTATGTGTATACTATATACTTCGGAGTATGGAAAAACATCAGAATGATATTCAGTATAAGGTCAGCAGTACGTATATCTTGAGGCGGTATTTTTGATAGCTATTTTCTTCACTACATTTTACTGAAGAGTTTAAATTATTAACAATAAGCATTAATATTTTTAAATGAAAGCTATTTAATATTTAAAAGTGGGACTTTCCCATACTAAGCAAATTTGAATATATATTTATATATATATATATATATATATATATACACACACATTTTTTTTTTTTTTTTTTTTTGGCTGCTGGTGGGTATAGGGACAGGCCAGTCCCAGCAAATTTGAATTTAATACAGAAGAATTTTACACTAAATGAAATAAACCATCTTTATACAGTCTCTCCATTTGTAACTGACTTAGAGAATGATGGTGAGGTATTCTACCACTACCATAGATTCAGTATATAATTATATTCCCTGATTATGCAGTCCTTTAAAAATTAAAAAAAAAAAAAAGATATTTCAACACTAAAAACAATTTTAACATTTATCATTCCACAGGATTTTTGCTTTATTGTCAACGATATCAGAGCCTGGTAATGTGAGCAGTTTGAAAGCTGTTCTTTGGAAGTTAGCTTGCTGGGTAATGTTTCCTTTTAAAGATTTAACAGATCAAGTTGTTTGGTTTTTTTTGGCCCGTATGGGGATCCAAACACTTGATCTTGGTGTTATCAGCACCTTGCTCTAACCAGTTGTGCTCACTGCTAACTGGCCGGTCCTGTTTGTTTGTTGAAAGTGAACATCACGAAACACTTCAATTCACTTATTAAGATCCCACGTTTATAAAGAGTACTTTTTCTTGTTTGGCTTTTTTTTTAAAGGGTAAAACAGCAGCTTGAACTGCATAGCATTTTTTGGAGGCAAACATTTTTGTCATTTTAACGTGGTTACACTGTATTTAGTCAATGTGGAGGTGGCAACTATAATTTGTCTTCTAGGAACACTCTGTCCTCCCTACTCCCTACTGCTCAATTGCTCCCTCAGGCTATCAGATCTTACATTGAGATTAAATAAACACATTTTTCAAACTCTAATGAAAATCTGAAATGCCCATAAAAATGTTGGTGTTTTATTTATTTCTGGATGCCAGCTATTAGGATACTCTTTTTCATTTTTCCAAAGGAAGCAAGAGTAGCAGTAGATATTTTTTTAAAAAATTGCAATCAATGTGTATAAAAGTTATCTGTATGCTAAAGACAATTGGTTCTGTAAACACAAGGAGCACAATAAACAAGGAATTGTGGGTAGGAGGCATTGAAAAGGTTTTCCATCTCCTTACTTTTGTGGCCCTCTGTGCTGCCTTCATAAAAATCTTAATGCTCAATCAAGAGTCTAAAACGTGTTGTCAGATCCCCTTATAAAAAGTGATAATTAAATAAGATTTTTAACAAGAATGTGTCCTTTATAACATTACTTTGAAATTTGTTAATAACATTACTTTGAAAGTTAATAATAAAGCCAGTACATGAAGATATTCATGGTCTGGCTAATTTCTATTCAAAGAAGCAGTATTGTTAATTTTTTTCAAAAATGTTTAGTTACAATTAGTTTTAGTCCTGATCCTATTTGAGGGTAATGAGGTGTGCAATTTAAACATACACATAAATATTCTTTGCAGATTTCATATTTCTGACAGCTAAATTAGAACTTTCCAACCTCAAGTATCTTTACAAGACCCTTTGAAATCAGTAGCAACCAAATAGTTCAATTTGCTTTTCAAAAGGATGACTGATAAGTTCTAATAGTTGAGATTCCTCCTCTTTATTGCCATTTTAACTGTTTTCTTTAAAAGAAAAACACATGGGCTTAAGAGACTCATAGACACCACGCTTCATATTGTATTACTTTGGCGATGCTCACTATTAATTAGAACTCACAGAATTCTCATATTATGATTGCTGTGGGATAAAGTTAATTTTAAAGCATAGTCTATTATGCAGTTACATCTTCGTTTCTAAACACAATTCTCATTGTTTACTACCACAAACAAAAACAAAAACAAAAACAAAAACAGGGCAATTTGAAAACTTTCTCTGTTAAGAAATAGTCATAACTGGAGTAATCACACTATAATTTCAAATGCATGAACATCCCCACATACTGGTCAAGGACCACATTACAAGTGATTTTTCAGGTTTAAGCCTGCTTGAATGTCAGTTGAATTCCTGTAATTTAGTGGATAGAAACAAAACACAAGAAAATCATACAGAGTTATAAAAAGAGAGCATTTAAAAAATATTTCTGATATTCATGATATAAGCATTACTACTCTTTTAAGCTGGGATACTGAGAAGGAAATTGCAGCCAGAATGTAATTTGGAGCGGGAAAGAAGGTTGGGATAATCATGAGGGTGAAGGTGCAGGATTCCTATAATAAACACACAGAATTATTATTCTTTAAGTTGTAGATTAAGTGGCATATTCCCTAACATATATTATCAATGAAATTGTTTTGCTTGCATCTACTAGAAAGAAGGGCCACATTTTCTGGTCTGATTTCTCATTTATGTAGCAGGAGAGAGTTATACTTCTTTCTTCTCATTAATTTCTGGGAAAGGTCCATACCTATCTAGGATAATAGAAAAATGACTTCATAATACAGTACAGAAGAAAGAAAGAAACTGCTATGGGATGAATTGTGTCCCTTCCAGAAATCATATGCTGAAGTCCTAACCCCCAGTACCTCAGAATGTGACTATATTTGGAGACAGGTCCCTTAAAGAGGTAATCAAAGTGAAATGAAGTCATATGGGTGGGCCCTAATCCAATATAACTGGTGTCCTTATAAGAAGAGGAGACTAGCACACAGAGAACACACAGACCAAGGGAGGAAGGACCATGTGAACACACAGGAGGAGGTGGCCATCTGCAAGCCAAGCAGAGAGGCCTCAGAAGAAACCAAATCTGCTGACACCTTAATCTTGAACTTCTGGCCTCCAGAACTGTGAGAAAATAAATTTCTGTTGTTTAAACCACCCAGTCTGTGGTATTTTGTTATGGCAGCCCTAGCAAACTCATACAAAAACATACTCTTGATTTTCCAAACTTCAGGTCAAAACAGAGCATTTGATTTTTCCTAGTTGAAACCTGTCCTCTGTCCACTTCACTCAACAGCCATCCTCATATTTATAAATGTTATTACTATTCACTCAGTTCCTCAAGTCAAAACTACCAGTGGCCCAGTGTTCTCTGATCCCCTGCAGACCACGGATCACAACCCCATTAATCCTATCCCCAAAGCATGTTTTGAATCTACGTTCTTCACTTCACCATCATCACCACCACTATTATCTCCCATTTGGATTACTGCAAAAGTCTCCTAAATAATCTAACTTCCTCCATTTTTACTCTCCTATAATCCGGCAATCCTGTCCAGTTCAGCAGCAAAAGTTATCTTTTCTTAGCACGTATGATCACTACCCTGTCTCTCCCAGCTTAAACCTTTGAGTGGTACTTGGAGTAAAACTAAACTCCTACTATGTCCTACTCGATCTACCTCCAACTGCCTGATCTTCTCTCTGCCTATCTCCAAACATATCTAGCATCTCTGTGCTCCATCCATACAATTTTCTTCCATTAAAAAAAATTTTTTTTTTAAATTTTATTTTTATTTATTTCTTTGGTGGCTGGCCAGTACACGAACCTTGGTGTTATCAGCTGATTTTCCTTTAGTTCCTGGAAAACGTCAAATTGTTTTCTGCCTCCAGGGCTTCATTTTGCTCCCTCCACCTAGAATGTTTTCTCATCTCTCTCTTCACAGGGCTTGATCCTTCTCTTGTTTTAATTGCAACTCCTCCAATGCCCACCTATTTTAAGGATTCCCTCTGTTATTCTCTATCTCCACCCCTTGTTTGTATTTATTACAACTTGTAATATTTTTATCTGCCTACGTACTTGTTTTTGTCTCTCTACTAGAATTGGGAGGGAAGCACAGAATTTGTCTCTCTACTAGAATTGGGAGGTGCATGGTAAAGACTTGAACAAATCTTGTGAAAGATTTGACTGCCTTGTGTATGTTTCAGGCTGAAGCCATAATGGTAGGCCAAAGCACAAGAAGAGAAGACCACAGAGCCCTTAAGACAGAGGATGAAAAGAGGGGAATGCTTTAGATGTAGAGAATGACTCACTGAGGGACCAAACAAGGTTTGGCTGTGCAAGTGCTTGATTGAACGAAGGCCCTAAACTTGGAAAGCAGAAGTGGGTAAAAATGACTAGAAGAGGCATTTCCAGTTGTCCCTCACGGTGGAATCTATGATTTGGTGACAATTTCTAACAAATTCTTTTCGACAGTACCATTCTATTCGTTCCAAGTTAACAATAAAAGGATTACAATTTTCACAGATCCTTATAAGAATTTATTTCACTATATTGTAATTATTGTTTTTTGTGTCTCACTGACTATAGAGTACCTTTGAAGTCAATTTATTTAATTAATTTATTTACCTTCGTATCACCCAGAACATAACAGGCTTTCTGGTCCTGTGTAAGCGTTCCACAAATGTTTGCTGAATCAAATGGTCCTGTCTAAAATGCTTGAAGCTGAGAGGTTTATTTGGGCTTTGTAAAGTCTCTAATATTCAAATAGAAGAAAGCAAGAAAAAAGTATAAGATGTGAAAGGACAGTGAAAAGATGAATGGGAAAATAGACTTTACAGTGGGAAGAACTCTAGTGTCAATGAGAGGAGATGAAGTTGGTAGAACTACATGCACTTAGCAAATGTTCAGAATTCCAGGCTAATAAGATTATCCACAGGCAGAAGGTACATAGGGTAACATTGGTCTTCTGCTCCTCTGAAAAACCCTACTGTTGTGTCCTGAACATTTTGCATCAATAGTCTTTCAAATCATAATTTTACCAGCCACATATCAAAATTTGCTTGCTCACTTCCCCATTGTTGGAACTTAGGTTGCTTTTAATTTTTGTTATAGAAATTAACACTGCAATAAAAACCTTTATACTTTTGTTTTCCAGTCTCCTTGTTTTTATCTATTTCTACTACTAGAATTGGTAGGGTGTCGCATAGTATGTGCCTAATAAAGATTTGTTGGGGGCTGGTTGGTTAGCTCAGTTGGTTAGAGTGCAGTGTTACAACACCAAAGGATTTGGATCCCCATACCGGCCAGCTAAAAAAAAAAGATTTGTTGAGTGCATCTTGTATTTCCTCCCTTTGGACAGACTCCAGAAGTGATGTAATACAGGTAAATAGTTTAGTGCAATGTCTCACAGTAAGTATTCTATTAGTATAAACTATTAAGTGAAATTTACCAGCTTTTCAGATATATTGCCAATTTATTTATAAAAAGATTGTGATCCTTTACAATGCTGCCAGCGCCATTAATTAATTAATTCAATAAATATTTTTTGAACACACATTTCCTGTGGGCCAGGAAATGTTCAAAATACTGGATAGAACACTGAGCAAAACAGACAAAATCCTTGCCTTTATGGAGTTTTCATTCTAGTGGAAGAGATAAAGTTATATATCTATTTACATAGCATATATTTATAGATTTATATAATTGCTTATCTATTTCCTTTACATGTATAATAAACATAATATTACATATTTATGTATTATATAATAAAATGTCAGGTAGTGATAATGAATATGAAGGAAAATAAAGCAGGACAAGATGATAAGGAATGAGGGGATGGTTTTTGGACAGGGTGGCCAGGGAAGACTGGAAAAGTGACATGAGTAGAGACCTGAATGAAGGAAGTGAGGTGAGATCCAGCAGAAGCAGTATGGCTACACGGAAGCTTGTAAGAAAAGTGGCACAAGAATAAATAAATCTTTTATTGGTCTCTCAACAGCCTGGGCATTGTTTGTCAAAAATAAAAATAATAGGTAAAAAATACTTTACTCTTGTTCTAAATTAAAATTACTTTATTTCTGGTGAAATGTACTGCTTTCTCAAATATTCTTTTACTAATAGTTCAGGAGAGATAATACTAGTAATAGTTAAAGCTAACATTTACAAAATTCTTGCCATGTACAAGGCACTGTACATATTATCTTAGTAAATTCTCACAACCCAGCAAGATATGGATTATAAACATAATTATAGAAATTATGACTAAGGAGTAATTTTCTATAAAACAGACCATTAGTAAATGTCTCTGTGTTGGGGGGGGATGGAAAACAAAGGTCTTAGGTGAGCTGTAGGGGTCTGGGTCTGAATCCAGAAAACCAACACCATATGCCATCCTTGCCAAAATCCCATCCTGCTTTTATACAACGAATTTACATTATCCTGATAATCCTGTGATCCTATACTTGTTTCATCTTAAATACAACCAAAGGCTATTTTCTAAGATTTTGCACCACAGTTTCATAGATTTATAACACTAAAAGGAACATCAGCAATGTCCATTCCACTTTTTACGAGCAAGACTTATCTTTAGAAATATTCCAGATAGAGATGCATCCATGTAGCAAAGACAGCTGTCCACCAATTCATGCTCTCTTTTCCAAAAAATAAAGCAGTACTTGGAAACTCAGAGACTATGCTTTCCAGCACCCTTGTTTCTCAGTGTGTAGTTCTTGCTAATGTTATGTGTGCAGCAGTGAAACGTGGCACTTCCCAGACAAGGGTTTTAAGAAGCTCCTCCTACCCCCAACTCCCAACGTCTCTGGAAATCAGTTTTCACTCATTAGTAAAACCCGCTTGGACTGTTAAAAAGGTAAAAAAATACATTTACATTAAGTCACTCAAATTTTAATGTTTATTTGCTGTAGCCTCAAGTACATATCTTAAAGCTCTCGAGTCCCATGACTTCCCTTTTGATGATATATTGAGGCAACAAGGCCTTAAGTTTAAAAGACAACAACAAAAAAAGTCCTACAAGAGCAATGAAGCTATCAAAATAAGATGTTTTGTGGGCATTCCCAGCACTCCTAATATTAAAATTATGTTTTCTTTGCTTAAGCATCTTGTCATTTTATGCTTATTTTTGTAACATACTGTTGTGAGTTGAATCTGGTCCTTCCTTGAAATATGTTGAAGTCCTAACCTCTGGTACCTGTGAATCTAACATTATTTGGAAATAAGGTCTTTGCAGATGTAATCCTGTTAAGATGAAGTCATAATGGACTAGTATGGGCCCAAGTCCAATCACTGGTGTCCTTATAAGAGGGAAATTTGGACACACACACACAGGGAAAACACCAGCTGGAGACGGAGGCAGAAATTACAGAGATGCTTCTACAAGGATTGCCAAGGATTATTGGCAATCACCAGAAGTTAAGGGAAAGGCATGGAAAAGATTCTCCCTGTGACAACTCAAGAGGGAACAAACTCTGCTGCCACCTTCATTTTGGACTTCTGGACTTCAGAACTGTGAGACAATAAATTTCTGCTGTTTTAAGCCACCCAATTTGTGGTAATTTGTTATGGCAACCCTGAGAAACCAAAACAAGCTAGTTAAACATATTCTCGCACAGACACTTGCTAATCTGAAATATTGTTTTCAATAAGAGATAAAGCAGTATGGCCTATTGTGGAATTCCTTCTAAATTCTCAACATTCACCGTGCAGTCACAGGTTCTAGCAAAGTCTACCATAACGTTTTAAAACTGTGGCTTCGAGTTTTACTGCTTTTTAAGAGATTATGTTAAGACTCGCCTAGGAAATCCAGCTACGGTTTTATGAAGCAGGGTCTCTAACCACATGCGTTATTTAATTTTCTCTGATTGAAGAAGGCCTTGTTATTTAAGCTTATCTTCCAGGGAGAGCGCAGTGATGGGAGCCAACGCTACTGTCGGAAACCTGAACTGGTGGTGTTAACATTTAATGCAAGTAGCTTCAGCCATTCCTATCAATATATCTCACATCCTCAGATTAGCTCCAGTTGAGGCTAAGGAATAAAAGTCTTCACCACTTTTATAACCATATCTGATGTTTCATTTGCTACTTCAAAATCTCCTTGGAAAAAGGCAGAATAAAATAATAAAAAGACTAGAACCTATGGACAGAAAGACAAACAAACCAAAAAAGAGATTTTTTTCAGTAAAAAGCCCTTATTTATGCCGAACCGTTGTTGAAAAGGCGTTGACATCCTCGTCATTTGTCTTCGTAAACCCCAGCTTCTGTATTTGGCGCTTCCCCCTTCGCAAAGAGACTGCGCAGGCGCACGGGCCGGGAAGTGAGCAGGCTCGCGCGCGTGCTCCGCGATCCACTTCCGGCCGACCCCTCCCCCGCGTAGCCACCTCCCTCTTCCCCTTCTCCTCCCCAGCCTCTCCCCTAACTCTCCCCACCCCTCGTGCTCTCCGCCCCGCTCGCCTCTTGTCCTTCCCCTCCCGCTCCATCCGGGTCGCTGACGGCTGTCTCCGGACTGGACAGCGGTGGCGGCTGCTTTTCTCCGAGGAACCCGGTAAAGTTTCATAGGGACCGGGTAGGGAAAGCAGCGGAGTGGCTATCCAGACGCCGGAGAAGATCGCCGCCACAGGCTGAAGGAGGAGAGTTCCGGGAGCTGGAGACCTGCCTCAGCAGCCGTGCCGCCTAGCTCTTTGGGGAGGGCCTTCCCCCCGTCGCCTTGGGCTGCCCCTGCCCTGAGGAGCCGGGTGAGTCGTTGCCCCAGTGGGTTCGGGGGCGTGTGACGGCGTTAGGAAGGGGGCAGGCCGAGCTGGGCGGATACAGGCCGGCCTGGCGCAGGGCGCTTTCTCAGCGCTTTCTAGGGGTGGGGGCGGGGGGCAAGGGCAGGGTCGGGGCTCCCAGGCCCTGGGGCTGGAATGTCGCACTTCCCTCGGGAAGCTGCCTTGGGCTGAGGCTGCGGGGTGCCAGGCTACGTCCGCCGGTGTCTGCGCTTTCTGCGAGCGGGCGGCTGCCTTAGTTGCCTGGTCGGCTCGCGAGGTTGGGTGTGTGCAGACGATTTCTCTTACCCGGTCCCCGTGAACTAATCTGGGTGCATGTTCAGGGAGAGATAGGACTAAACTGTTTTTCGTTCCCCTACCTGTTGCTGGCTGGAGGACGCTTTTCCAATACCCCTTCTGACTTTTTAACATTCGATGGTTAAACCTCGCGCGCTTAACCGGAGGTATTTTCAGGGATAAATTCGGGGATCTTTTCCTGTCCTCTCCTTTAAAAAGAACAAGTACGGGAAGACGATGCAGAACTCTCGGGAACTATCGAGTTCGTATGCCCCAAAGAATGAAATCAAACTTTTGTGAATGAATGGGTCGTGGAATGGGACATATTCACGCTTGCTCGCCCGAACGTAGGAAAATTGGGTTTTGAAACTTTGCAGGTGCTGTGTAAGGAATGTGGCCGACTACAGCAGGAATAAGGCTGACTTCCTGTAAAGGCGCTATTTAGTAATGCGATGTGTTTAAAAAATCTGTGTAGGCTTAGTTGAAGTGGACTCTGTTATTTGTGTCTTTTACAAAAGAAGAAATGTTCAATCGGTGTACTGGAAAGTTCTACAGATTTCGCCACTGAACTGCCAGTGTCCCAGCCCCCATTCCTCGTTAAAAATCAGCAGTACAGGGGTTATTTGCAAATTTTTTTTTTCATTTTCAAATAATTGTCTCAGAGGTATAGATAGATTGCCCAGGGGAAATTTTTTAGTCACGATTACCACTCGTGATAGAAAACGTTGAATTTTGGGGAGAATCTTGATATTTAAACTGCATATTTTTTCTGTATTATAATTATGCACATTGATTTAGTTTTAAAATTAGTAGTGAGGTTGGAATGGTATTGTTTTAAGATTATGGCTTGATAATAGAATCCTGATTTTCTTTATGGCTTGTTAGTATGAATTCTTTTAAGAGTCATTTAAATTGTGGGAAATTTTTTAAAAATTCCGTTATTGGTTTTATTTCTTTTACAGATAACTTCAATTTTCTGCTGATGTGGACGTAGGTATTAGAAAGTTCAATTATGCTACGGTTTGAGAGAGATTGCAAGGTTATGTTTCTACAGTTGGCTAAATTTTTCACAGTGTATACTTGGTATTTGGGGTAGTGGAAATATATCTTATTTCTTGCTCCCATTGAAATGTAGCATATTATAAAATATATTTGTTTACTATGTAGCAATAATTGTAGCCTAGCTCTTGAATGAGAAATTATATATCATGTTTCCTTTGAAGTCATATTAACTTTTTTTCTGTCTCTTCAGACATAGAGTACCTCCACCTTTCCAGTGTTTCAGAAGGGAGTTTTTTATTGAAACTGGAAGACCAAAATAATTACAAGCATGTTGTGCTGGGGAAACGCGTCTTTTGGACAGCTAGGTTTGGGTGGAATTGATGAAGAAATTGTACTGGAGCCCAGAAAAAGTGACTTTTTTATTAATAAGAAGATCCGAGATGTAGGATGTGGACTCAGACATACTGTGTTTGTTTTGGATGATGGAACGGTGTATACATGTGGATGTAATGATCTGGGACAGCTAGGTCATGAAAAATCCAGAAAGAAACCAGGTAATTTGAAAATTTTTTATTTGCTATTTCTAATAATTATATCATTTTAAGTGTGAAGTGTCGTATAATTTTTCTAGTCCTAAGCTAATGTTATTTATAAGGCTTTAAAAGCAAAATAGGTGTTAAATATGTCCTGTACATTTGTATGCTTCTAACTATGTTAGTTATTTTGCGGATTTTTTTTTTTTTTTACTTCTGCAGTTATAAATCTTTATTGTGTGGTGATGTAAAACAACTGAGAAAACCAGCCTGAAGTGTGTAGATATTTCTTTAGTATATAGAGTATAATAGTATAGAATACTATACATAGTAAGCAGGTCTTTACTAAGTTCTGTTCAGCCACCTTGGACTGGTTTTAAATGCGTAATTTGCTGTGTTGTTTTTCACATATCAGGAAAAAACCCAAACTAAGAGGAAAGCTTTTTGTTTTCACTTACTTGCCCAAAATATATTTTATTTCTTCTATTTATCCCCCATCATAGTATTTTAAATATATAATTTTATTTGGTTTAGTTGAAAATATTTTTTATTCTCCTAATCTCCAACTTTCAAGTAGTAGTGCTAGCTGTTAAAGGTTTTGTGAGTATGAGGTGTCCGAATTTTGTAGTAGCTGTACAAGCAAAGTTCAAAATAATTTGTAGGGTAATGAGAATTTTGAGGAATTTGGTCACTTTTCATATTCTCTTTTCCTGGGTATCATAATTTAAAATCAAATATTATCATGTTTAGGAATATCATTGTAGTTTTGTTTTCAATTATGATAATATCTTAAGGGGATAAATTCAAATGAGACTGCAGCTGTTCTGACTTACAGTTCTTTTTAACTTTAACAGTAATGGCACTTCAGTATTTCCTGTGGCAGTTATTTTTCTTTATCCCTTCATTATTTAAGTGGTTTCTGTTGTTAGTCTACCTTTGAGAGATTAATGTAGATATAAAATATTCAGGCATTCAATTAAAGCATGTTCCATCTTTCATACCATCTCACCACCGTGCCAAACCTCACTTTTCTAACTTGTAAATACTGTATGATTTTCATCCTTTCTTTGTGGTTAGGGTCTTAATCTTTTTTCTTCTGCTTTATTTTGTAATTTAGTCTTATTAGATGAATGATAGTGATGCTTAATGCAGTAGGTTTAATTATTGCAGAACTCAAGGTAAATGGTAGCCTTCTTGTATTCTACTTTGCTAAAAAATACTTTATGGACTCTTACCAGATTTTTATAATACCAGATATTGAGGTGGTCATGTTGGTAGAAATGAGTGGTAATTTACTGATATGCGTTTGATTGTTACCTCTGCTTTAAAAGGCAGATGGGCCCTTAGCTTGGAATGCTGCCTCAGGTTGAGATTCTCATGGTATTGGGGCTGCTGTTGTACTTAACATGCCCCATAGAAGTAACTGAACATCTCTCTGTATTGCTTTAATACTTTCTGAAAGGCTGTAGGGCAAATAGAAAGTACATAGCCAGCACATAGATATTGCCAATGTAGTACTGAAATTTACTAAGGTTTAAAAATTTTAAATGTTATTAAACACCTATTCTGTGCCCAGGATAATGGTAGACACTGTGCTCTAATAGGATAATGAGTATAGTGCCTGGAACAGCTTCTAACTCTATAGGTGGGATTCCGAGAAACTTAACTAGCGAGAAGAGCCTTCTTCGAGGTCATGTTGACATTATGACATCTTTATCATCCTGTCAATTCACCCTGGAAGCATTATTTGATAATGTAAAGTTGGGATGGTGTGTTTCCCTAACTTAGGATACCTCTTTAGGATTGTCTCATGGTTGTTCAGGGTACACCACAATCCATGGAATACAAAATTAAAAGGCGTGAACTTTTTGAGAAACTTAGAGACTGGATTGGAAGTTAAGATGTACATAAATGAAACAACTGGAGAAAACATGATGTGCTGTGTACTTTGACACTAGGGAATTTAAAGAGAAATGTCATTGTGGGATAGAATTAAAGTAAGATTTCTGGGAGAAAATGAAGGCTTAAGTTTAATTCTGTCAGTAATCACATAGGTAAGACAAAATAAGTTTGGAGCTGGAATTGCTTAGTTTTATGGAAGGGGATCCTGAAACTGAGAAAAAGCTTTTTGTTATCAGAAGTCCTGGTTCAATGATATTTTGAAGTGTACCTAGGTTGCAGAGGTACGAGATAGTAGAGGTTGAAGGAGAGGCTGTGATAGGTACTTCATCTTTTAACCTCCGTCTTGATTTAAGGTGCCTGAGGGGTAAATTTTAATAATGTTTTTAACTAGAATTATTGCTGTTTGGAATAATTCTTCAATGATTTAAATGTGTCCCTTTCCCAACCCTTTTTTAAATTTGTGAGTTTGAGGACTGGATTAGAAGATAAGGAGTTGTTGGATCTTATTTAATTGGTTTTAAAGTCTTCTGGTAATTGAGCAAGTCTTTGTATTTCTAGGACCATGTAATAAACAGTTCACTTCATCAGAACCTTAAATTCATATTAGAAAGAAAGCAGACAGGAGGGAGCTAAGAATTGTTTCTTTATATAGACTGGTTTTATGAACATAGCAAATATTCTTTAACTAATAAGGAGTTAAAGAGAAAGAGGTAGTCTTACTAAGGATCATTATTCTTGAGAGACTTGATAACCTACTAGAGGACTTGGCCTTACAGTGTAATAAATAGATTTGACCTGTGGCCCATTGGGAGAGGGTTTCCATTCTGGACATTTTAGGAACCACATAGAAAGGTTTTACTGATTTCCTTTACCAGGAGTGCAGAATATTTGTATGTTCATCTCTGTTCTCTTGTGTATTATTGCCGTCTGCAATCACTGCTAGCTGTTTCTGAATTATTTCTAGAAAAGTGAATATCTATTTCACTTTCATGTATTTTTCCTTTATAAGAACTTTTTAACAACTTTTTTTAAGCTAGTGTCTCAATTTCTTCATTCATAGCTAACAAGTAAATATATTTAATCTTCAGTATGCTAGACCAGTCCATTTAAGTGAATTGTTATTTTTATTTTTAGTCTTTCTTGTAAATTCACTTCTGAAGAGTTTAAGATAACCTATACCAAGTGTATTTAATCAGATTCTTTACTCACTATGTATCTAATCATAGATATAATTTGGTGACCATGGTCCTAAATATATGTTTTGCACATCTGTTTCCATTTGTTTCATGTTAGAAATAGTACTTAACTGTTTTATGACCATAATTTGTAAATGATGTGGAACAGTTCTGTTAAAAAAGAATATTTCAGTAGCATTTTGGGGGATTTACAGCTCAAATAGAGTATCTCATTTAATCCTCACAACAGTCTTGCATGGTAGGTAGGGCAGTTGTTATGGTCCCTATTTTAAAGATGAAGAAATTAAAGTTAAAAGGGATTAAGAGACTAACAGGTTCACTAGGCTAGCAAACGTTGAGACTGCTCTAAATCCTGTGGATTTTACCTTTATCCCCCAAAGCTTTTCCCCTGCATATTTAGAAGGCAGAAGAATCTTAGTTCACCTGGGGGAAATTAGTTTCCATCCATATTTTAATGTAATTCTGAGGGTTTAAAAATCTGTTAAAAATTACTGTTTATAACTGAGGTTATACAATAAAGATGCCATATTTTATTATCCACAACCCCCAGTGCACAAACTCAAGAAAGGACATTTTAAGAACCATATAAGAACATTGAGAGTTCTATTTTCAAGGTGTAATTTTATACCAACACAAACTAAAATTTTAAATATGTATGGTTTATTCTTGAATGGAAGATTAACTTGATTAGCAAAGTCTGCAATAGGTAAAGTTTTGAATGGTGTGGTGCAATTTATTGTAGTTTATGTTCAACTCTTTTATGGACAATACAAAGATGATGAACATTGATTCTATGTTTCCTGTATGCCAAAATGGTGTTTCTACTGTTGGGTCATTACTGCTGTGTTGATCACATAGCAGTAATTACTTGCTTGCCTTTCTTTATCATTTCTGACCTACTTTCTCTGTTCATAAAACATGAATCTATAAATGAACTGCTCCTTAAAATGTAGTTGAAATTTAAAAAGTAAAATAGGAAAATAAATATGGGAAATAAAATTATTCACTGAAGAGCAGATTAAGAACACCAAATTATCCCACATATTTCTGATTGAATCAATGCATATAAGACCAAAGAAGCTCATTATGTTTTATAACTCCTAACTTTCACAATACCTTCTAAGAAAGAGAAAGATATGGATGATATGAAGACTTGAAAAAAGTAATTACTTGGGTTAGGAGTGGAGGCTTTCTTTGGACACTTACTTTGAGAAACGTTAGTGCCCGAGAATCACAGTGTCAAGGATAGGGAAAAAAATCATAATGCAAACAGATGACTACTGTTAGAGAGATGTATAATGATACTTTACTTTGTGTAGGACCCCACATCTGAGGAATTTCAAGAGCATTACACAATAACTCATGGTTCCTTTCAAAATGCTTGTGACACAATTTGCAAGAATTATCCTCATCTTAGGGGATAAGTTTACGGAGAAATGGCAGCACAAGTTGGTAAGTAACTTGTCAAAAATAGCAGGTGACTGGTGAACAGCTATAAATTGAAAGTTTAAGTCAACCAGTCTTCTACCTTATTCACTAAATTGTGCTTATGTTTAGAATTATTTACAGTAATATCTTTTGTTTGAGGCAGATCAACTAATAATGGACAGGTTGTTTTCTTGCCATTCTACTTGGTGGCTTATTGAAGTAAATCATTATTTTACCAAGATGCTTACATTGTGATATCATTTTAGTACTACATTATAACCCTGTGTAGTATGAAGAATATTTAAACAAATGAACAAAAACTTACTATGGTAGCACCCAGTCTTTTCTTTTTTCTCTGTTATATATCATATTATATATTCCTTTGTTGTCTAAACTGCTATGCTGCAGTACTATCCAAGGTTCTTAGTAACTGCCTCGCAGGATTGATTTGGTGGCTAACATTGGAACCTGAATTAGTTACGTTGTATCTAGTCTGCCATGTAGATAACATGCATCTCTGTCTAGGATGCATTGGTTTGGTGAATACTTTATTAAACTTTTAACCCACACAGAAAACAATAATAGCAGTGGATGCCTAATCTGAGCAGTCTAACAAACGGAGGCTTCTTTAAAGGATCTGGAACCAATGATTTTCTCTTTGTGTTTGATATATTAGTGTTTTTACATGATTGGAAGTGCGCCACATACTTTCCTTAGAACAGGAGTATGCTAGATTTTTATTTCAAAATTTAGGCAGTTACTAAGGATTCTTGTTGAAAATGGCAGCCTAGATGGTTTAGTTTCCATCATCTCCATAGTAAGAATTCTTAGGGTTCCACAAATGTAGCACCATTGTTAAAGCTCATTTTTCACAAACACCATGTATTTTAAAAATTGCTTTGAAGATGTAAATCAAAAGTCACTATTGTATTCCTGGGTTATAAAGCATAACAGATACTTGGGATACATATTAAAGACAATCTAATAGAAGAGATATACTTAAACATTGTTACAAGGGTTTATTTGGGCTAGGATTGTGTTAGTGAGTAGAAAATTGGGTAGCATTAATGAAGAATCCATATTAGCAAGCCCATGGCATACCTCCTGTCAGCTTCTCTGGATTTTTTTCCCGTGCTGATGGAATTAAGGCAATAATTATTTTAAAATCTTAATGAGTGTGATAGTTACTTTACATGCCAAAAAACAAAACAAAAATAAAAAGCCTGTGTTGTGTGTAATTATACAGAAATTTATTGGAATTATTTTTGTTAAAAGCGAAATTTCTTGAATTTTGGTGGCACGTTCTTTAAAACATAATATTTTATTTATCAGGACTTATTCATTTGTCTTCCTTTCTAGCATGAAAAATTTTTAGTTTTGCCTTTCTTGGCTGTAATGAAAACATTCTGGAATCCTTTAGTTAATGTATTTCTCACAAATTATTTGAAAATATCCTGATTACTTCTTTATTAATATTCCAAGTTAAGCCTCATTTTATTCCTTTGCTAGGTGTCATACTACTGAACTAACACATTTTTTTCATTTTTTTCTAATTGTAAAAGTATTGGATATTCTTGGTAGAGAATTTAGAAAATACAGGAAAGTAAAAATCACCTGTAATGCCATCATGCACACATAAGTACTGTTTTCATTTGGGAGCTTTTCTATACTTATACATGTTTCTTATTACAGATTGGAAGTATGTACTTGTATTTCAACATTTTCTTTTTCCTAATGATAATTGAATAATAACTTAGCAGATATTTTCCCATGTTTTAAAATACTGTTTAAGGATATATTATGAATGATATTTTAACATTTCATCATTTAGGTGTACCAAAATTTGTTTTTTGTGTTTTGTGATTTAATTCCAGATTTTTGTTATAAGTAATGATGCCATTTGGCCTCTGTTTGCATCTCTGTTTATTTTTTTAGGAAAAAGAACATCTTTAATTTTAGCAAATCTAGAACGAATGATACTGAATTTGATTTATTTAAAAAATTTTAAGCATAATGTGTCTCATTTTACAAAGTTGATATGCTCATAAGAAGATATTTGTAAATGAAAGTTTTAAAATGTATTCATTTGACAAGCTTTTGAGTACAATATGATACATATTATTTAGAGATCTAGTAGGGAAAACAAAACAAATGCACAATAATAGAAAGGCATATGAAATGTGCTAGGTGTTATAGGGTGCATAAACAAGAGTGCTATATAGAGATGATAACCATTTGGGATGGAGTGGATTGTAGATGAGTTTCTGTGAGAGAGGTAGCACTTTAACTAGAAGGACATACAGTATTTTCAAGAGGAAAGAATGAAGAGTGCTTTACAGGTGAAGTAACTCAGTGGCAATAGGCAAATTTGAGGCCTATTTAAGGGAATAGTAGTCCAATTAACTGAAGGTTAGAAAGGTAAAATTGAGGTCAGATTACAGAATTAATCAAATTAAGGAGTCTCAATTTAATTTGGTGAATGTCAATAATTTGTAATGGGAATAATCATGGATTTTTTATAAAGGAAGAATTGGAGGAGAGTGAATCTGGAGGTAAAGAAATTAGGCTGTGATGGTAGTGCTTTAACACAAGAAAGGAGTAGGTAGATCAAGGAGAGATTCGAAAGGCAGAACGAATGAACAGGGATTCACTAGGTGGAAGTGAATTGTTAAGTGTGATGGAGGGAGCAAGATATGATCCTAGGTGGAATCATTAATTAATGGAAATAAGGAATCCAGGAAAAGGATGAATGTTAACTCTTTTAGGAGGAGAGAGAAAAGCTGCGAGTGAGGTGACTTTTGTTGTGAACTCGATGACAATATTCAGTGAGCAGTAAGAAATTTAATACCGTAAGTGGAGAGAAAGATTAGGTCTAAAGGCATGAAATGTTTTATTTTCAGTTTTTTATCTTCAGTTTACAGTCAGCTGACATTCCAACAGTAAATTTCTTTTTCGTTTAACCTATCAAATAATTAATAATCCATTAGCAGTACTTTATTTTGTGCTTTTGGGAGACTGTTTAAAGTATCTGACAATATAATACCTTTGTAAACTTAAGGTAACCTAAGTGGTGCCTACTCTATTTTGCAAACTTGACTTTTTATATACAGATAAAATGAAAACATCTATTTGCCAAGTACCATCTGATAGCCTGCTCACTTGAATTTTATTAATAGGTTCACTTGCTTATTTTTGTTTAGCTGACACAAACCTGTTCGTGAATTAGTGTTTGATTTCATGACTACCTTCCAAGGTCTTACTGGAAATAAAGCTTTTGGAGTCACAAGATGATGCAGTGACATAGATGCAAGTTGCTTTTGATTACACTAGTAGCTGAAATAATTGTAACTACAAATTGGATGTGTGCTGGCAGTGTAGGCAAGAGTTCCTGGGAAATATGTCCTCTGAGATAATGCTGTTGCTTCTGTGAAAGGGAAATGCGAGTGGGGAAGGAACAGGGTGAGGCTAAAAGAGGTCCTAAGGAGCAGAATTAGGAGCATCTGGAACAGTTGGAGGAAAAATGAGCTGCTTTACCTATAGATTATTAGATTTTCTTTTTGGGATAGCACAATGAGAGTAAAGTAGAGCATAGATTGCTTCCCACAATCGATCCCAAGCACTTATCGATTAGTACATATATACATTCGCATCCAGGTATTACTCAGCTATAGATTTCATAACTAGGTTCTCAACAGGAGTGAACCTCATGAACTTAGGCTTATTCTCTGAAGAGTAATCAGGTGAAAGCCTGACTGGTTGGTGTTATTTCAGCCTAAACATAGGTCTATTTATTTAGTTGGGGAATTGAGTAAGTCTCTGCAACTGGGAATAAGGGGGAAAGGGAACATTTAGAAATTGGTATGGCAATGTATAGGGACAAGAAATATACAAACTGTATAATTGGAGAGAAATAATGCAATGTTATTTAGAATATATTACATAGATATTACAATGCTGATATTAAAAAATAATAACAGTAACAATCATTATGTGCCAGGCACTATGCCGAATCCTTTATATATTATTCAAAAGTCTTACAGCCACCCTGCAGAGTGCATATTATCTTAGTTTTATAGGTGAACAAAATAAGACTTCAGGAGGTTAAAATATCTCATCCAAAGTCAAAATTAAAACTTAGTGGAAACAAGAGCCAATTAGAAGAACAATGGAAGAAAAGATGCCATTTATAATATGAAGAAAAAGATAAAATAACCCACGAATCACTAGTAAGAAATCTGCGAGACCTATATGAAGAAGAGTTGAAAGCAATACTGAGGGACACAAAAAGCTTGAACAAGTGAAAACCACATTTGTGGGTAGGGACTCTCAGCCACATCAACCTATCAGTTTCCTCTGAATTAATTTGTAAATTTAACATGATCCTAATAAAAATAGCAGATTTTGGGGGGGCAACTAGACAAATGGATTCTCAAGTTCACATGGAGCCAGAGTAGCCAGGAAAACTCCGAAAAATAAGAGCAGTAATATATTAAATTAGATAGTAACATATTTTAATATTAAAGCCTTAATAGTTAACATTGCCTCACAAATAGACATATGAGTATTAAACCAATAAAACAGAATATGAAACCGAAACATAGACCTGACTCGTCTTCAATCAGTGGGGAAAAGATTCAAGTAGGAACTATTCAATAACTGGTCTTGGAATAAATGGTAGCATCATCTAGAGCATGAGAGTGTTGGATTAATACCTGACTTTGTGTATGTTTGGATAGATTCCAAATGAATTAAATATTTACATGTAAAGACCGTAATGATGAAAGAACTCAAAGAAAACATGGATAAATTTGTTTATTATTTTGGAGTCAGGAAAGCCTTTCTGGCTAAAGCATAGAAGAAAAGATAAAATAAACTACATTAAAATAAAAATAATTTTGCTAGGCAGAAATCACTATAAACCAAGTTAAAAAGACAAATGGAAAAGTATTTATGACTCATATTACAATCAAAGTGCTAATTTCTTAGATATAAAGCACTTCTAGAAATTGATGAGATAAAAAGGAACAATCCAATAGCAAAATTGGCAAAGGATATGAACAGGCAGCACAGAAAAGGAAACGGAAATTGTTCTTAAACAAATGAATTCTGTTCAGCCTCATTAATATTAAGAGAAATGCAAAACAGTACACTGAGGTACCATTTTTTTCACAAATCAGGTTAACAACAATCCTTAAGTTTTGTAAAACACTGTATGGTGAGGCTATCAGTAAATAACTAATCATATGTTGTTTGTGTTAGTGTAAATCAGTAAACCCCTACGGGGGGTAATTTGCCATCATATGTCAGAATTGCAAATGCACATACCCTTTTTAATCCAGGAAGTCCCATTTCTAGGAAATTATCTGTTTGCTTAAAAGAAAAAAGCTATTGATATTAGAGTGGGAATTTAAATTTAGATCTGCCTTATACTAACATGGGTATTATGCTCTTTTCTTATTTGCCTAATGCCTGTTATGTTGTCCTGCATGGAAACTGGGCTGTTTCCATAGTCATATTTGCGTGCAAATAGACAATACATATCTTTTCATTTACAGCTGAAGTTCAGGCATTTACTCAGCAAACAAGTGTCGTCCTACTATGCCCCTGACATTGTGCTAGGCATGAAAGTACTTCATTGCCTTTAGTCTTCAATTACTTTATTGGAGTTCTTATTCAAAGACTGTGCCAACATATCAAAAAAATGTTTGTGATGCTTAGAGGTAATGCTATATTATTATTATTTATTTTTAAAAGATTTTTATTGAATCAAAATTGATTATACATATTTTTTGGGTTCAACATTGAGATATGTTGATCAAATCAATATTACTAGCATATATATTGTTACAAATCGCAATTATTCTTTATGCCCCTTGTCCAATCTCTCCCCACCCCATCTCTTTCCCCTCCCCCCCCTTCTAGTTACCTTAGATTTCTTCTCTCCTTTTGAAAGAATAATGGGTTACTCTGTTGATTTGTTGCCTATATGATCTGTCCAATGCTGAGAGGTGTGGTCAGATCTCCCAGTATTATCATAGAGCAGATGCTTCTTCTGTCACTCTGAAATGGGCTTTGTGGAGAGAGACATCCTCTTCTTTTCTTTATCTCTGCTCGTGACTCTCTTTGTGTCAATGTACTACAGTGGCTGACGGACCATCTGCGTGGTGATTGTGGCATCTAGCCACTTTTGCAGCAGCCATGGTTATGGTGGTGGCTGTGTTGGACCACCCATATGGAGGTGATGTTTTAGGCATGCTCCTTGGCGCTGGTGATGTGCCTGGTTGTGGGGAGTGTCTGGTCCCTGGCTCCATGCCTTGGGTCCTCAGGCGGGCCCCGAGGTGCTGGCGCAGTGTGCCAGGTTGGCGGAGGGGATCCGGTCCCCTTCTCCATGCCCCAGGTCCCCAGGTGGGCCCTGAGGCACTGGCACAGTGTGCCTGGTTGTGTGTGTGGGGGGGTCTGGTCCCCTTCTCCATGCCTCAGTTCTGTGGGCAGGCCCCGAGGCGCTGGCAGTATGCCTGGATGTTGGGAGTGGGGTCCGGTTCCAGCTCCATTCCTTATGTCCGCTGGCAGGCCCCAAGGTGCTAGTGGTGTGCCTGGGCTGGAACTAATTTTTTGTCCTTTGCTTACTTTTTAAATGGGGGATCTCCCTGTGGGAACGAGTACTTGAGTTGTGTGGTTGAGCTAAATTGCTGCTTTGCTGCTGTTTCCCTAGGGAAGGCTTTTTGTGCAGCTCAGGGTTTAATGGTTGACCTTATAGTTACTTCTGGCTCTCCAGAGACCCGATGCACCTGGGTTGTATAGAAACTGTGATCTTGGCTTGAGTTTTTTCATCAAACTGCACCCCATGCAGTTCTGCATTCCCAACCAGTCTCCTCTGAGTGGTCCTGCGCTGATTGGGGGGCGGATCGGCTGTCCTTTCGGTGTCCAAGTGTTCTCCCAGTGGGCCTGTCTCCTCCACTGCCCATGCTGCAAACGGTTGCCATGGGATGGGCCCTGCGCTGGTCCCTTGCGATGACTCACCGACCTCTGAATGACTCCCCTTTTAGAGCTATTGTGGCTCCTCGCTCCTGTGTGGGTCCATGAGAACTCTATTAGTGATCTTGCTGTCCTGGGGGCCACCAAGGCCCTCTTCTCCCCTGCTGCCTCCAAGTAACTCCACCGGAAGGGCACAGCTGGGGCTTCTGCCTGCTCCTGCCCCATGCCAGCAGCTGGAGCCTTAAAGCAGCTGCGGCCCGAAACACTCCAAGCAGTTTTTTCTTTCTCTCGTCGTGGTCTCTCCTGCCTTCATGAACTCCGTAGATCTCTCCTCCTCTTCCCCTGAGCTCCAGCGGCCCCAGGTTGGCTGATGTTATGTTTTTATAGTTGCAAATTGGTTGATTTGTGGGAGAAAGTGACGCTGAGGACCGTCTGTTCCACCGTTTTTACCAGAACCCCGGTATTGCTATATTAGAGCAAGATATAAAATGCACTGGATTCCGTTCTTTTCAGACTTTAAAGATAATAATGATACAGAAAAAGAATTAAAGATGCCTTTTTTTTCTTGTGAGAAGCATATGTGATGGAAGTTAGATTGGTCATTGATTTTTAAAAGGTTATTTGATGATGAATAATTATAAGGTATAGTTTGTATGTTGATATTTTGAGGAACAAGGACACTTGAATAAATACTACTTATTCATACTTTTAAATCCTCCCGTGCCCTTCCCAAAATGATGAGCTAACCTTAAAATTTAAAATAAATGCATTTGATTATCCCTTTCTGCATTTACTTTGTGTTTGCAGTTATTTTCACACCAATCTGAGTAAATTTTTTGCTTAGTATATAAATACTTAGTTAATAAACAGTGTGTCTACTGTTTATATGACATTTGATTATGGGAAAAATTTATACATTAAGAAAATCAAGAAAGATAAATTATGTCTAAAATTATAAAACTGATAAATTGTGGAGAACAAAAAAAGAACATTTAAAATGGAAACCATTGTAGTGTAGGTTAGCTATCTCTGTCTCTCTGAAACAAACTTCAAAAACAAGTCCTCTTCATTGTTTGTTAATTCTTCTTGAACTTCTTACTTAAGTTTAAACCATAAATTCACTTTAGGGTCTGTCTTTTTGTGCATAGCACTGACATTGACTGAGATTGCCAAATTTTATTGATTATTTTCTCAGTAATTCTTCTGTTTTTTTCATTATTTCCTTTGCAAATGGATCTTTATGTGCCCTTTAGCTAGTTACTGTAAGTTCTTGGGTCCTTAGTTTCCTCCTATGTCAATCTAAAATTCTTTGTTTTCATTCTAGAGTCTTTCTAACTGGTGTCCTGTCTCCAGTCCACCCTTTTTATTAATTCCAGGTTAATCTTTCTAAGGTATATCTCCATTTCTGTCTCTTGAAATTTGCCCAGCTAAAGTACCATCTCCTTCATTACTCCCTGGTCACTCTTGTAAGAACTTAAATTACACATTTTGTGTACTACCAACCACAGTCCCTGGCATTCAATAAATTAATAAATTGTATTGCTGTCTTCCTATTATAGTTATTTTCCATACCATGTCAACTCCTGGAGGGTAGAAACCTTGTTTTATAAATGTTTGTTAAAACTGTACTGAAAATAGTAATGGTGCATGTAGAAGAAACTTGGGGGTGTGTGTGTGTGTGTGCGCGCGCACAGGCTGAGTGAGCACATGACCAATGTATTTTATTAGTTGTACCTTAGGAAGGGAAGAAGGCTACAGATATGAGACTCTTGTTTCAGTGAGGCTGATGTCCATCAGCTAAACAAAATGTTAAAATTTTAAACTCTACTAATGTATTCAGAGGGTTCATTCTTGCTTGTCTTAGAAAGAAATTGAACTAAACAACTCTTTGATTGGTATGTTGGAGTCTTCATTTCACCTTTACCCCTCCTTTCCTCTTCAAAGCAATTAATTTCAGCAGTTCCTAGACATCCAGAAAGCACTTTTTTTTTGAAGAAAAAAATATTGTTGTAAAGCCCTGTGTATCTATAAAATTATATTTTGAAAATAAGCCAAATATTAAAACATAACTTGTTATATTTGAATATGAACAAAAAAGGACAGCAGTTCAAAAAAGAAAAATGTTTATATAACATTTATTATAACCTAGTGCCTTTATCTTTGAAGTAGGGATGAGAATGCACCTGCCTCATGGTGCTGTGAGGATTAAAGGAGATTAAATAATTAAAGTGCTTAGCACAATGCCAGGCACATAATAAGCTGTTTATATATGTTATCTGTATGCCTATATATAAATAGAATGCATAAAAGGGGTTCGAACTTGGGAACATATCCATTATAGAGAATTCCTTAATCTAGTTGTATCTCTACAAACATTTTGTTTTATTTCCTATCAACTACACATGTATGTTACTTTATATTAATTTTAGATTTTACCAGCAAACTCATTAAAATATTTTCTTTGCTATGGGTTGTACCATTCCAAATTCTTATTGGTAATTATTGGTAATAATTTTAGAGAAAAATTTTCATTTGATTTTTTTTATGCTTTAGTTTTGTTTCTTTAATTCTGAATTTGTTCTATAGTAGTTTATGATGATCATTATATGTATATATAATGGTCATATGTATAACGATCTATATATATAAAAAGGTCCTTCTAAAGTTTTAATAAACAATATCACTTTATTTAAATAATAATTTCACTATTATTCAATTATAGGAAAGTTTGTTCCTTGAGTGAAGTAGTCTCTGATTATTTGTTTTCTTTGTAACAAAATTAGTAATATAATTAGAGTAAAAAAAAAACTGAGTTATTCACTGTTGCTGTTCACTATCCCAAGTGATAGTGTTCTCATCTTTAAAAAGTTATCATAAAATGCGTCAGCTACACATTCTGTTGTTTAATTAAACAAAGAACAAGAAAAGAAAAGAAAAACACTTATAGGTAACCATTGTTGATGATTAGTATTTATTTTTCTAGTCTTTTCTCTTTAAAGGGGGCACAGTTTGCTGGAAAGACTCAGTCCCAGGCTGGAATTTCCACACAGCCCAGGTGTTATCTGACCTCCCAAGACTCAGAAGTGATTAAAACACTGACAAATAAAAGGCAATCCACCCAAGAAGCCTTTTTCAGAGAATCAGCAGCAAAGCAGCAATTTAGTTCAACCACAGAGCTCAAGTGCTGGTCCCCAAAGGAAGTCCCCCAATTTTGAAGATAACCAGACGACACAAATTAGTTCTAGTGCAGAGTTTAAGTGGTGGTGATAGCTAATAATCCACCACAGAACTGAAAAAAAAAACTGCAGACCAGGGACAAAGCTCTGATATTAAACAGTAATGGTCTAATGCCACCAAAGAATACCATAAAACCTAGAAGAGGTAACATTTTCCTCAAATGCCCATCAACGTAAAGACACAAAGATTGAGAAAGAACAGAAATATGATACCATCAAAGGAAACAAAGCACCAATAGTGGATCTAGAGGAACAGCGGGTTTATGAAATATCCAGATGAGAATTCAGAATAACCCTTTTAAGGATGTTCAGGGAGTCACGAGAGAATACAGATAGAAAATTAAATGATATCTGGAAAAATGTTCAGGAGCAGAACAAGAAACTTGACAAAGGGATAGAATCAATTAAAAAAAAATCCAAACAGGGGCTTCCTGTCAAGATGGTGGAGTAGATGGTTCCTAGCATCACTCTCTCCCACAAATCAACCAATTTGCAACTGTTGTAAAGCAACAACAGGAGGCTTGAGAGCCATGCTGGAACAGGCAGGAGCCATGCACCATGGGACCCCCAGGCCAGTGCCTGCTGCTCAGAGAGGCCTGAGAGCCTCTGGGCCCACACTCCCTGAGTCAGTCATGCTGGAACAGGCAGGCACTATGGGACCTCCAGCCCAGGCCAGTGCCCACTGCCCAGAGAGGCCCAAGAGCTGCTGGGTCCACACAACCTGAGTCAGCCGCGTCAGAACAGGCAGGCACTGTGGGATCCCCAGCCCAGGTCAGTCCCTGCCACCCAGAGAGGCCCGAAAGCTGCTGGGCCCACATGCCCTGAGCCGGCCATGTTGGAACAGGCAGGCACCACAGGACCCCCAGCCGAGGCTAGTCCCTGCTGCCCAGAACTGGCAGTCCCTTCAGATCCAGGCCAGACATCAGGGCCAGACATCATCAAGTGGAATGAGTGGACCATGATACCCCCTGCCACAGTGACTAAACACCAAAGGAAAGATACCAGAAATATGAAAAATCAAGAAAGTACATCACCACCAAAGGAAAATAATAACTCTCAAGCTCTAGATCCTGTATAACAGGAAGTCCTTGAAATGACTGACACAAGGAATTTCAAGCAACAGTTCTAAGGAAACTGAATGAGATATATGAAAACTCAGTTAGATAACACGATGAAATGAGAAAAAATATACAGGACCTGAAAAAGAAATGTACAAAGAAATTAGTGCCCTGAAAAGAATGTAGAAGAGCTGTGGACCTGAAGGATTCATTCAACAAAATAAAAAACACAACAGAGAGTCTAACCAGCAGGCTAGAACAAGCAGAAGAAAGAATTTCTGACCTTGAAGACACACTGTTTGAATTAACAAAGGCGGACCAGAAAAACAAGAAAAAGAATTAAAAATATTGAAGAAAACCTAAGAGAGATAACAGAAAACCTTAAGCGCTCAAATATCTGAATCATGGGTATTCCAGAAGGGAAGAAAAAGGAAGTGGCATTGGAAACATATTCAACGAAATAAGAGCAGAAAACTTCCCAGGTATAGGGAAAGTTAAAGATCTTCAGATTCAGGAGGCCCGAGATCCCCAAACATATTCAACCCGAAAAGGTCCTCTCCAGGACATGTTATAGTCAAACAGGCAAAACTTAAAGAAAGAATCTTAAAAGCTGCGAGAGAGAATTGCCAAGTCACCTATAAGGAAGCCCCAATCAGACTAACATCAGACTTTTCATCAGAAACCCTAAAATCCAGAAAGGAATGGGACGATATATTCAAAATACTAAAGGACAAACATTGCCAGCCAAGAATACTTTACCCAGCAAGGCTGTCCTTCCGAAATGAAAGACAAATAGTATATTTCTCAGACAAACAAAAACTGCGGGAATTCACTACCACATGACAAGCCTTACAAGAAATTCTCAAGGGAGTACTGGGTTTGATACCTGAAAAACAACCATCACTGCCATGAATACTCAAGAAAGAACAAAGCCTACCAGTAAAGCAAAAATTGTAACAATAAAGAGAAAAAATAGTTTATCTACCACCTTAAGAAACCAACAAACACAGAAGACAAACAAAATCAGAAAGAAAGGAACAAAAGATACTTAAGACATCTAAAGAAAAATCAGTAAAATGCTAGGAGTAAATCAACGCCTTTCAATAATAACTCTAAATGTAAAAGGATTAAATTCCCCATTCAAAAGACACAGACTGACTGGAACAAAGAGATGGGCCCAACAATATGCTCCCTTCAAGAGACTCACTGCACCTGTAAAGACACACATAGCCTAATAGTGAAAGAATGGAAAAAGATATATCATGCAAGTAGAAATGAAAAACAAGCTGGAGTAGCTATTCTTATATCGGATAAAATAGACTTTAAACCAAAAACCATGAAAAGAGATAAAGAAGGCCACTACATAATAATAAAAGGCTCTATCAATCAAGAAGACATAACAATCATAAATATATATGCACCCAACATTGGAGCAGACAGATTTATAAAGCGAACACTATTAGATCTAAAGAATGAGATAGATTCTAACACCATAGTAGCGGGGGACCTGAACACCCCACTCTCCTCTCAACATCGGACAGATCATCCTCTCAACATCGGACAGATCATCTAGGCAAAAAAATCAATAGAGAAGCACAAGGTCTAAATAACACTTTAGGCCAATTGGACCTGGCAGATATCAACAGAACATTCCATCCAGCAACCTCAGAATATTCATTTTTCTCATCAGCACATTGAGCATTCTCCAGGATAGACCACATGTTAAGTCCCAAAGCAAGTCTCAACAAATTAAAAATAATTGGAAGTATTCCATGTATTTTTTCAGATCACAATGGATTAAAATTAGAAATCAAGAACAAACAAAACTCTGGAAACTATACAAACACATGAAAATTAAACAACATTCTACTTAATGACATATGGGTCCAAGAAGACATCAAACAGGAAATCAAAAAATTTCTTGAAACTAATGAAAATAATGACACATCATACCAAAACTTGTAGGATACTGGAAAAGCAGTACTAAGGGGGAAATTTATCACATTAAATGCTTACTTCAGAAGAATGGAAAGATGGCAGATAAACAACCTAACACTTCACCTTAAAGAACTAGAAAAATAAGAACAATCCAAACCCAAAGTTAGTAGATGGAAAGAAATAATTAAGATCAGAGCAGAACTAAATGAAATAGAAACCTGAAAAATGATACAAAAGATCAATGAAACAAAAAGTTGGTTTTTTGAAAAGATAAATAAAATTGACAAACCTTTAGCAAGGCTAACTAAGAAAAGAAGAGAGATAACAAAAATTAAAAGTGAAAAAGGTGATATTACAACTGATACCTCAGAAATACAAGGAATCATTAGAGACTGCTATAAAAAACTTATATGCCATCAGATTTGAAAATCTGGTGGAAGTGGATAAATTTCTGGACACACACAAACTACCAAAACTGAGCCAAGAAGATATAGAAAATCTGAACAGACCAATAACAATAAAAGAGATTGAAGCTGTTATCAGAAGGCTCCCAACAAAGAAAAGCCTAGGACCAGATGGGTTCACTGCAGAATTCTACCAAACCTTCAAAGAGGAAGTGATATCAGTTCTTTACAAACTATTCCAAAAGGTTGCAACAGATGCCATTCTCCCAAACTCATTCTATGAGGCAAACATCACTCTGATACCAAAACCAGACAAGGATACATCAAAAATAGAAAACTACAGGCCAATATCCTTGGTGAATATAGATGCAAAAATTCTCAATAAAATACTAGCTAACAATACACATACACAAAATTATACACCACGATCAAGTGGGATTCATTCCAGGGATACAAGGTTGGTTCAACATACACAAATTAATAAATGTGATACACCACATCAATAAAAGCAAAGACAAAAACCATATGATCATCTCTGTAGACACTGAAAAAGCATTTGACAAAATTCAACATTCATTCGTAATAAAGACTCTCTACAAGTTAGTATAGATATAAAGTATCTGAACACAATTAAAGCCATATATGGTAAGCTTACTGCCAATATCATCCTGAACAGAGAAAAGCTGAAAGCTTTTCCCTTAGGAACAGGAACTAGACAAGGATGCCCACTCTCACCACTCCTATTCAACATAGTGTTGGAAGTACTAGCCAGAGCAATCAGAGAAGAGAAGGAAATAAAGGGCATCCTTATAGGAAAAGATGAAGTCAAACTGTCCCTGTTTGTGGGTTATATGATCCTATATATTGAACATCCTGAAGCCTCTATAAGAGTTGATAAATGATTTCAGCAAAGTTGCAGGATACAAAATCAAGACACAAAAATCAGGAGCATTTCTCTACTCCAACGGTGAACATGCAGAAAAAGAAATCAAGAAAGCTAGCCCATTTACAATAGCCACCAAAAAAATACAATACTTAGGAATAAAGTTAATGAAGGGTGTGAAAAATCTCAAAGAAGAGAACTACAAACCACTGTTGAGAGAAATTAAAGAGTACACAAGAAGATGGAAAGATGTCCTATGTTCTTGGATTGGAAGAATTAACATTGTGAAGATGTGCATATTACCCAAAGTGATCTACAGATTCAATGCAATCCCCATCAAAATTCCAACAATATTTTTCTCAGAAATGGAAAAAACTGTCCAGACATTTATATGAAATAACAAAAGACCATGTATAGCCAAAGCAGTCCTGAGCAAAAATAATAAAGCTAGAGGCATAACACTACCTGACTTTAAACTGTACTACAAAGCTATAATAACCAAAATAGCATGGTACTGGCTTAAAAACACACACAGATTGATTGAATAGAATAGAGAACCCAGGAATCAACCCATACTCCTACAGCCATTTGATCTTTGACAAAGGCACCAAGTTGACACACTGGGGAAAAGACTGCCTCTTCAGAAAATGGTGCTGGGAAAACTGGATATTCATATGTAGGAGAATGATACTAGACTTGTACCTCTCACCATATACCAAAGTCAACTCAAAATGGATTAAAGAATTAAATATACATCCTGAAACAATAGGACTCCTTAAAGAAAACATAAGGGAAACACTCCAGGAAGTAAGAGTGGATACAGACTCCATGAATATGATTCCCCAAAGCACAGGCAATCAAAGGAAAAATAAACAAATGGGATTATATCAAACTAAAAAGCTTCTGCACAGCAAAAAAGTCAACAGTGAAAAGACAACTGAGTGGGAGAAAATATTTGCAAAATATACATCTGACAAAGGATTAATATCCAGAATATACAAGTAACTCAAACAAGTTTAAAGCAAAAACACAATTAACCCAATTTAAAAATGGGCAAAGGGTCTGAATAGGCATTTCTCAAAGGCCAACAGATGGCCAACAGACACATGAAAGAATGCTCGACATCACTCAGCATTCAGGAAATGCATATTAAAACCACCGTGAGATACCATCTCACTCCAGTTAGGATGGCTAATATCCAAAAGACTGAGAATGATAAGTGCTGGTGTTGTTGCGGATTAAATGGAACTCCCATATGCTGTTGGTGGGACTGCAAAATGGTGCAGCCTTTATGGAAAATGATATGGAGTTTCCTCAAACAATTACAGATGGATCTACCATATGACCCAGCTATTCCACTGCTGGGAATATACCCAGAGGAATGGAAATCATCATGCTGAAGGGATACCTGTACTCCCATGTTTATTGCAGCACCATTTACAGTAGTCAGGAATTGGAAGCAGCCCAAATGTGCATCATCAGATGAGTGGATAAGGAAACTGTGTTATATCTACACAATGGAATACTACCATTCACAACATGGGTGGACTTAGAGAAAATTACATTAAGTGAAACAAGTCAGGCACAGAAAGAGAAATACCATATGTTCTCACTTATTTGTGGGACCTAAAAATAATAAATATACCAACAAATTAAGGGGGGGGGGATGTCACAACAATCACAACAATTCCTTTCCTTGAACTTGTTAAGATAAGTAAACAGTTATGATATAGAGGGAGTTGGGGAGGGGAGGGGGGTTTAAGAGGAATGGGTAAAGAGACGCGAAAATCAACTACAATGTATATTGAGAACTGAAAATTTTTAAAAAATCCAAACAAATAGAAATTGTAGAAATAAAGGGATATACTACAAATATCAAGAAATCAAAATATACTGCTGAAGAAAACCAGTCAATCACAAAGGAAGACAGTAAGACTGGAAAAAAGGAACAGGATCTACAAAACAAGCAGGAAAAAAAGTAACAAAAGTGGCAGTAACAAGTCTCTGTATGTCAATAATAACTCTAAGTGTAAATGAGTCAAATTCCCCAATTAAAAGACACAACATGGCTCAGTGGATTATAAAACAAGAGCCAACAATAAAAAGTAAAGGGATGGAAAAAGATATTTCATGCAAATGGAACTGAAAAAGAGCAGGAGCAGTTATATTGAATGAAATAGACTTCAAGCCACTATTTAAAAATAAGGTTATCAATTCAACAAGAGATTATAATAATTCCAAATATATTCACACTGAGTTCAGGAGCACCCAGTTATATAAAATTACTATTAGACCTATCGGGAGAAGTGTACTCCCACACAGTAATGGTTGAAGACTTTGTACGCTGCTTTCAGCAAAGGACAGATCATCCAGACAGAGAAATAACCACAAAACATCAGAATTAATCTCTGCTGTAAGCCATTTGATCCTAATGGACTATATAGAAATTTCACCCAACTGCTACAGAATACACATTCTTCTCAGCAGTACACGGGACATTCTCTCCGTATGTTAGGTCACAAAACAAGTCTCAACAGATTTTTAAAAATTGTATCATATTAACCACCTTGTCTGACCACAATTGAATTAAACTAGAAATCAAGAACAAAAGAGACATTAGAAACCATACAAATACATGGAAAGTAAACAGTGTGCTCCTAAACAACATTGGGTCAAAGAAGAAATCAAGAAGGAAATTAAAAAATTTCTGGACAAAAATGGAAATGAAAACACAACAAAGCAGAACCTATGGGATATAGCAAAAGCAGTTCTAAGAGGGAAGTTCACAGCAATAAATGCCTACATCAAAAAAGAATACTCCAAATAACCTAATGTTATACCTCAAGGAGCTGGAAAAACAAGAACAAACCAAACCCAAAATCAGTAGATGGAGAGAAATAACAAAGATCAGAGCAGAAATAAATGAATTAGAGATTTAAAAGAAAAAATACAAAAGATCAATGAAACAAGGTTGGTTTTTTGAAAAGATAAATGAAATTGATAAACCTTTAGCTTGACTAATGAAAAAACAAAAAGAGAGGACTCAAAATCAGAAATGAAAAAGGAGACATTATGTCTGATGCCACAGAAATACAAAGGATCATAACAGACTGCTCTACAAACAATTATATGCAAAGAAACTGGAAAACCTGGAAGAAATGGATAAATTCCCGGACACATACAACTTAACAAGATTGAATCATGAAGAACTAGAAAGCCTAAACAGACAGTTAACAAGTGATGTAATTGAAGCAGTAATAAAAAGTCTCCTGATAAAGAAACCCAGGACCAGGTGGCTGTACTGCTGCATACTACCAAACATTTAAAGAATTAATACCACTTCTTCTCAAACTCTTCCAGAAAATTCAGGAGGAGGGAATATTTCCAAACTCACTCTATCAGGCCAGCATTACCCTCATACCCAAACCAGAAAAAGACACAGCAGAAAAGGAAACTGCAGACCAATATCTCTGATGAACACAGACGTGAAGAGCCTCAACAAAATACCAGCAAACAGAATCCAACAACACATTAAAAAGATCATTCACAGTGATCAAGTGGGATTCATTCCAGGGATGTAAGGATGGTTTAACATACACAATAAGTGTGACATATCACATCAACAGACTGAAGGGAAAAAACCATATGATCATACAGTAGATGCAGAAGTATTTGATAAAATCTAACATCGCTTCATTATAAAAACACTCAACAAATTAGGTATAGAGGGAATGTACCTCAACATAATAAAGGCCATATATGACAAACCCACAGCTAATATACTGAATAGACAAAATTGGAAGCTTTTCCTCTAAGATCTAGAACAAGACAAAGATGCCCACTTTCCCCACTCCTATTCAACATAGTACTAGAAGTGTGAGCCAGCACAATAAGGCAAGAGAAAGCAGTGAAAGGCATCCACATAGGAAAGGAGGAAGTCAAATTTTCCTATTTGTAGATGACATGATCCAATACATAGAAAACCCTAAATACTCCACCAAAAAAATTTTCTAAATCTAATAAATTCAGTATGGTGGCAGGATACAAAATCAATGTGCAAAAATCAGTAGCCTTTCTATGTGTCAATAATGAAATAGCCAAAGAAGAAATGAAGAAAGTAATCCCATTTGCAATAGCTACCAAAAAAATAAAATGTCTAGGAGTAAATTGAGCCAAGGAGGTGAAAGACCTCTACAATGAAAATTATAAAACATTGGTAAAAAAATTGAAGAGAACACAAATAAATGGAAAGATATCCCATGTTCATGGGCTAGTGGAATTAACAGCATAAAAATGTCCATATTACCCAAAGTGATCTACATATTCAACACAATCCTAATCAAAATACCAACAACGTTCTTCACAGAAATAGACAGATCTTAATGAGAGTCCCTGTATAGCTAAAGCAATCTTGAAGAAAGAGAACAAAGTTAGAGGCATAACACACTACTTAACTTCAAAATGTACTATAAAGCTATAGTAACCAAAACAGCGTGGTACTGGCATAGAACAGACAGACCCGTGGAACAGAATAGAGAGCCCAGAAATAAATACACTTACAACCAACTGATTTTCAACAAAGGTCCCAAGAATATACAATGGGGAAAGGACATCCTCTTCAATAAATGGGGCTGGGAAAGCTGGATATCCAGATGCAGAAGGTTGAAATCAGACCCCTGTCTCTCACCATATGCAAAAATCAACTCAAAATAGATTAAAGACCTAAATTTAAGACCCCACATTATGAAAGTATTAGAAAACGGGAAATGCTACACAGAATGGGAGTGGATAGTGCTTTTTTGAGTGAGACTACAAAGGCACAGGCAACTAAAGCAGAAATACACAAATAGGACTACGTCAAACTAAAAACCTTCTGCACAGCAAAAGAAACGATAAATGAAGTAAAGAGACAACCTACAGAATGGGAGAAAGTGTTTGCAAACTACACATCAGACAAGGGGCTAATATGTAGAAAATATAAGGAACTCAACTCATCAGCAAATAAACAACCCAACTAAAAAATGAGCAAAGGAACTTAACAGACATTTCTGAAAAGAAGACATACAAATGGTCAACAAGCATGGGAAAAAATGATTAAAATCACCAGTCCTCGGACAAATGCAGATTAAAACCACAATGAGATATCATCTCTCTCCAGGTAGAATGGCTGTTATCAAAAACACAGAAGATAACAAATGCTGGTGAGGATGTAGAGAAAAAGGAACTCTCCTACTTTGTTGGTGGGAATGTAAATTGATACAGACATTGTGGAAAATAATAGGGAGGTTTCTCAGAGAACTAAAAATAGATCTACCTAATGACCCATCTGTTCCACTACTGGGTATATACCCAAAGGAAGTGAAATCAACATATCAAAAAGACACCTGCACTCCCATGTTCATCACAGCACTATTCACAATAGCCAAGAGATGGAATCAACCTAAATGCCCATCAGTGGTTGAATGGACTTAAAAAACTGTGATATATGTACACAATGGAATACCATTCAGGTATAAAATATAAAATCCTGTTATTTGCAGCAACATGGATGAAAATGGAGACCATCATGTTATGGTAAGTTAGTCACAGAAAGAGAAATACCACGTGATCTCACTCATGTGGGATTTGTGTATATATATTTCAAAAAGTGATTCTCATAGAAGTAGAAATTAGAATAATGGTTACCAAAGGCCAAGAGGGAAGGAAGTTGAGAGAGAGAAGTGTTGGACTAGTGGGTCCAAAACTATGCTATCTACCCTAAGTGAATCATTGTGCGATACATGCATGTATTGACACAACACACTGTATCCCATAAAAATGTACAAGTAAATGTTAAAATTAAAAAAAAATACATAAATGGAGGACTTCATTAAACTCATTGACCACATTGAGTTAAGATTAATTGTGGACTTAGATCAGGCTTGGTAATTGTACTTTTCTACCTTATAGGCCCTGATACCCGTACATGTATAGATTGATTGTGTTTTTTAAAAACTTTGGGTGTTTTATTTTCACTATGGCAATATTGATTGAGATCGTGAATAGATTTTTAAATGAATCCAGTTTATAACATGTTATGCTTAAGTATAATACTATAGCAATAATTACATTTAACTGATGTTTATAATATTTTCTATAGATAATATCATTTAAGTTTGAAATTTGGATGTCAGAATTTATCTCCACCTCTCACCTGTCCTGGGTTGTTTAGCTCTCTTGTTTTTTCAGTTCCAGAAAGCTTAGGATAGGTATTTTTGGACAGCATTTAACTTAACTATATCACATTTTAAGGATAAACAATTCCTGACTGTAGCCTCTTTCTAGGTAAGAAAATCCTTCACTCCAGGTTATTTTTCCAGTGTTTTGATCATGGGAAACAAAGGACATTTGTTCCTGTGGGGTTTAGGGTCATTTATAGGTTAGAGACTTCCTATACTTAAAAAAAAACAATCCCTTTATTTTTTTCTAATTACCAGAATAACACATGTACTTTATTTCTTTTTTAAAGGTAGAAGTGTATGATTTAAAAAGTGGAAGCCACTTTTCCTCCACATCCTAAGGATGACAACTACTAACAATTTGATACTTTTATATCCTTTATGCCTATGTTAAAATATTTAATTTTACATATATGTGTATAAAATTCTGTGGTTTGTTTTTTCATTTAGTGTATTTCCATGAAAATGTCAGTATATAGGTGTTCTATTTAAAAGAAACATCGGTTTCTATTACATGGATATTCCGTAGTTTATTTACCCGCCTATTATTGGAAATGAGAGTACTTCCTGTTTTTTCCTCCCAGCTACAAACTGTGATACAATAAACATTATTTTACAGGTATAATGAACTCTAAAAGGAGAATTTTTGAATCAGAGGGCATGCATGTTAGAATTGTAATATGTATTGCCAACTTACTGCTCAAAAAACTTTTTTCTTATATTTTAAATTGTCTAGAAAAATGTGTTCTTTGCCAGTTTTGTGTAAATATCTTTTGCCTTTTTTTTTTTTTTTTTAAATTTTTTTTAAGTCCTTTAGCCTGGAAATAATATAGTGATTGTGAACTAGAAATTTAAATTCAAAATCAGGTTTATTTGTGATTGAATTAATCAGAATAAGTTATTTCTTTCTGTGGATCTCCTTTAAAACATGGATGGCAATACTCAGCTAACTTCACAGGAATGTTTTGGACTTGAAAATATTTTTACAAGTATTAGTTTGCTAGGGCTGCCATAACAAAGTAACACTAACTGGGTGGCTTAAATAATGGGAATATATTATCTCACAGCTCTGAAGGCTCGAAGTTCAAGATCAAGGTGTTGGCACTGTTGGTTCTTTCTAAAGATTGTGTGGGAAGAATCTATTCCAGACCTCACCTAGCATTGATAGTTTGCTGGCTATCTTTGGCATTCCTTGACTTACAGAGTCATCACCTCATCTCTGCCTTCATGTTACATTGCAATCTCCCTGTGTGCGTCTGTGACCAAATTTCTCCTTTTTATAAGGACACCAGTCATAGTGGATTAGGGCTCATCTTACTCCAATATGACCTCATCTTAACTAATTACATCTACAATGATCCTAAATAAGGTCATATTCTGAGGTACTGGGGATTAAGTCTTCAACATATGGATTTTGGGGAAGAACAGTTCAACCCATAACAACAAGATTTTAAGATCTGTAGATAAGAAAGGATAGAGGGTAGTAAGATGCAGTATTTTAAGAGATGCTAATTATGAATGTTATTAATGATGTTTCTGTAGTATTACCTTTAAACTTAAAAGACAACACGTTATTTACTATTACTTTTCATTTTTTACAAGGTTCTTAGAGTATATATAGTTATTGGTGATTATCCAGGTTTAAACCTGGTTAGCAAAAGACTTCTAATAGGCCACCCTGTATATTTTGTGATTAGTTGTCTAAAAAAGTAGTGTTTTAGTGTACAATTATTAAATCAACCTGGGTCATACCTCATAACTGAGTTTAGATTTCCTGGTCACATCTGAGATTTAGATAAACATCTAATTTGGATTTTTAAGAAGTCCTCTTGAAAGTTGGGCCAGTTGATAATTTTCTATGTTATGATTGCCCCTGATAGGATATGAATCCGAGTTTTTATAAGTCTGGTTGGTTATTCATGTACAAAATAGAGGAAACAAATTTTAGCAGCATGTATGAAAAAGACTTTTTTTCTTTTAATTATATTGCTAAAAATTTAATTCATTAGTTTGCTCATTATTGGCATAGTTTCTGTTTAGAACAAGAGAGTTGATTGTCTCTTCTGTGAATATAGAAATTTACCACATATCACAGTGTATCATCAGAGTTCACTGACCCAGTTTCAGTTTTAGTTTTTTTTTTTAAGAAGTTATACCTATTTCTAAGCATTGGTATAACTTTTATTTTTCTTAGAGGTCTTCCAAAGAACAAAGAAAATTTATGAAATTTGAAAAATCTTGCTATTTTGTTTTTGTGAGAATTATTATTACTCATCAACTACAGTTAATCCTCATTGTTTGCAAGTTTTATATGTGAGAATTCTCCTACTCCCTAAAATTTATTTGTAACTCCAAAATTAACACTAGAGGGCTTTTGTGGTCATTCCTGGACCGCACATGCACAGACCTGCAAAATACTTGAGTCAGCTGATGTGCAGGTTACCAGCTGAGGTTCAACAAGGCAGTACTCTGCCTTCTTGTTTTAGCTGTTTCATTGTAAACAAGTGTTCTTTTTATGGTATCTTTAGTGCCACATTTTGGTGTTTTTGTATTTTTTGTTGGTGATTTTGCTGTTTAAAATGGCCCCAAGTGAAGTGCTGCAGTGCTGCCTAGTGTTCCTAAGTGCAAGAAGGCCATGATGTGCCTCACGGAGAAGATAAGCTTTGTTCAAGCATGAGTTATAGTGCAATTGGCCATGAACTCAATGTTAATGAATCAATAATGCATATTAAATAAGGTGTCTTCAAACAGAAACACACATAAGACAAGATTATACAAGATTGGTTGATAAAAATGTTCTGACCAGAGGCTTGCAGGGACCTAACCTTGTATTTTCTGTAGGGGCAGTGATTCAGTATTTGCTAAATCAGTCTTCATGGTGACTTTATAGAACATAACTCTGCAAATAACAAGAACCAACTCTATTCCCAACTAGACTAAAATAAAAAGACTTAAATAATAAGTGGAAGAATGATGGAGTTTCCTGGAAGGATGATGCAATAGTGAATTAAATTGTCAACATTTAGCATCCTTCTGTTTTCTTTCTTTTTTTTTTTGTCTTTTTGTGACCGGTAAGGGGATCGCAACCCTTGGTGTGGTGTCGTCTGCACCGCGCTCAGCCAGTGAGCGCACCGGCCATTCCTATATAGGATCTGAACCCGCGGTGGGAGCGCTGCTGCGCACCCAAGCGCTGCACTCTCCCGAGTGCACCATGGGGCCGGCCCTCTTCTGTTTTCTTTATGCATTGTGCAGAGTATCGTGTCATCTTTTAAGAAGGTATAAAAGAAGTCTGGAATCACCATCTTTGTAGCTTTTATTTTTTTTTCTTTTTGCAGCTTTCATTGACCATGATTGAGAATGCAGAACTTTTTTATTTTCTGTGTATAATGGCAAAGAGAAGAAAATTGACGGAAGGTTTTTTACAATTATAGACAAATCAGAAGATGAATGCAGAGAGGTAGCACTACTGTAGTGCTAATGATGGTGAAATCGATCATATAAGTGAGCTCTCTTACACAATAGATTTAGAGATGATGATATTCTATATGAATTTTCACAAACTCAAGAACTGATAGATGGATCATATATTTCTAAGGTCCCAAAGAAAATAGGATATTCTTATCCAGTTAGTCATTCAACAGGAAGGACTTTATGTGATTTCTTTTTAATTTAAAGTTTTTATTTATTATTGGCGTATTTATTTTTACAAATTGTGAAATTTCTTTATGCCCTTTGCCTGACTTATCACTTCCCAAACCCATCCCTCCCCCCATCTCTAGTATCCTTAGGTTTGTTCTCTCCTTCTGAAGGTTCAACATATTGTTGTGGTCTTTTCTTTCTTTCTTTTCTTCATTCCTTCCTTCTTTCCTCCTTCCCTTCCTTCCTTCTTTTCTTCCTAGCAGCCAGTTGTGAGAGAGAACATGTGGTATTTCTGTTTCTTTGTCTGACTTATTTCACTTAACATAATTTTCTCCAGACTCATCCATGTTGCTGCAAATGGCAGAATTTCATCCTTTTTTTATGGCTGAGTAGTATTCCATTGTGTATATATGCCACATTTTCTTTGTCTGGTCATTTGACAATGGACACTTAGGTTGGTTTCATATTTTGGCTGTTGTAAATAGAGCTGCAATGAACATGGGAGTGCAGGTATCCCTTCAACATGATGATTTCCATTCCTTTGGATATATACCCAGTAGTGGGATTGTTGGATCATGTGGTAGCTCTATCTATAGTTGTTTGAGAAACCTCTATACTGTTTTTTATAATGGCTGTGCTAATTTACAGTCCCACCAACAGTGTAGAGGAGTTCTCCTTTCCCCACATCCTTGCCAGCATTTATTATTCTTGATCTTTTTAATAATGGCCAGTTTAGCTGGGGTGAAATGATATCTCAGTGTGGTTTTGATTTACATTTCTCTGATGACTAGTGATGCTGAGCATTTTTCATGTACCTGTTGGCCATTTGTATGTCTTCCTTTGAAAAGTATCTATTTATCTCCTTTGCCCATTTTTTAATTGGATTATTTGTTTTTTTACTGTATAGTTGTTTGAATTCTTTGTGTCTTCTGGATATTAATCCCTTGTCAGATGTATAGTTTGCAGATATTTTCTCCCATTCTGTAGGTTGTCTTTCCACTCTGCTGGTTGTTTCCTTTGCTGTGAAGAAGCTTTTTAGTTTGCTATAATTCCATTTATTTATATTTTTTCGTTGCTTGTGCTTTTGGGGTCTTATTCATAATGTCTTTGCCCAGTCCTGTTACCCGGAGTGTTTCCCCTATATTTTCCTTTAGTAATTTTATGGTTTCATGTCTAATGTTTAAGTCTTTCATCCATTTTCAGTTGACTTTGGTATATGGTGACAGTTACAGGTCCAGTTTCATTTTTCTGCATATTGATGTCCAATTTTCCCAGCACCTTTTACTGAAGAGGCAGTTTTTTCTCCAATATATGTCGTTGCTGCCTTTGTCAAAGATCAGTTGGCTGTAAGTATGTGGGTTGTTTCCTGGGTTTTCTATTCCGTTCCATTGATCCGAGTGTCTGTTTTTATGCCAGTACCACACTGTTTTGGTTACAGTAGCTTCTTGTGAATCCGTGATGTTGATTATTGTTTTTCAGATTCTGGGTGCAGGACTCCTTTGAGTATTTCTTGTAGGGCTGGTCATATGGTAATGAATTCCTATTTTTTTTGTCAGAGAGATATACTATTTCTCCTTCATTTCTGAACAATAACTTTGCTGGGTATAGGATTCTTGGCTGGCGGTTTTTTTCTTTTAGTTTTCTGAATATATCATTCTGTTTTCTTCCGGCCTGTAAGATTTCATTTGAGAAGTCTGCTGTTAGTCTGATGGGGGCTCCCTTATAGGTGACTTGACACTTTTCTCTTGCTGCTTTTAGAATTCTGTCTTTGTCTTTGAGTTTTGCCAGTTTGATTGTCACGTGTCTTGAAGAGGATCTTTTTGGTTTGAATCTGTTTGGGGATCTCTGGGCTTCCTGCATCTGAAGATCTGCATCCCTCCCTATACCTGGGAAGTTTTCTGTTATTACTTCCTCCATTAAGTTTTCAATGCCTTTTCCTTTTTCCTCCCCTTCTGGAATACCCATGATTTGGATGTTTGTGTGCTTGAGGTTGTCTGCCTACTCTTAAATTTTCTTCATTTTTTAAAATTCTTTTTTCCTTTTTCTTGTCTGCCTGGGTTATTTCAAAAAGATCATCTTTGAATTCTGAAATTCTTTCTTCTTCTTGCTCTAGTCTGCTGCTCAAGCTTTCTGTTCTGTTTTTTTTTTCATTGAGAGAATACATTCTTTTTTAAGTAATTAATCTCTTTGTAAATTTCTTCCGTCATATCCTGGATATTTTTCTTGTTTCCTTGTGTTTTCTAGTTGATTCTTCTCTTATTTCTTGGAGTTTTCTTAAAATCAGTGCTTGGAATTCCTCTTCAGACATCTTGAGGGTTTCTTGCTCTATGGGGTTTGGTACTTGAGAATTATCATATTCTTTCAGGGTTGTCATATCTTCTTGTTTATTTGTAGTTCTAGTATTTTTACTCTGATGTTTGGTCATCTGGTAGAACACTTATTTCTTCTGTCACTCTGGAGTGGGTTATGAGGGGGAAGACTTCCTCCTGTGTTTATAGGTTCTGCTGGTGACTCTATTTATATCAGTGCAGTTGAGTGTGCGGTGGGCTGCCTTGGCTCCTGTTTGGTCAGTGTGCAGGTCCTGCGCACTCAACTGGGTGGCCTGTGCGGTGGGCAGTTGGGCCTGTGTGCCCCTCTGGTGCTCAGGTGTGTGTGGGCCTATGTCTGTGTCGGTCCGCAGGTGTGGCTTGGGTCCTGCGCACTCACCTGGGTGGCCTGTGTGGTGTATGGTCGGTCCTGCATGCCCCTCTGGTGCTTGGGTGTGAACGGGGCCTCTATTAAGTGATATTTTGCAACAAGAACCTGGACCTATCTTGTATGTGCAACAATGTTCTTTCTTCCTTATGATGTTTGTGCAGCAAAATTTACTAGTTGCAGTTTGTAAGCGAACAAATGCTAAAGTCAGATGTACATACAAAGATAATTGGAAGGAAATAGATGACATAGAAATGAAAAATTACATTAGCTTGATCATTTTGATGTTTTTTGATAAATCTGAAAGTGAAAGTTTTGCATTTATGAAGCAAGAAGATGGCCCTCAGTAAAATGATGTGCCATTAGGGTTTTCAAAAGTATGCATTTGAAAGGTAGCAAGTGTAAGAACTAGAAGTAGCAATGAACAAGAACCTATTAGAGATGTATTTGGAATACATCTGGAATCAGTATCTATAAGGTGGCTATGTTTCATCTGTCTAGCTTTACCTTTTCTGTTTTTATCTCTGTCTCCCAAAATTGTATTTTTTCTTTCCTAAGGCAGTATTCTCCACTTAACGTTTTCTTTGCCTTTTCGTGCCTCCCAGAAGTGTCCCTTTTTTCCTTGAAGAAAAATATTTGAACTATAAATACTGATATGAACACAGTGATAGTTTTTTCAAACTTTTTATATGAACAGTTTTAAGCATAAAGAGTTGAAAGAATAGTGCAATGAACAACAGCTAACATTTTGTTGTATATATATTTTAAAATAGATAACTTTTCATTGCTGAGTTATAGTTGACTGTAATGATCATGTGCTGGTATTAAATCTTTCCAACAAGTTTAGCATCATATGTTCATAATTCCAACATCATCTTGTAGCCCCTGTTTATCATGGGAATCAATAGTTTTTTAATGGACCTGCTTGGCAAGTTTTTCCTTTGTTTTCTGTCTTCTTCCTTTTATTTCCATACCCATCCCAAATTGAAGTGAATTTAATCCTTTCTTATCCTTCCTTTTTCTGTTATAAAGAAAGGCTTTGAAAGATAAAAGTAGCTTGGTGATTAAAAGTTAAGAGTTAGTACAGTACCTGGTACATAAATGATAAATGTTAGCTGTTAGATTTGGCATGAGTTCTGTTTTGCTTTTCTTTCTCACTTGGCATTTCTGGGCCAGGCTTTCTAAGTGAACTTATTTGTCTTGCTGGGTTCGTTTATTCCCTCTTCGTTCTTACTTGTCATTTCCTCACTTTTCAGGCTGTCTTGATTTGAGTATTCAACCAGAATTTGACCTGGATGTGAAATGTCTCAACATACTGTTTATCTGACTTTCTAGCATACTGGGGGGAAATGGTTGAGGGTATTCATTTTGATGAGCCATTTGGAAAAAATAAATTTTAAAAAATTGTAGAGAGAAGTTATCACTTTTGCTTATTTATTGTCTGAAAAGTCAGCTACTATTCTCAAGTCATATAACTTTTATGTTTCTTTAATAATGTACTTCTGAAGTAGTTATCCATTCTCAAAATAAGTATCACAAATAATTTGATGGGGCTAAAATTCTGAAAGAATCAAAATTATTTGAGTTTTTAGTATATAGAAAAATATTAAAGCACTGAGGTCAGGGGCTGGCTGGTTAGCCCAGTTGATTAGAGCATGGTGTTATAACACTGAGGTCAAGGGTTTGGATCCTTGTACCAGCTATCTTCCTGTCACTCCACCTCCCACCCCCCACCCCCAAAAAGAGCTCAGGTCAGTTTCAAAGTGAAAACATTGGTTTAATACATTGCTTTAACTATTTTCTCTAAGGCTCTATTTCTTTTATTTTTTTAATTAAATTTTATTTTTTGTTTTGAGTAGGCAATGTATTCACATGGTTCAAAAATCAAAGTAATACTAAGTATACATTGAGATGTTTTACTCTTAGATTTGAACACCGTTTCCCTCCCTGCCCAAATCTTCTATAGGTGACTATGTTTGTTAGTTCTTTACAAAGTTTTTTTATGTAGATATAAGCAAATATGAATATGTATTCTTATTCTCCCTTTTTGTTCCACAAAAAATAGCAAATTGTGCCTCCCCCACCCCATCCCCATCCCCATTAATCTACCCTGGATAAGTTCCATTTCAGTGTGTGCTTTCCTCTTTTTTTTTTTTGGCAGAGCTTAGTATTCTGATGTGTAGATAAAATCCTTTGATAGATAACTTGGAGAATTTCCAGTCTTTTGCTATTATATATAGTGCTGCAAATACAGGGGTCTTCAAAACGTTCATGGAAAGATTTGTATTATCTTTTAATTCTATTTTTCCACGAGCTTTTATAAGTACTCTCATACACACACATATTCTGAGGTGGATCTGTTGTATAAATTCCTGGAAGTGGAATTACTAGGTCCTAAGGGTAAATGCATATGTGTTTTGTTAGAAAATGCCATAGTTCTCTCCATAGAGATTGTTCTGTTTTGTACTCTCACTAACAGTGTACAGTAGTGCCTTTTCTCCCACAAGCTTCACCAACAGATTATCAAATTTTGGGGTTTTTATCAGGTGAAAAAATGATATATTGGTGTGTGGGATTTTTAAAAACATAAGCTTTTTAAAAAAATAAACTTTATTTTTAGAGCAGTTTTAGGTTCACAGCCAAATTGAGTGGAAAGTACAGAGTTCCCATGCACCCCTGCCCCCACAAATGCACAACCTCCCCATCTATCCTTCACCACAATGATACATTTGTTACAATCAAGGACATATCATTATTACTCAAATTCCATAGTTTACATAAGGGTTCCCTCTTTGTGTTACACATTTTATGGGTTTTAACAAATGTATAATGACATGTACCCATCATTGTAGTATTGTTTCACTGCCCTAAAAATCCTCTGTGCTCTGCCTACTCATCTCTCCCTCACTCAGCCCCAGCCCTAGCCTCTGGTAACCACTAATCTCTTTTACAGTCTCCATAGTTTTGTCTTTTCTAGAATGTCATATAGTTGAATTCATATAGTACGTAGCTTTTTCACATTGGCTTCTTTCACCTTAGTAGTATGCATTTAAGTTTTCTACATGTCTTTTCATGGCTTGATAACTCATTTCTTTTTAGCCTGAATAATATTGTCTGGATATACCACAGTTTATCCATTTACCTACTAAAGGACATCTTAGCTGCTTCTAAGTTTTGGCAGTTATGAATAAAGCTGCTATAAACATCCATTTGTGGGTTTATGTGTAGACATAATTTTACAGTTCATTTGGGTAAATACCAAGAAGTGTGATTGTTGGATCATATGGTAAGGGTATATTTAGTCTTGTGAGAAACCACCAAGCTATCTTTCAAAGTGACTGTAACATTTGGCATTCCTACCATAATGAATGAGAGTTCCTGTTGCTTCACATCCTTGCTAGCATTTGGTGTTGTCAGTGTTTTAGATTTTGGCTATTCTAATAGGTGTGTTGTGGTATCTCATTTTAATTTGCAATTCCCGGATGACATGTGATTTTGAACATCTGTTCATATGTCTACTTGCCATCTGTATTTCTTCCTTGCTGAAGTGTTTGTTCAGGTCTTTTGCTTATTTTTAATTTTTAAATTTTATCAGCTGTTTTTTTTTAAAATATTTTTTTTCCATTCTGTGACTTGTCTCATTCTCTTGATAAACTTTTTATTGAAAATTAACCCATATGGAAAAGTGCAGATTCAAAGTTTGATTAATTTTCTAAGTGAACATATTATTGGGCTTTTCAATGTGGTTTCAATTTGCATTTCTTTCATCAGTTAGGTTGAGCATGTTTTTGTATGATTAAGGGCTGTTTCTGTTTCTTTTTGTGTGCTGTCATTTCACATCTTTTATCCACTTTTTGTGTAAATTACTGATTTTTTTTTTTTTTCCTCCCTAGGAAGTCTTTAAAAATTGGGGAGGTTATTCCTACTTACTGTGTGAAATGTAACATTTTTTTCCACATTTTTCTCATTAGCCTTTTAGTTAGTTTGCTTTGCTGTAACAAATGATTTGAATTTCCTCAAATGGCTACATGGAATCTCCTTCTCTTTCCTTAACTCAGGACTTAGCTTAAGTGTCACTGTCTTCCAGAATTCTTTCTAATATCTTTTAGAACTTAAGTATGTCATGTTCCCATAGTGTCTCTTGTATATCTTTATCTTAGCATTTAATCAAAATCCTTATCTCACCTGTTTTTCCACAGACTAAACTTCCTTGAGAGCTGGAACTCTGTTTTATTCGTCTTTGTGTCTAGTGCATGGAGCACAGTAGTGCTTACACAGTAATATTAGCGTTTGATATAAACGATTGTTTATTCTTTGTTTCTTTGATTTTGATGCCTTTGACCTAACATCCATTGCTATCTGGTTTAAATATTCTTTGTTATTGGTGATTCACCCCTCTTGTCATCCTGTCATTTTCTGCTCTTTTCTGCTATTTCCTTTGAGGATTCTTCTGGTGAGCCTCTGCAAAAGATATCAGATCTTGCATATGCTTTACTTCTTTCTGCATAATTAAGATTTATGGGAATGTTTTAATGTAAGCAAATGATGCTTCTAAGTCCTTTTCTTGATTTTTGGGAGAGGACAATGTGTTATATGTTTTCCTCTTTTGTTTTTGTATGTTTCTACAATATAATTTCATAAAAACATATACAAAATATATATAAAAAGAGAGAGATTAGTGTAATGAACTTCAAGGTATGGTCACCAGCCTTAAGAGTATGGACTCAGAGTATGTTAAGGTAAGTAGTTAAAATAATTCATCATTAGAGTTGTACAGATTCCTAGAGGCTATCTTGGGCTAACCTTCCACTCTAAAATGCAAGGTAGTACTCCAGAAACATAAATTTCTGTCTGTGTAGGAGTTTCAACATCCTCAATGCAGTCTGTTCGATTATTGAATAGCTGCATCTACAAAATGAGCTAAAATGTACCTGTGAAGAAACCTTGATCGATCTAGTTTTAACCACTTTCAACATAAGGCTTTTAGTTTATTGAAGGTACTTACTGTAGTTTTCTTATTAAGCTTTAAAAAAAGTTGATTTTAAATGGCATCTTAAAAAAAGCTTGTAGTGGTTCTAGTAAAAAACCTGACAAACACTGCATACCTTAAGGAGACTAGGAAAACAATTTTACTTTCCTTACTGATTTGTCAGTGGCTGCTACTAACAGTCTTATGAAGGGCTGATATTTTCAAGTAGTCTCTGGTTTAAAACTTGAACACATTTTAACCACATACAGAGTTTTTATATCTTCTGATGTCAAAATGGCAGTCCATAAACTGTAACCTATCAGTTATGATCATATTGCCTTTCATTTCTCTACTTAGCATATCTAATAGATGCTTTTTTAATGATACCTGTAAAGAATTTGTTTTCTGTTCAGAAGTTGCCAATTCAGATTATTTCATTAATTTCAGAATCACTCTGTGATAGTATCTGTGTGGGAATATATGTGTCAATTATGATTTTTTTTTGTTAAAAATCAAACAGCCCAAGTTATTTAAATGATTCCTTTTCCTGGATTTTTTATTAGTAATGGTTTTGAATAAAGAATATATTCTGAGAGAATCTTTATGAACCCTTAACTTCTTCCCCAAAATGTTCAGGTCACTTGATAATTCCAAGTTGATTATGACCTATAATGTATTCATCTGTATTTTGCCACAATGAGATTTATGTATGGAACATTTGTTAGATTTTTCAAAATAACGGTATATTTTAGTGTGTTTTTAAGCATTTCTTTGGCTTTTTTGTGTAAATGAAGATTGAATGTATTTTATTCTTAATTGGAAGTTCAAAACTAGAATGTAATGTCTCTCTTCTTGATTTCTGTAGAGCAGGTTGTTGCCCTGGATGCCCAAAATATTGTAGCTGTTTCATGTGGAGAAGCTCATACATTAGCACTAAATGACAAGGGCCAGGTGTATGCTTGGGGTCTCGATTCTGATGGACAACTTGGCCTGCTAGGATCAGAGGAATGTATCAGAGTACCCAGGTAACAAAGGAGACCACAAGAGGTCCTTAACAATATATTATAATAAATTTGCTAATCTAGATCATTCTGCATACTGAGGGCATGTGAGAGTTGACACCAAATTATTTCTCCCCTTTAAGTTTTTAAAGAGTTTATTAGGTAGGATCTTGCTTTTAATTTGGGTTGAGCTATTGATTGGTTGGCTATTTTTTATATATTCTGTATTCTCCATAGTCAATGGAATTTATGCTTGTAAAGAAAAAGGATTGGGAATACCTACTTTATTATAAATTTTCTCTTAATGGGTTAGACTAATTTAAAGTACTAATTCTATCTTGAGTACCTGAAATATTTATTACATATTGGTTAGTTGCATGTTTTTCTCTTTTTTTTAGTCTTTATTAATTTTTATTGAATATGGAAGTCCAGCATGCTTAGGAGTAAGAAGAATTCAGTCACTTTCTACTTTTTACATAGCAGTGACCAAGATTTAATTTATGTTAACCATTATCTGATCTTAGAATTATTTTAAAACTTAAACAATGCCTCATCAGTGTTGTAGTCTTAAAGATTTGCATAGGACATAATCATTATTTTAATATTAAAAACTAACAGCATGAACATACCTAGCTAAAAATATAAAGATCTAAGGAAAAGTATTCAATTTATTTTATATACATAAATAATACACTAATTTGTATGTAGTTTTTAAAATTATACAAATTCTGGCCTCTTTAAACTCTTTTTTCTTTCTTCCTGGTAATAGTGATAGGGACAAAAGAACTCTCCAGGGAACCAAAGTATTATCAAACTAATTTTGGATTTATTACAGGTAGCATATTTTAACACATATTTACGTATTTTGTTTTTAACATTGATAATGTTTGTTTTGGTTTAAAAACTAGGATGTAACTACTAGGATAAGAAAATAGAGCACAGGAACTACTATATTTCAAAACAGGAATTCTTAGTTTGGCGTTTCATATTTCACTTTGGATACATCACATTCACATTTTCCTTACCAAAATTATAACCAAATTCCATAAAACTCCCCCAATTACTTCCCCTTTGTTTCTTCTGCAGTAACAGTTAAATAACAAACATAATTTCTGTTGTGCTTTTGATGTCTCATAATGATGGTGTTGGGAGAAAAAATTTTTTTCCTTAAGCTAAGTATACTGAGTTTTTTTAGTTATTGTCATTTTGATTTCTTTCAGAAGATGGTAGTTTGCAACTAGATGATTATTGGCTAGGTAATATAAAGCATTCATAGAAACATAGTGACCTCATAGTTGACCTATTCTCTACTGCTTTTATTTCCTGTTATAAATAATTGTTGCAGAACAGGATTTTAATTTAAGGTTTTAAAATTTTTGTGTTTTAGGATGAAAAGGGAACTTTAAGTCAGGATTCTCAAATTATGATTCATAGCAAAGGTTTCTAGCTTCCCTTATTTTTACTCTACCAATTTCTTAATTCTCATGCTTAAGTATATTTTTATTGTTGTTCACTTCTGGCATAAAGGAGTTCAGTTCAGTCAGTAATGTATAGGTGAATAGTAAATGGGAAAAAAAGTCATTATAAGGAGAGAATTTTATTACATGAAAATTTTATTTTGAGATTTCTCAATAATAAATTACGTATTTGTGACTTGACTATTTTATGAACCTGGATGAGGACCTGAAAGAGAACTTGAGTCCTTTGGGTTGAAATTTCTCTGTTTTTCTATGTGCTAAGGACCTGTATTAACCTTAAGCTGTTCTACCTTCTCAGTTTTTCAAAATTTTATGGATTGATCTGAATTGTTTTGACACATAGTCAGCCCTCCATGTCTGTGGGTTCTACATCCATGGATTCAACCAACTGTGGATTGAAAATATTCAAGAAAAAAAAATTGCATCTTTACTGAACATGTACAGACCTTTTTTCTTGTTGTTATTCCCTAAAAAATGCAGTGTAACAACTATTTAAATAGCATTTACATTGTATTAGGTATTGCAAGCAATCTAGAGATGATTTAAATAATACAGGAGGATTTGCATAAAGTATATGCAAATAATGTGTGGATTTATATCAGGGACTTGAGCATTCTCACGTTTGGTATCTGTGGGAATTCCTGGAACCACTCCCCCACAGATACGGAGGGGTGACTGTATGCAGTTTTTAATGATGCTATCATGTTTTAAAAGGCTGTTTAGTATTTCAGTAGAGATATATTTTATAAAAGACTGCCAGTGATTGTAAAAAAAATTTTATTACCAATTCACTTTTTAGGTGCAAGGCTTTTTCTAGGGGGCTTAGAGATGTCAACGAGCTTTGTGAATTTTATATACATTAACTGTAAACAGATTTCTAGAAGTTAGTGTTTATAGATTTTCAAAAGAGTAATCAAAAAAGTTAAAATTCACATTGGGCCATGCTTTCTTGACAACAAAATCTATTTTTATGCCAATAGATAAGAGTATGTAAATTAGCAGCGCTTTAAAATCAAAGAAGAATGGGAAATTAGTAATAAACATGTTATATCTGAACCTTACTAGTTTGATTTTTTTCTACTTCTAATTTTGTTTTGTTTTGAAGTTACTACTTCTTGGGGAAAGACTGAAATTATTCAATAGCAGTGGTCTCTGTAGACCTGCATTTCTGGATAGATTTTTAAAATGTAGAATATATATTATACTTCTATATAAAAAAAGGTTAAGCCTGATTTTATTATCTTTTAATTGAATATAAGTGGAAATCCATAATTTTCTATACAAACCTTAGTAAAACAACCGTGGCAATAAAGTTGTAGTTTATTTTTTAAAGTTCCATTTCTTGGACATATGCATTAAAGATTATGGCAGGATGGTATGAGATGATAGTCTTTGTGAATACAGCTGTTTGTGGACTATACAAACGAATTAAACATGTTTGAATTGTCACCTTGGTCAAAAATAAAGTTTATTTTCTTGGCACTTAGTTTTAAACATATTACAATTTCTACTTTATTTTAGCACCTGAAAATTCTAAACATTTTAGATTAAAAAGAAAAAATTAAATATTTCTTAATGGTAGAGACTAGGTCAGTTGTTAGCCTAAATTTTTCAAAATTGAAAAAAGAGTTGGTGTTAAGATTTTTCTTCAATCACTAAAAAAGTTGTGGCTTAATTGGGAAATAGGAAATTGTTAATTGTGTTTTGTTGGCAAAATATTTAATGCTTAGTTCCTCAAATTTTTAATTATATAATGTAAACTTTTCAGTAGTCTTTATTAACATAAGTCACTGAAATTTTGTCTTCAGAAACACTACTGGCAATGCCTGCTTTCTGCCTATATTGCCACTATACATACACTAACTTGGAGAAATAGAAGAATACAATAGTACATATACTCAACAATTAATATGCTTTGGCGGATTCCCTGGAGAGGAGTATATAAATCTTATTTCCAAGTTTATTAACTGTTTTCTTACAAATTTCAAACTGCTTTCAAAATTCATTCAAGAAATGATTCCATTGTTAATGTAGTATTTATACACAATGGAATACTATTCACTCATAAAAAAGTATGAAATCTTTTCATTCACAGCTCATGGATGAGCTTGGAGGACATTGTGTTAAGTGCGATAAGCCAGGCACAGAAAGAGAAATACTGCACGTTCTGACTCATGTGGAAGCTGAAAAATTTGAGTGCATAGAAGTAGAGAGTAGAATGGTGATCAACAGAGGCTGGGAAGAGTAGGGGGTGGGGAGGTTGTGGGAGGTTGTGAGAGGTTGGATAATGGATACAAAATTACAGCTAGACAGGAGGAATAAGATCTAGTGTTCTATGGCACTGTGTAGGGTGATTATAATCAACAGTAATTTATTGTATACTTTCAATTAGCTAGAAGAGAGGATTGTGAATGTTCCCAACACAAAGAAATGATAATGTTTGAGGTAATGGGAGGGAAAATAGTGGTTGCCAGGGTTTCTCCGGAGAAGGGACACAGAGAGGGATGAATAGGTAGAGCACCAAGGATTTTTAGGGCAGTGAAACTATTCTGTATGGTACTGTAATGGTGAGTACATTACATAGTGCACTTGGCAAAACCCATGGAACTGTATAACAGAGTGAACCCTAATTGTTAGTAATAATATATCAATATTGGTTCATAATTGTAACATTAGTACCACACTAATGTAAGGTGTTAATAATAGGAGAAATTGTGTATGTGAAGTGGTGATGGTATCTACTCAATTTTTCTTTTTCTTTTTTGTTTTTGGTGGCTGGCCACTACGGGGATCTAAACCTTTGGCCTTGATCAATTTTTCTAACACCAAAAACTGTTATAAAAATGAAGTCAATTACTTTAAAAAAAAAGAAAGAAAAGAAAGAAAAGAACACATACCAAAAACTCCCCCCCCCCCAAATTCAGTTCTTTGTAATGAATCATATTAGTGATGTAATAGTCATTTAAAATATTGGACATACTCTAAACTTTAGAGAGTTATTTTAAATTTATAAGAAATATAGAATGTTCGCTCTAGAGGTCTGAATTCTGATTTTCTTTTCATAGATTTGATTAGGAATCTATATTTTGCGTGCATGTGTATATATGAGGAGTCTTGAAAAAGTTCATGGAAAGATTTGTTTTATCTTTTAACTCCCTTTTTCTACGAACTTTTTGAAGTACCCTCGTATATTTTTTTAATTTTACAAAATTTATTTTGGCTTATTTTGCTTTTCTGTTATGTGCATTAGAATCCTTTAAAAAACAAAGCGATTAAGCATTTTCATTATTCTTTTCACTTGACAAGAGAGATTACTTTTGATGAATTCTACAAAATTCCATTTAATTATTTTCTAATTTGTTATGTCTTTAGGAAAAATGGAACATGGGAAAACCGTATTGTAAATTAATTGTTACCATTTGTAGTATTTTTCTTTCTTTTATTCCTGAAAGCTAAAAAATCAAAGAAAGAAAATAAAGCAAACACCCCTCCCAATCTGTTCATAAACTACATGAAGATGAAAAGATATAATTTTTTCTTTAACACAGTAATGCCAAAGAAGAATATATTTCCTAGTCTCTGTAGTAGTTATAGCTCAAGAAATTAGCATTTATGTTATATTCCAAGTCTTAGGATAGTATTTTGGAAAGGAGAGTCACTGAGTATAAATTGCTATGCAGATTTACAAGTTTTTGAACAAACTTTATGCTAATTGAATACTAAAGCCTCCAAGACTTCACAAATTCATTTATCCTTTAACACTGTATTCATTGCATACTATTTGTCTGGCACTATGGTAGGTGTTAGGGATTCTCATGAGTTAAAGACATATAGTCTGCCTTCACACAGCTTATTGTTTAGCGGAGGAGACAAACAGTAAATGAATAAGTACATTAATAATTAGTAGTGATAAATGCTGTGAAAGAAAAAAAATAAGATGCTATGAGAAAAGTAGTATTTTGAAATGTTTTACTTAGTCTTACAAATCGGACTTGATACCTGGAGTAGTTGTTTTTTCCAAAATATTTAATATAGTGAACAGATCAATGTATAGTGTGCCTAGTATGCATAATCAGTAATAGTAAGTGTTTAGTAACTTCAGCACAGTTGTACATATCCATGTGTTTTTTATTTCTAACTCTTTTTGCATTGCCAGTGTTTGACTTTGTTATTGTAGAAAAATGGCATTTTATGTTTGAAAATTTGAAGGTACATTGAATCCTCCTAATTTGTTGAATTGTACTAAATTGTAGCAGTACGAATCTCAGGTTTTGTAGTTAAGATCCTAAATCCACTAAATAAAAATATTTTTAATATACCAATATGGAATTAGAGTAACTCTCCTTTTTCCTGCTCAAAATTTGGTTTGTTGAAGCTGCCTCCCGAAAATCATGGGTATCGACACTCTGGTCAGAACTTGCTCCGGACTCTCATATGGCAGAATCAGGTCAGGTGGCAGTATCAGGTAAAGGGAAATAAGAAACATTATGTTCCCATCTCCCCCTTTTTTTTTCTTGAAAAGAATGAACAAGTGCATAAGAAGATGCTGGGATGGTTAATGCACAAAGTTAATTGATTTTTATAATGTTTTTAAAATTAGCCTTTGCTTTACTGCAGTGTAATTCTAAAGGCTAAAAAGAATGGAAAATAAATAAAAAATCATAAGACCAAAATATAAGATGGCAGAAAATAAGACCTAACACATCAGTGATCATCAGAAGTGTAAACTGATTAAATTTCCCTAGTAAAAAAATTTAATTGAATATCACTTATTTAGATGTAAAACAAAAAGGTAGACTAAAGGAATCGGTTTTATAACGTGTAAATTGGTAGAACAACATGATAGGAATCACTGTTGGTTCTTAAAGAACCTGATAGAGGGGAACATATATTAAATGAGGCAAAACACCGTTTTAGACAAATTAGATGATTACTGCCAAGTTTCACACTCCAAGCTAAAGTTTTTAAAAACTTTTTTTCATAATAGAAAGCATCTGAATTATCAGAGCACTCTGAGGAGTATCTGAGGTGTGAGCATAGTTCACTTTGCTTAAATGTCTTTCCAAGGTGTTTTCTCCACACCTTTTATTTTTTCACATCTAGATATTGTTTACAGATTTTAGCATACAGTTTTGGTAAACTGGGCTTGTATGAAAAAAAATAGCATGACCTGCTAGGTCAGTAAAAAACTATTTGAATATGGAGGTGGTCACTAAATAGTATAACTATAAAGCATTCAAGATACATTTGTTAAATGGAATCAACTGATTCTGATCTCTCTTCTTATGTTCTAGAAATATTAAAAGTTTGTCAGATATCCAGATAGTACAAGTTGCTTGCGGTTATTATCATTCACTTGCACTTTCTAAAGGTGAGTATTTTCTTTCCCTGTTTCAGTTTTATTATCTGGTACTTTAATTGAGCAGAAAGTCCTCAAACTTTGTTCTTCTTTTTCCGAAATTGCCCTGGTTGTTCTTGATTCTTTTCATTTCCATTGAAATTTAAGAACTAGCTTGTCAGTTTTCACACACACAGAAAGAAACTGTGGGGTTTTTGATTGGGATTGCATTGTCTCTATAAATCAATTTAAAGAAATTTTTTAACGATATTGAGTCTTTCAATTCTTAAATGTGGTATATCCTTTCATTTATTTGTCTCCTTTTAATTTTTCTCATTAGTGTTTTATGTGGAGAGGTCTTATATATCTTTTATTATATTTTTCTGTATATATTTGATTTTTTGTTGTTGTGGATGGTGTCTTTTAAAAATTATATTTATTATATAGACATGAAATTGATTTTTGTGTTTAATTGTATATTAATCAATTGAAAGCTGTTCTTTAATAGCTGGGGAAGATTGTTTCCCCAATCTTATTTAATCTCACAAATAAACTTTTTATGAATAAAAACAGAGAAAGGCGAATATCCTATTAGCTTTGTTGCATTTCCTCTCTTAGTGATTTAACTTTTTCATATGTCAGCAGTTTTTACCATTTAAAAAAACAAGTTTCAGTGGCTCCGTTATTATTATTGTTATTTTAGTTCAGTAAATGTCTATGGAGTCCTAGTATAAATAATACAATAGGCTAGAACTGTAGGCAAACAGATAAATTAAGGGACAGTTTTAGGTGGGAAAAAAAGAGACAGTTTTAGGGATCATACAGTTTAGTGGAAAAGCAAATGTCCAAATAAATAATTTTGGTTGGGGCAGAAAAGAATACTCTTTTGGTCAAGATTAAAGTAAAATGCTGTGGGAATGAAGAAAACAGTGTAATTAGTTCTAATTGATAGAATTAGTAACAATAAGGAGGGGATGGTATTCAATGCAAGATTTGAAGGATGAGTAGAATTCATATTAAAAATTGGAGAAATGTCCAGAAGTGGCTGGGGGAAATGTTGAAGAGTGGCTAAGGAGATAGTACTAGAGGCACAAAGTCAAGAAAATGGTGTGTTTGAGTACTGGCATGTAGTTTTATGTAGATATTGTGAGGGCATGGGAGATATATTCATACTTCAGTTGAGACTGAAGTGAAGATAGAAATCTGTTACAAAGGGCCTTAAATGTCTCATTAAGGAATTTGGACTTCTGTAGGTAGTGGGGAGCCTTGCATCTTTGTGTATTCTTTGTTGTTGCTTTGCTAGCTACTCTTTTTTTGGTAGGTAGATCCAACATAAATTGAAACCCAAAGGTATTACTAATGAGGACAATTTACTCTCTTGACTATTTTTTCACCTTGCTTCGCTTTATGCTTTAGGTATTGTCTTACTCATTTAACAAACATTTGTTTTGTGTACTTACTATGAACTGGGCACACTACAGTGTACAACATGGGGGTCTTCGGAAAGCTCATGGAAAGATTAGTATTACCTTTTAATTCTATTTTCCCATGAACTTTTTGAAGTACTCTCATATATAGAAATGTCTGCTTATATGTGCATAGAACATTTCTGGAAGGACTTACCAGTAATTGGTAAGACTGGTTGTCTCTTGGAAGAGGAACCAGGGATCTAATTTTTTGGAGGGAAGCTTACTTTTAAGTGTGTACTATTTTGTAATATGAATTTTTAAAAATGGGTTATTAGTGTGTCAGTTATTAGTTTCGTGCCAGTTGTTGGTTAAATAAAAATAAATGAAAAGATGTCTAAAGTTGCAAAATAAGGTGGCAGTTGGGGAGCAAAGGGAACAGCAGGGAAAACTATTGTAAGAACCAGGTAAAATGGTGAGGAATGGATCTATTTGCCGTACTCTTCTTTCCTTTTTTTAAAAAAATTTGTGTGTGTGGCTGGCTGGTATGGGGATCCGAACCGTGGACCTTGATGTTTTAACACCATGCTTTAACCAACTGAGCTAACCCCTTCTGCCCCCTGCCATATTTTTCTTTAGAAAGAAAACTATATATGACTTGGTGATACATGATTTATAAGTGATAGATGGTTTAAAGAGGTATATTGCTCAGGAGTGGTCTGGGCTATTGATACAATTTTGAATGTGATCAGCATATAGTTGATAACTGAAGCCTTGAGCTTGGGTGACTGCCTCTTGGGAGTAAGTATAGTGTAAATGTGAGACTTGAGGAGTATTAAAAAGAGACATTTCTTTGTTGAGGCGCATAAGAAAATGAGATTACCCTTAATTATGTTACTCACATATTCATCACGGTAGTCAATCAAACTTAAAGTGTACTAATACAAAATGTTCTTCTAGGTAGCATTGTGTTTCCATATACAAAATAAACTTAATTGCTAAAAAGAAGAATATGTTTTCCATCTGACGAGAGGAAGAATGTCCCAAAATAACAGATGATCTTCAAATGAAATTTTTTGTATGTGAGGAAAAACGTTATGATTTTTATTTTACAGCAAGTGAAGTCTTCTGTTGGGGACAGAATAAATATGGCCAATTGGGTTTAGGCATTGACTGTAAAAAGCAAACTTCACCACAGCTGATTAAGTCTTTGCTTGGAATCCCATTCATGCAAGTTGCAGCAGGAGGAGCCCATAGTTTTGTGCTCACCCTTTCCGGAGCTATCTTTGGATGGGGACGCAACAAGTTTGGTCAGCTAGGTCTTAATGATGAAAATGGTAAGTTCTCATTAGTTATAGTTTAAATGTACTTTTTAAAAGAGATGCTCTTTTGAGATGGATCATTGATTCTTCATGTTAGAGAGAAATGTACCCATGTCTTCTCCAGTATAGAGGTAGGAGTGAGATGTTAATTTAAAAATTTCGTTTGATAATAATTTTTTTTTTTTGGCAGGGGGGTATAAAGGCAAGAAAAATCCTTCTATCATAAAATAAACTATAGAAAGTATATATGAACAAAATCTTTATTGTTGGATGTTCATTAAAAGATAATTGAAAAACATTACTTCAGATTAGTAACCAGAGTTGTTCCATTATTGGCCATCAACAGCAGAAAGAAACTGTAAAATTATTCTGGGACAGTAACATGAAGTGTCAATTTATTTGATTTTTTTCAAGGAAATATTTAAATGATCTGGGTTTTAAAATTAATTTTTGGTTGGGTTCACTTTTAATAACACTGATGCTAGAGTATTGAAACTAAACATTTTGAATTTTGAAAAATAACTATTGAAACAAGTTGAGGTCTTGGAACTGCTTTTTTGTAACTGTTAGGTCGAATGCCAATATTTGACCTACGAAAACTGTAATTTCATAATTGTAATGACTGAAATGGAAAAAAGTGAGTTGTTGATCTAGTAACAACTGGTAGTGATAAGCGAACAATACTTTCAGAAAGAATGAAAGAATATTTTGTTCTGTGAAAAATACGTCAGATTAGGGCATTATATATCTTCTGCTACAAAGTAGCAGAAAGTACAATTTTCAGGATTTTAAGTAGGATTCTGTCAGCATAATTATCATGGAATGAATATAAAGAAAGACGTGTGTATATAGAGAATTTGAAGCAGTTAAATAGATTTGAAATTCCTTGATTGCTGAGTCCTGTGCAGATTGGCATATAGGCTGTTTAACATTTAACTCTTTAAATCTCTCCTTTATTACAGTAGCATGGGTAGATAGGCCTGGGAACTCAACTTAATAGGCTTGTACTGCAAAATAATTGAATCATAGTTAAAATTATTTAGGCATCATTGTCTTCTGAGCTTGGGAAGCTGTACAGGAAACACATTTTAGAAGAATTTTAATTTTAAAAATACTGTTAACATCTCTTGTTGGAATTTTCAGATAGGTATGTTCCTAATTTGCTAAAGTCACTAAGATCTCAGAAAATAGTTTATGTTTGTTGTGGAGAAGATCATACTGCTGCGCTAACCAAGGTATTGTACTTCCAAAACTTCTTTATTAGTACTTATAATAGTCCTTCTGTAATTAGTGAATGCTTGTATAATATCTACATTTAAAATTGAGTATTATTGATGTTTCAAAAATAATTTATCATGGAAAAAAGGCCTAGATTATTATTTAGTCTTGAAAATAATTTACCTTAATTTTCAACTTTGTTTTATGTTATGAAATGTAAGTTGTGATATACTATTACATGTGATGATAATATATATTATTGAGTTTCTCAGCTTCATATGAAATACTGCCTAAATCATATCTCGAATAAAATGATTCCATTTTAGTTCACCAGACTTGCTGTGCTGTATGTATCAATCCCATTTATATTGTATAGCTATGCCTAATTTGGATTTAGCTTCCATTGGGCTTATAAATATTTCATAATGAATTATTGAAGAGACTGAATCTCTCTGTTATTCATAGGCCAATTAGTGTACAAGCAATTATAGTGAGCTTTCATCAGTCTTGTCAGTGGCTTTAACTCACTTTCTTGGATATGTGCCAGTTTGGTATCAGTATTGCTTAGTTCTCTAGTGACTAGAAGTTAAATGAAGATGAAAACATTCAACTAACCTTAGCTGGAGAATTATTTTTTGTAGTTATATTAATGTAAAGGAAATGGCAAGTTACTCATTGGCCAAATTAAAAAATTAATGTTTTTGCTACTTTATTTTTCTTTGTCCTACATAGTAGATAAAATTGGTAAGATGAAATTAAACTTCTGATCATATTTTAACATTCTGCACTCTTACTCCCATATTGGGGATTTTAGCACGACAAGAGTTATTCCTAGTTATTGTCAAATATAGTGAACTCAAGGCAATTAAAAAATATAATGACCAATTATAAAAGTTAACTTTTTAAATATTTTGTATCACTTGCCTTTTAGTAAGGAAATTTTACTGTACCTGCCAATCTCATTACCATATTTTATTGATTTTTCGCATTCAGATTGCAATTGTAATCACTAAAGTTTTATGTAATTGTGTTGGCAAATTACAAATTTTAGTCATTCTCTTCTGACATTAGTATTTGGAAGAAATAAGGCTATGTAGAAACAACAGTAAAAATATTTTATATTAAAATGCAAAAATATTTTGTATGGTATTCCAGAAACTAATTTTGTGGTAGAAAGAGTAACGATGTTAATGCTTTTCAAATAACCACTCATTTTAATGTCCCAGGATAAGTAACTATTTTTATCTGTTGAGTTTTTAAAAATGCTGATTCTATTAATCTTTTGTATTCTCTCTCAGAAGACAGTAGCTGGTGATATTTGTTCACTGGAGTTTTTGTATACATTACTTTTAGTGGAATCAGATAGTTTTAAATATCCCAAAAGTGAAATATTTTATTTTCCCTTCATTTAGTTAGATTATACATTCCATATTCATGTGTCTTTTTGCTTTTCTGGAAGAATTTCTTGCAAATAGATTAGGATTGCTTTATGAAGCAATTTCCTTGTGCAAGACCTATATTAGGAAACTACATTAAGGGAACTACATTAGGAAAGATTTAAAAACTGACTCTTTAAAAATAGAATAAGTTGAAAGACATGCCATATTAACAGATTTGAGAACATCACCATAAAGATGTCAAATTTTTTCAAGTTCAAGTTCACTTGCAAATTTATTATGTAAATCACATATAGATATATCTTTTGACTTAACAATTCCACTTTTAAGAATCTACTCCAGGGCTCACTCAGAGCGCGGGGCACCAAGATGTCAAGGGTTCAGATCCCTGTACTGGCCAGCTGCTGAATAAAAAAAGAATCTCCCCCAAAGATAGTAAATTATGTATGCACAAGGCCATTTGTTGTGGCATTATTTTAATAGCAAAATACTGGAAGAAATCCAAATGTCAGCATAGTTGAATAAATTGTGGTATGTCCGTCAAGTGCAGTACAGTAAACTGTAAAACTGAATGAGGAAGATCTTTATTTTATCCTGTGGGATGATCTCCAGGCTATATTAAGTAAAAAGAGCAAGGTACAGAACAGCTGTCTTTTGTGTCAGGAAGTAAAATATGAACATATTGCATCTATTTATATTTTTAACAATTGTATAATAAATTTAAAATTAATAGCTAGAACAAATGTATCTTGCCTTACAGTTTTGACTTTGGTATCTAGAAATGATTATACATAATAAAACAACAAAATTTTATGTATAGATATGCCATATCTCTATATAAAAATTATGTAGATTTATATATTTAATTTTTTAAAAATGGGAAACAAGTTAGTGGCACATCTACACAAAAAAGAATTATTTTAGGTGATTTAAAAATAGTATTTCACTGTGCATCACTAGAGAGAAACCCACTAAGGATAAAGCTAATCCACAAAGGAATCTTAAACTGTATTCTGTAGTCGTATTGTTAGTAGTAAAATTGGTATTATTGTTTTCAATATATTACACATATATTAGGATAAAGCAAATTAGTTGTTTCACTGTCATTAGAAACTATAATTTTCAGCTTAAGAAAAAGGACCTAAGTATAAAACTGTAGGAACTGAATTAAGTTAAAACTCTGTGATTTTTACTTTGAATCACTAGTATGAACTCTTATTTTTCTCCTGAAAATAATGTTGGGTGTTTTTTGAAATGGCCTAGAACTGATGAACCATGTGCAATCTAGAAGCAATGAGCAGCCCTTGATTATTGCCAGTTCTTCATTAAAAGGAACTAGGGCTTCTTAGAGAAGGGTCTGATCCCATGTCTGGGGCAAAAAAAAAAAATGTGTAAGAAGAACACTCTTGGGCATTTTGTGGTTAATTAAAAAGCAAAGACTACTAGGGCAGCTTCCTGTCAGAAGGGCAACTTGAAGGAGCTTTCACTGAATATCAAAAAGAAATAATGGGCTGGCCGGTTGCTAGTTGGTTAAAGGGCAGCATTATAACACCAAGATCAAGGGTTCGGATCCCCATACCGGCCAGCTGCCCCTCCTCCCCAAATGACTGTAAAAAAAGGAAATATATAAAGATTAATGAGTTTATAGCCATCTTCCTCTCCCCCAAATTGATATAAGCAAAGTTCATTACTTACCTTTGGAAGTTACTAGGACAACAACTCATTTTGCAGAAAATTGGTAAATAATGAGAAAGAATCAAGCACTTATCCTGTCTTTCATTTGCAAATTGTATTTCAGGGTAATTTAATAGTTGATGAAGAATTCCAACTAATAAATTTCAAAGAAATGATTAAATTAGAAAATCACTATTTTGCACTCCCTGATTAAATAATGGATCTAAGCAAAGAATATTAAGTTTAATAGGGATGGATTAGGCCTGACACACTTTGACCCACTTATTTTTAACATCACCAACTAGGCATATGCTTTGTGACATGATGCAAGAAAGTCATCAGGAAAACTTAAACATGGCCTAGTTATTAGATAATATTAAGAAATGTTAGTATTAATTTTGTGAGTGTTATAATAGTATTGTGGTTATATATTTTTATCTGTTAGAAGTTTATGCCATTGAAAATACATACATATTTATGGGTGAGATGATTTGACAACCACAGTTGCTTTAAAGTACTCTAGTGCTTTTCTTGTTTTTGTGTTAAAGTACCCAGAAAAGGGGGGAGGGGGATGGGCACAAAAGAAGCAAGATAACCAACCTTTTACCCTTTTACCAGTTATTGAAACTGAGTGATGGTTGTATAATTTATTATGTTTTCTGTTTACTTTTGTCTGTGTGTTTGAAATTTTCTATGATAAAAAGTTTTAAAAAGAAAAATCAGTTTCTTTATATAGCAATATGTATAAGTACTTATGCTATTAAATAATGAAAGCAAGATATAAAATTGTTTTTATAACTATACCTATGAAGAATAGCATTTGAACCAAAAAATACTAATTGTGGTTGTGTTAGTTTGTCATCATGGATTGTTTTTCTTTTTTTAAAATACATAACTGCTATTCCAGTTATGTGTTTTTATAATAAATTTTTTTTGAAGATCATCTCTATATTATTGCAAGTATATGCTAAAAATTGCTATATCTTTGCACTCTGGTTACGTTTACTCTTTTTGCAGAGCTTTTATGTTCAATGCCTAACTAGCTTGAAAACTGAACAGGACACCCATTTATAAATGTGTGCTTGGAATTCAACAAAGTGTAATGATTATGAAAGGCAAATGCAAGTAAATAATTATTAGTATCTCTTTAATGATGACTTCAACTAAATATTTTATAATGTTGAAAGCATCATTAAATACTTAAAAATACTCGTGAAAATATTTAGTATTCAACTTAGAGTTCTTTTGGCTTTAAGACGTTTATCCTTGAAAGGGTCTACTATCATTTGTTTGTTAAATTACGAAGACAATAGAAGAGAAAAAAATAGTTCATATTAAAGAACAACTTATTTTCCTGAAGATCAATTATTTTCTTTTATCAGGACTTCTAATGATAAGGGGTTTTATCTTTTTTTTTTTTTTTTTTTTTTTTTAGGAAGGTGGAGTGTTTACTTTTGGAGCTGGAGGGTATGGTCAGTTGGGTCATAATTCTACCAGTCATGAAATAAACCCAAGGAAAGTTTTTGAACTTATGGGAAGCATTGTTACTCAGATTGCTTGTGGAAGGTAAGCTATTGTATAAAAGAATATTTTGGTTTCTGTACTACAGTTTTTTAGCGATTGGGGATTTAGTAATAGGAGGTTAAACATTCTCCCCAAAATGCCTAATTTGCTGTTGAGGAGTCATAGTAACAGGAGAAACATCTTTTTTTTATTCATTGTTTTACCTATCTCTGCTTGAAACAAAATTTATCTGAGGTAAGATGTTAATAATGTATATGTAATATTTATTGTATTTGGCATCACACTTAAAAGGGAAGCTGTGGATCCCCTTTTTTTCTTTTTCATTTCTCCCTTATTTTTCCTTAAGGGATGAGGAAACTGACCAATTAATTAAGACAAGATTAGTTAGTAGGTGGTAAAAGTTTAATTGGTATGCTGGTCTCCTGATTCCCAGTTCTTAGGAGTAAATAGAAGAGTCTTTGAAATTGAGCTTCATCTTTGGGGGAATTAAATTGGGCAGACTCCTAAGTTGCAAAATGTACTGTTCTTGACCGCTAAACTTAATTTTGACCACCTAGCTTAATGTTTTCCATCTTGTGTGTATCCCTATACAATATAGTTTAGTTTATTAGCAACTATTAACTTCAAACATGGAATCACTGTAGGTATTGCTGACTCTTTTTTTTCCTCTTAATATCATGCTTGTCTGATTTGTGTATAGTTATGGTTCTCCATCATTAGATCTCATTACTGTGTTTTGTTCAGTTATGTGTATATAATAATTAATTTATTCTATTGCTGATGGATGTTTTGGTGTATTCAGTTTTTGGCAGTTAGCAAATTGTTGCTTTGAACATTTGTTATATGGTATACATAAACTTTCATATACACTTAGAATTGAATTGCTGGGTTATAGAGGATATTTAACTTGAAGTTTGCCTCTTAATGTCACCGTATTTTTCTGAGTGGTTATTCCAGTTTATACTTAATACCATTTGGTGTTATCAGACTTTTAAATTTTTGCACATCTCTTGGATATGTAATGTTACATTATCATGATTTTATTCTACATTGCCATAACTCACTTGAGTGCATTTTCATGTTTATTGTCCATTTACATTTCCTCAAGATATTGAAAATTGATTCATAGTAGTTCTTTATATATTGTGGATACATGTCCATAATATATTGTTTCCCAATGAACGGATAAAAGTCCTTTATTGGCCATATGTTTTGGAGATGTTTTTCCATTCTTTGCCTTATCTTGTCATTTTTATTCTGTTGTCTTTTGGTGAACATAAGTTTTAAATTTTAATGCAGTTGAATTTATCCATCTTTTTATAGTTAGTGCTGTTTGTTTCTTAAGAAATCTTTTCCTACCTGAAAACGTAAAGATAATCTCCATTCTCTTTGAAAACATGGTTTTACCTTTAACATGGAGGTCTGTAAGATATCTGAAGTTGACCTTTGTTTTTCATATGATGTTGAAGTAAGGAATCAAATTGTTACTTTTTTCATATGACAAGTCAATTGCCCTAGCACTATTAAAAAAATTTATGTTTGTGGTAAAGTACACACAACAAAATTTACCATCTTAACCATTTTTTAAGTATAAAGCCAGAGGTATTAAGTATATTAATATTGTTGTGAAATCATCCCACCATCCATCTTCAGAACTCTTTTCATCACACAAAATTGCTCTAGGTACCTCTAGTGAAATCTTACAGTATTTGTCTTTTTGTGACTGGCTTATTTCACTCAGCATAATGTCCTCAAGGTTCATCCGTGTTGTAGCATGTATAAGAATTTCCTTCTTTTTTAAGGCTGAATAGTATTCCACTGTACATATGAGGGTACTTACAAAAGTTCACGGAAAAATAGAATTAAAATATAATACATATTTTTCTATGAACATTTTACTTATCCATTCATCTATCAGTGGACACAGGTTGCTTTTGTGTTTTAGCTATTGTGAATAATGCTGCTATGAACATTGGTGTACAAATTTTCTGCAAGCCCCACATTCTGTTCTTTTGGGTATTGAACCAGAAGTGGAACTGGTGAATCATATGGTAATTCTATTTTTAAATTTTTTAGGAACTGCCATACTATTTTCCATTGTGGTTGCACCATTTTATATTTCTGTCAGCATTGCACAAGGATTCCGATTCTTCACATCCTTGCCAACGCTTGTTATTTTTTTCTTTTTTTCTTGTCTTGTCTTCTTTTTGTTTTGATAGTACTCATCCTAACAGGTGTGAGAGGGTATTGTGGTTTTGATTTGCATTTCTTTAATGATTAGTGATGTTGAGTATCTTTTCATGTGCTTATTGGCCATTTATATGTCTTCTTTGAGGAAATGTCTATTCAAGTACTTTGCCCATTTTTGAATTTGGTTTTTTTTTGTTGTTGAGTTTTGAGTTCTCTATATATTCTGGATATTAATCCCTTATCGAATATATGATTTGCAGATATTTTCTTTTGTGGGTTGTCTTTGTATTCTGTTGATACTGTTTTTTGATACACAAAAGTTTTAAATTTTCATGAGGTCCAGTTTATCTGTTTTTTTCTTTTGTTGCCTGTGCCTTTGATGTCATACCCAAGAAATCCAGATCCAACGTTGTGAAGCTCTTGCCCTGTTTTCTTGTAAGAGTTTTATAGTTTTAGCTTTTAGATTTAGGTTTTTGATCTACTTTGACTTAATTTTTGTATAAGATATGAAATAAGGGTCCAACTTCATTCTTTTGCATGTGGTTATCCAGTCTTCCCAGCCCCATTTGTTGAAAAGACTGTCCTTTCCTTATTGAATGGTCTTGGTGCACTTTCCGAAAACCATTAGAACATGTATAGTAAGGTTTCTTTCTGGGCCATGTGTTCTGTTCCATTGGTCTGTATGTCTGTTTTTATGCCAGCACCACATTGTTTTGATTATTGTAGCTTTGTAGTAAGTTGTGAAATCAGTAAGTGTGAATTCACCAACTTTGCTTTTCTTTTTCAATATTATATTGACTATTTGGGATCCCTTAAGATTCCATTTCCAATGCTCTCTAAGGCATTGTTTGCATGTAGAAATAGTTGAGGTTTGTATACCGATTTTAAATACAGCCACCTTGCTAAACTCTTATTAGTAACTTATTCATGTACACAATCATATCATCTGTGAATCAGTACAATTTTGTTTCTTTATTTCTATTATTTATGCTTAATATATTTATATAATTGTCTTCGTAAATTGCTGGATGGGACACCAGTATAGTGTTCACTGTAAGTGCTGATGATCAAGACCTCCTTGTCCTATTCTCTTTTTGTGGAAAAACTTCCAGTATTTCACAATTAAGTGTGTTTGTTGTAAGATTTTTGTAGATAAGCTTTATCAGATTAAGGAGTTCCCCTTTTATTCGTAGTTTCCCCCCCCAATTTTATTTATTTTAATTGACACATTGTAATTGTACATATTTATTGAATACAGCTTGATGTTTTGATACATATATGTTGTGTAATTTTCAGGTCAGGGTAGTTAATGCATCCTTTACCTCATGCATTTATCATTTCTTTGTGGCAGAAACATTCAAAAGCCTCTCCTCTAGCTATTATGTAATATATAAAACTTAACTGTTAACCATAGTCACCTTACTTTGCAATAGAACACCAGAACTTATTTCTCCTATCTAATTGTAACCCACTGGCCAACCTCTCAGTGTTTGTCCTTACCTCCTCTCCTCCCCAGACTCTGGTGACTACTGTTCTACCCTCTGCCTCTGTAGTATCAGTTTTTTTTTTTTTTTTTTTTTTAAGATTCTGTATATGAATGAGATCATGTATATTTGTCTTCCTGTGTCTTGCTTCACTTAACACAATGTCCTCCAGGTCCATCCATGTTGCTGCAGTTATTCTTAGATTTTATAGTTCTGGGTTTAGTTTATGAATATTTTGTTGAATATTATTTATATTTATGTTTATAAGTTAGTTTGATCTGTAATTTTCTCTTATTATTTTTTCTGACATTTTGTTATCAGGGTTACTCTGATAAAATCGGTTGAGGAATATACCCTTGCTTTCTATTGTTTTTTTTGAAATAGAACACCATGAAAGTTGGTAGAACTTGTCATTAAAGCTATCTGGGCCTGGCATTTTCTTTCCTTGGGATTTTAAAAACATTCCTCAATTTCTTTAATGGCTAAAAGGTAGCTATTATTATTATTATTTTTTTTTAACATTTTTGTCCATATTTTAATATTCAGGCTAGTATTTCAGTACGATAAATTCCTAGAAGATTGCTAAGCCATCAAAAAGTTTTATAGTTCTGAATTTTGCCCCCAAAACGTACTAATTAACACTCCTACCAACTGTATGAGAATCTTTTTTTTCTCGTGACCGTCATCAACTTTTAATAGTGACTATTTTCAGTTCTTGCCAGTGCTTTTTTTTTTTTTAATTTTACTTTGTCGATATACATTGTGGTTGATTATTGTTGCCCCTTACCAAAACCTCCCTCCCTCTTCCCTCTCCTCCCTCCCCCCAACAATGTCCAAAAAGGTAGCTATTATGATTTCTTCTTGAGTCTCTTATTTGGAAGATAAATTTTTCTGAGAATTTTTCCATTTTGCCTAAACTTTAACTTATTGACAGAAGATTTATGTTTGTATCGGTCTGTTGCTGTGCATAAATAATATGTCAATGACATATAATAATAAATGTTTATTTCTTACTCTGTGGTTCTAGTGAAGTAGATCTTTCTCAGGTCTTGGGTTAGCTGGAGTGGCTCTTATTTACACTGCAGGTTGACTGGGGCATTTCTATTTCAAGCTGCCTGTTCACTGGGGTGGCTTTATCACACGTCTCATTTTTGGGCCCAGTCCAAAGGAGGAGTGGGCTGCCTGTGGGTATTTTATTCTCCTGGTAGTGGCAAATGCACAAGAAGTCAAACTCAACTGCACATGTGCATTTCAAGCTTCTGCTTGAACCACTTTCCCTGAAATTCTATTGACCAAAAGCAAATTGCATGGCTAAACCTAAAGTTAAGTTATGGGGAATATATGCTATTCAGCCATCATCAGGCCATGACAAGAATCTGCATGCTTAATACCACAGAGTAGTAAATTTAGATCATTTTTTTCAGGTGAAATATTTTATCAGTCCCTTGTGAACTATCACACATTGTTTAACGGTATTCTGTTCTGAAATTCATAACAGCTAACATTTGCATAACTTAAATAGATCTTCTTAACTTTGTAAACCCAGTTCTTTCCAAAGATTTTATTCATGAATAAGTTATTCATGAAACTGTTGGATTAGGGGAGAAATTTCAGTTATATATGGACTGAGATCTAAGGACTTGCACTACAGAAGGAACGTAGGTCTCTGATACGTTGAACAGTTTGACTTCCAAGTGGTCAGTACTATATGAAATATGTACTATTTCCTTATTGAATAATTGTCAGAAACCTGCTGAGGGAAGTAGTCAGGTAGTACCAGAAAGGTGAGTCCATCAAGGAAATGATCCCCCCCGCCAAATAAAAAGGTTCACAATCTAGTAATGTAGTGCTTTTGAACTATTATATCACATCTAGGGCTTATGATAGTTTTATGTTCCTTCAGTGGCTCTGAACAAGTTTTTTAAAAATATGTATTGTTGACTAGGTTCACCTCTAGGTGATTCCAATATGCAGCCGGGGTTAAGGACCACAGCTTTAGTAGACCAGTTTGAGGAGAAGTTTAAAAAACTATTATTGCGGTAATATTCAAACTATTAATGTTTCTTTGAGATTTCACAATGGCTCTTTCCAGAGGGAGGCAGAATGGGCAGTGTTAAACCCTTGTTCAGCTAGAGCAGTTTGTCTATTTTATGTGCAAGGATTTCATTTAACATTTCTTTTGCTAAAAGGGTATACATGCTTAAAAAAATTGTGCTTGACATTGGCTTATCTGGCTCTGAGGTAAATGGCTGGTAGACTCTACTTTATTTTCTAGTAATATGGCAGAGTAGCTAACTTGAAAATCCTTTTGGGTCAAAACACCTTTTAAATAGCATAGGTGAGTTTGCCAGGAAGTAAAGGAAATTCCCCCTAGTAAAAACAAATCTGAAAACCAAAGATATTAGTTTGAATTGACTGTGGAGCCACCCTTAAAGAATTTGCCAGTCTAGGTAATTAGCTTATATTGCTAAAAAACAAAAAAACAAAAAGCCCTCCAAAATTTAGTGGATTAAAACAATTATTTAGCTAATAATGATCATGTAGTTCAGTAGTTTTGGCTGGGTTTAGCTGGGCTGTTTTTAGCTGGACTCAGATGATCAGCTGATGATCTAGCTAGGAGCTTGGGAGTAAGGATGACCTCAGCTGGGATAGCTTGAGTCTGTTCCAGATTGTATCTCATTCTTCAGCTGCTAATCTTGGATTATTTTCATAATGATAGAGCAAGATTCCTGAAGATAAGAGAGGGAAAGAGTGTAAAGCCATTTGTGAGGCATAGACTCAGAACTGAAATACTGTCACTTCTGTTGCATTCTGTTGGCCAAAACAAGCTATAGATCAGAACCCAGATTTAAGACAAGGAGAAAGAGATTTTCTGTCTTGGTGAGAATAGCTACAAAAGTCATGTTATATAGTATATAGGTATAGGGAGAGGGGTAATTTCAACCTTTTTAAAAATTAATTAATTAATTTATTTATTTTTCTTAATTTTATTTTATCCATATACAATGTGGTTGATTATTGTGGCCCATTACTGATACCTCCCTCCCGACAATGTCCTTTCTGTTTGCTTGTCGTATCAACTTCAAGGAATTGTAGTTGTTATGTCTTCTTCCCGCCCCCGGTTTTGTGTGTGTGTGTGTGTGTGTGTGTGTGTGTGTGTGAAAATTTATTTATTTATTTATTTATTTATTTATTAAATTTTATTTTCTCGATATACATTGTGGCTGATTATTGCTCCCCATCACCAAAACCTCCCTCCCTTCTCCCTCCCCTCCTCCCCCCCAACAATGTCCTTTCTGTTTGCTTGTTGTATCAACTTCAAGTAGTTGTGGTTGTTATATCTTCTTCCCCCCCCGTTTGTGTGTGTGTGTGTGTGTGTGTGTGTGTGTGTGTGTGTGTGAATTTATATATTAATTTTTATTTTATTTTTATTTTTATTTTTTTTTTTTTGTAGTTTTTTCGTGACCGGCACTCAGCCAGTGAGTGCACCGGTCAGTCCCATATAGGATCCGAACCTGCGGCGGGAGCGTCGCCGCGCTGCCAGCGCAGCACTCTACCAAGTGCGCCACGGGCTCGGCCCTATATATTAATTTTTAGCTCCCACCAATAAGCGAGAACATGTGGTATTTCTCTTTCTGTGCCTGACTTGTTTCACTTAATATAATTCTCTCGAGGTCCATCCATGTTGTTGCAAATGGCAGTATTTCATTCGTTTTTATAGCTGAGTAGTATTCCATTGTGTAGATGTACCACATTTTCCGTATCCACTCATCTGATGATGGACATTTCGGCTGGTTCCAACTCTTGGCTATTGTAAAGAGTGCTGCAGTGAACATTGGGGAATAGGTATACCTTCAACTTGATGATTTCCATTCCTCTGGGTATATTCCCAGCAGTGGGATAGCTGGGTCATATGGCAGATCTATCTGCAATTGTTTGAGGAACCTCCATACCATTTTCCATAGAGGCTGCACCATTTTGCAGGCCCACCAACAATGTATGAGAGTTCCTTTTTCTCCGCAACCTCGCCAGCATTTATGGTTCAGAGTCTTTTGGATTTTAGCCATCCTAACTGGGGTGAGATGGTATCTCAGTGTAGTTTTGATTTGTATTTCCCGGATGCTGAGTGATGTTGAGCATTTTTTCATATGTCTGTTGGCCGTTTGCATATCTTCCTTAGAGAAATGCCTACTTAGCTCTTTTGCCCATTTTTTAATTGGGTTGCTTGTTTTTTTCTTGTAAAGTTGTTTGAGTTCCTTATATATTCTGGATATTAATCCTTTGTCAGATATATATTTTGCAAATATTTTCTCCCACTCTGTTGGTTGTCTTTTAACTCTGTTAATTGTTTCTTTTGCTGTGCAGAAGCTTTTTAGTTTGATATAATCCCATTTGTTTATTTTTCCTTTGGTTGCACGTGCTTTGGGGGTCGTATTCATGAAGTCTGTGTCCAGTCCTAGTTCCTGAAGTGTCTCTCCTATGTTTTCTTTAAGAAGTTTTATTGTTTCAGGGTGTATATTTAATCCTTTAATCCATTTTGAGTTGACTTTAGTGTATGGTGAAAGGTGTGGGTCTAGTTTCATTCTCCTGCATATTAATATCCAGTTCTCCCAGCACCATTTGCTAAAGAGGCAGTCTCTTCCTCAGTGTATAGGCTTGGTGCCTTTGTCAAAGATCAGATGGCTGTAGGTGTGTGGGTTGATTTCTGGGTTCTCTATTCTATTCCATTGATCAGTGTGTCTGTTTTTATGCCAGTACCATACTGTTTTGGTTATTATAGCTTTGTAGTATAGTTTAAAGCCAGGTAGTGTTATGCCTCCAGCTTTTTTTTTTTTGCTCAGCGTTGCTTTGGCTATGTGTGGTCTTTTGTTATTCCATATAAATGTCTGGATAGTTCTTTCCATTTCTGAGAAAAATGACATTGGAATTTTGATGGGGATTGCATTGAATTTGTATATCACTTTGGGTAGTATGGACATTTTCACTATGTTGATTCTTCCAATCCAAGAGCATAGGATATCTTTCCATCTTCTTGTATCCTCTCTGATTTCTCTCAGTAGTGGTTTGTAGTTCTTATTATAGAGATTTTTCACCTCCTTGGTTAACTCAATTCCTAAGTATTTTATTTTTTTGGTGGCTATTGTAAATGGGCAGGCTTTCTTGATTTCTCTTTCTGCATGTTCACTATTGGAGAATATAAATGCTACTGATTTTTGTGTGTTGATTTTGTATCCTGCTACTGTGCTGAAATCATTTATCACCTCCAAGAGTTTTTTGGTAGAGGCTTTAGGCTGTTCGATATATAGGATCATGTCATCTGCCAACAGGGACATTTTGACTTCACCTTTTCCAATCTGGATGCCCTTTATTTCCTTCTCTTCTCTGATTGCTCTGGCTAGTACTTCCAACACTGTGTTGAATAGGAGTGGTGAGAGTGGGCATCCTTGTCTAGTTCCTGTTCTTAAAGGAAAAGCTTTCAGCTTTTCCCCATTCAGGATGATATTGGCAGTGAGTTTATCATATATAGCTTTAATTATGTTGAGATACTTTCCGTCTATACCTAACTTATAGAGGGTCTTTGTCATGAATGAGTGCTGAATTTTATCAAATGCTTTTTCAGCATCTATAGAGATGATCATATGGTCCTTGTGTTTGAGTTTATTAATATGGTGTATCACATTTATTGATTTGCATATGTTGAACCAACCTTGCAGCCCTGGGATGAATCCCACTTGATCGTGATGAATAATTTTTCGTATGTGTTGCTGTATTCTGTTTGCTAGTATTTTAGTGAGAGTTTTTGCATCTATACTCATCAAGGATATCAGCCTGTAGTTTTCTTTTTTGGTTATATCTTTACCTGGTTTTGGTATCAGGATGATGTTTGCTTCATAGAAAGAGTTCGGGAGATTTGCGTCTGTTTCAGTCTTTTGGAATAGTTTGTAAAGAATCAGTGTCAATTCCTCTTTGAATGTTTGGTAAAATTCTGTTGTGAATCCATCTGGTCCTGGGCTTTTCTTTGTTGGGAGCTTTCTGATAACAGCTTCAATCTCCTTTATTGTTATTGGTCTGTTCAGATTTTCTACATCTTCATGGCTCAGTTTTGGGAGCCTGTGTGTGTCCAGAAATTTATCCATTTCCTCCAGGTTTTCAAACTTGTTGGCATATAGTTGTTTATAGTAGTCTCGAATGATTCCTTGTATTTCAGATGAATCAGTTGTAATATCGCCTTTTTCATTTCTAATTTTTGTTATTTGAATCTTCTCTCTTCTTTTTCTTGTTAGCCATGCTAATGGTTTGTCAATTTTATTTATCTTTTCAAAAAACCAACTTTTTGATTCGTTGATCTTTTGTATTGTTTTTTGGGTTTCAATTTCATTAAGTTCTGCTCTGATCTTAATGATTTCTTTCCGTCTGCTAACTTTAGGTTTGGATTGTTCTTGTTTTTCTAGTTCTTTAAGGTGAAGTGTTAGGTTGTTCACTTGCCATCTTTCCATTCTTCTGAGGTGAGTATTTAATGCAATAAATTTCCCCCTTAATACTGCTTTTGCAGTATCCCACAGATTTTGGTATGATGTATCATTATTTTCATTAGTTTCAATAAATTTTTTGATTTCCTGCTTGATTTCTTCTTGGACCCATATGTCATTAAGTAGAATGCTGTTGAATTTCCTTGTGTTTGTATAGTTTGCTGAATTTCGTTTGTTATTGATTTCTAGTTTTAATCCATTATGGTCTGAGAAAATACATGGGACAATTCCAATTTTTCTGAATTTGTTGAGACTTGATTTGTGACCTAATATGTGATCTATCCTGGAGAATGATCCATGTGCTGATGAGAAGAATGAATATTCTGAGGTTGTTGGATGCAATGTTCTGTAGATATCTGCCAAGTCCAATTGGTCTAGAGTATTGTTTAGATCTTGTGTTTCTCTGCTGATTCTTTGCCTAGATGATCTGTCCAATATTGACAGTGGTGTGTTCAGGTCCCCTGCTATTATGGTATTAGTGTCTATTTCCTTCTTTAGGTCTAATAGAGTTTGTTTTATAAATGTGGCTGCTCCAACATTGGGTGCGTACATATTTATGATTGTTATGTCTTCTTGATGGATCAGTCCTTTTATCATTATGTAGTGTCCCTCATTGTCTCTTTTTATGGTTTTTAGTTTAAAGTCTACTTTGTTAGATATAAGAATAGCTACTCCAGCTCATTTTTCTTTTCTGTTTGCATGGTAAATCTTTTTCGATCCTTTCACTCTTAGTCTGTGTGAGTCTTCATGGGTGAGGTGGGTCTCTTGAAGGCAGCATTTAGTTGGGTCCTCCTTTTTAATCCAGTCAGCCAGTCTGTGTCTTTTGATTGGGAAATTTAAGCCTTTTACATTAAGAGTTGTTATTGAATAGTGTTGATTTATTCCTAGCATGTTGTTGATTGTTGTTTGGTTGTCTTAGGTGTCTTTTGTTCCTTGCTTTCTGATTTACTGTTTGTTTTCTGTGTTTGTTGTTTCCTTAGGTTGTAGATAGCCTTTTTGTTTGTTTGTTTTCTCTTCATGAATGCCATTTTTATTATACTAGTGGGTTTATATTTTTCTTGGGTTTTTATGGCAGTGGTAGTTATTTTTCAGGAACCAAACCCAGTACTCCCTTGAGAATTTCTTGTAAGGGTGGTCGTGTGGTGGTGAACTCCCGCAGTTTTTGTTTGTTTGAGAAATATACTATTTGCCCTTCATTTCAGAAGGATAGCCTTGCGGGGTAGAGTAGTCTTGGCTGACAATCTCTGTATTTTAGTATTTTGACATTCCTTTCTGGCTTTTAGGGTTTGTGATGAAAAGTCTGATGTTAGCCTGATTGGGGCTCCCTTATAGGTGTTTTGACACTTCTCTCTTGCAGCTTTTAAGATTCTCTCTTTGTCTTTGAGTTTTGCCAATTTGACTATAACTTGTCTTGGAGAAGACCTTTTTGAGTTGAATACGTTTGGAGATCGTTGAGCTTCCTGGATCTGAAGATCTGTGATTTTTCCTATACCTGGGAAGTTTTCTTCCACTATTTTGTTGAATATGTTTCCAATGCAATCTCCTTTTCCCTCCCCTTCTGGAATACCCATGACTTGGATATTTGAGCGCTTAAGGTTGTCTGATATCTCTCTCAGATTTTCTTCAATGCCTTTGATTCTCTTTTCTTTTTTTTTGTCTGCTTGTGTTATTTCAAGCAGCCCATCTTCAAGTTCAGAGGTTCTCTCTTCAACTTCCACAAGCCTGTTGGTTAAAGTCTCTGTTGTGTTTTTTATTTCACTGAATAACTTCTTCAGTTCTGCAAGTTTTGCTACATTTTTTTTCAGGGCATTGATTTCCTTGTACATTTCCTCTTTCAGGTCCTGTATACTTTTTCTCGTTTCATCATGATGTCTAGCTGATTTTTCTTGAATCTCATTCAGTTTCCTTAGAATTATCACTCGAAATTCCTTGTCAGTCATTTCAAGGGCTTCTTGTTCTATAGGATCTAGAGCTTGAGATTTATTATCTTTTGGTGGTGTACTTTCTTGATTTTTCGTATTTCTGGTATCTTTTCTTTGATGTTTATTCATTGTGGCAGGGTGTTTCACAGTCCACAGGTTTGACACTATTGACTGACTAAGATGTTGCTGTGGTTGCCAATTTGGTATGGCTACCTCAGTGACTCCCTGTTCCCTGAGCTCTGGCCGGGGCTGCTGGGATGCGCCAAGGCACTGCAGAGCGTGTGGTCTCTGCAGAGCTTCCACTTCCCCTGCAGGATATCTCCCTGCTCTGTGCGCACTAGGCCGGGCTTGGGATGGAGTCCGGTGGCAGCAGTGAAGCCTACCTGCTGCTGGATTGCGGCAGCAGCGTGGACCCTGTGGAGTTCCCGCCTCCCCTGCCGGACGTCTCCCCGCTCTGTGTGCACTGGGCTGGGCTGGGAATGAAGCTGGGTGGCGGCGGTGAAGCCTACCTGTTGGATCAGGCAGTGGCAGCCCGCAGGGCGTGTGGTCTCTGCGGAGCTTCTGCCTCTCCCGCTGGACGTCTTCCTGTCTCGGCTGCCGGTTGATTTGCTTCCAGCTCCAGGGCCGGCAGGTGGGGGCAGGGGGTCAGAAGCCGCAGTCACCGTGCAGCCTGGGGTGACACACGTCGGCTCAGGCCTCCATGTTTCCACGTCTGCAGCTGCGGCTGGGACGCGGGCCGTGGTGCACTGGCGGGTCGTGCACGCAGGTTGGGGGAAGATTCCCGGTTCTCGGCAGGGTAAAGACACCCTTTCAAAGCTGTTCCTTTGCGCCGATTCTGCTACAGCTGCATCTGGCGCGGGCCTCAGGCTGTTTCTACTCGTGGCGGAAAAGCGGCAGGCAGCTCTCCTCTCGAAACAATCATGAGTGGTGCTTGCAGGACTGGAAGTTGCTCTGGGTGAGTGAGTGAGTGAGTGGTGAATTAATGTCAATTTCAACCATTTTTATAAACAATGTACCACAGATGGCAAAGAAGTTTGGGTAGATGAGAACTAAGACCTGACAGAATCAGGAGTGAGACCTGAGATGCTGCCATCTCCCCATTAAACCATCTCATGGAAAGTAAACACAATGAAATATCCCACCCCGCACCCCCAGCATAAGGAGACTTTTCTGTCCTTTGCCTGGTTTCTAGTTTGGAACTCCCCTGAGAATTTATAACCACAGGGCTGCCCTAAGATGGGTTTGGGGATTGAGTTTATACTTGAGAACCTTATAGTCCAAGAAATTAATACAAAATAGTCCTAGGTTGGTGTGTATATATTATAGTTCACAATATGTGAAGAGTTTTTAATGAAATAACAGTCTGGCAGATTGAGGGTAAAAAACTAGAAATGGAATAAACAGTTATTAAAATTTAAAATTTAGTGGATAAGTAAAACAGCAGGTTGAACATGTTACTAAAAAGAAAAGTAGTGATTTGAAAGATAGATCCAGGGAAATTGCATCTCATAAGGACATGGTGATAAAAGAGAGATTAAGAGACTTGTAGGATGTATTGGAAAGATCCTAGAACATTTGTCTTAATTCTATTCTAGAAGAAGAGTAATGATTGGGTGAGAGACTATTTGCAGAAATAATGCTTGAGAATTTTCCAGATTTGATTAAAGACGTAAAATCTGAGACTGAGGAATACATGGCCTAAAGTGGATAATCACATTTAACCCATTCCTAAACATAATAAAACATCAGAGAGAGTGGAGATAAATCTCCTGAAAGTTGATTGGTGGGTTGTCTTCAGCTTCAATTCGTTTTCACTATATGGTTGTCCTTCAGTATCCTTACCCTCCACTGCCTGTGGATACCAAAATCCAAGGATGCCCAAGTATTTTGTATAAAATGGCATAGTATTTGCATGTAAACTACACACATTGTCCCATATACTTTAAATCATCTCTAGATTATTTATAATACCTAATGCATAGTACATGCAGTGTAAAGAGTTGCATTGTTTGTTTTATCTGTATTATTTTTTGTTGTTGTGATTTTTTCTTTTTTTCTTTTTTAATATTTTCAATCTGCGGTTGGTTGAATCCATGGATGTGGAGCCCACAGATACAGAGGGCTGACTGTGGTACCTCCAGACGAGTCTGGGTACATTCACATAGAAATTGGTTCCCCAGAAGAAAGAAAATATAATTTCTATCATGCATTGGTATACATGCCAATTTTCTGATTGGAATTGGATTACATATGCCCAGTCCTTAGCCTAAAACTTTTGGGTAGTGACCAAATGGTGGGTCTTCATAGACCATAGTTCTAAGTTAGAACCTGACAGATAAGGAAGGGAGGGGGAACTTCCTTGGACTACATAGTTAGACACTACTCTGGTGCTGAATCAACTATTATAAGGATTTCAGTATAGATCTGGGCCTTATTAAATTTGGACATTTGTGAAAATTTTCTAGATCATGCTTATGTAGCCTGTCTGTGTGATACAGAAATCATTCGGTATAGATTAAGGCTGTTAATGAATATTTTGTACAGGAGTTTTAGAACCACAATGGTTTTATTAAAAAAGAGAGAAATTATATCAGTTAATATTTTCTGTGCTTTTCTCAATGTAAATTGTATAGAAGGTAACATTAAGTCTGAAGTTTTTTATCATTTTACTCTAGGCAGCACACTTCTGCTTTTGTTCCTTCATCAGGACGAATTTACTCTTTTGGGCTTGGTGGTAACGGGCAGCTCGGAACTGGTTCAACAAGCAACAGGAAAAGTCCTTTCACTGTAAAAGGAAATTGGTTCCCTTACAGTGGGCAATGTCCACCAGATATTGGTAAGTTCTATTATATAAAAGCTTTGCTGTATATATTAAAGTTCTTGTTAGAATGTTGCTCTTAAATGATGAAGCTTTCTGTATTTGAAAGAATTCCAAGGTACATTAAGTGAAAATAGTAAGATACAGAACAGTGTAAGTGGTTGCTTAGTTTGTTTGTATTTACTTATATATACATAAGGAAATTCTGGATAAATAAGGTAATTGAAGTGTTTTCAGAGAGTAGGTTGTGTGGGAAATGAGGTGGTAGCTAGATACTAATGGGAGGGAGTTTTTTTGTTTTTAATTGTGGTAAAATACACATAACATAACATTTACAAACTTAACCAGTTTTCAGTTTTTAAGTGTACAGTTCAGTAGTGTTAAGTATATTCACATTGTTGTATAATCCATCTCCAGAACTCTTTTCATCTTGCAAAAACTAAAACTCTATACCCATTAAACAGTTCACCATTCCCTCTTCCCCCATCCCCTGGCAACAACCATTCTACTTTCTGTCTCTATGAATTTGACTTGACCGTAGGTACCTCATGTAAGTGTAGTCATATAGTATTTGTTTTTTTGTGGTTGGCTTATTTCACTTAGCATAATGTCCTCAAAGTTCATCTATGTTGTAGCATGTGTCAGAATTTCCTTCCTTTATAAGCTGTGTAATATTCCACTATATGTATATACTACATTATGTTTATTCATCCATGGATGGACAGTTGGGTTGCTTCCACTTTTTGGCTATTGTAAATGATGCTGCTGTGATTGTGGATGTACAAGTTATATCTCCTCAAGATCCTGCTGTCAATTTGGGGGAGTATATACAGGAGTTTTAAATTGTATTATTTTCTGTTTTTAAAAAATTTAAATTATAGGAATCTATTACCTATTCAAAATTTAAAATTTTTTAAAATTTGCTTTTTATATCCTTGCCACTGTAGCCAAACCTGTATTACTTATTTTTATTTTCTATTATTCTTGCAATAGATCTGGTTATTTTTTGTTGACATTAGTTTACTACTTAAAGAGTTTGAAATATTCAGATGCTGTTTTCTCATTTGTTGACATGCTGCAACCAAGATGTACAGTACTTCCTTTTTATACTTCCTTTACCATCCTAAATTATTCCTCAGAATTGTTTTCTCATTTATTTTGTCTATTGGTGGAAACCACAGTCCTGGGTTTTCTATAAAATAATGTAAAACTGAGTCATGTGTGTTGTAAATTTTATCTATTCACAGTGATGAGCATGAGCATATTAATGACAGTTGACATTTGAAAACATCCATAACTTTTTATTATGAATAACCTTGAAGTTTTTTTTTTTTTTTTGTAATTAAAAGGCTATTCCAGCTATGCTGATATTTAGCAGAAGTCGGCATATGATCTTACAGTTTTTTCTTGTTTTTATTTGATTTTGTGCCTTTGTGTTTAGAATATAGCTTCATTTTCTATCAGTTATTCCTTGGTTCGGAACATGCATTTTTTTAGCAGTACTGTTGTTTTCCTTGTGTCCTTAGCAGCATGTTGGTGTTTAATCATGTAAGCTTATTCCACAGAAGGCATTGTCAATAATCTAACAAAGAGAGTTTGTAACGCTAGCAAAGAGTATGATGCTGTAAGGAATTGTGTATTTCTATTTGTAAAGTTTAGTTACTTAAGGATGTATTTTGTCACCTTTGGAACTGCAGACGTTGAGATTATTTGCATTAAAATGGGAACAGAGATGGAATTTTAAGATCAGCCATTTTAGCTACAATTTAGTTTCATCAAAAAATTGTTAATGTAAAAAAAAATTGTTGATGTATAGTAGCCAAGAGGTGGAAACAAACCAAGTGTTCAGCAGATGAATGGATGAAAATATATGATATATACATTTCATGGTATATTATTTGGCCATGAAAAGGAATGAAATTCTCATACAGGCTTCATTGATGAACCTTGAAAACATTATGCTAAGTAAAAGAAGACAAAAAAATCTAACTATTGTATGATCATCCACTTACACGAAATACCTAGACCAGTCAAATTCAAGAGACAGAAAGTAGAATGGTGGTTACCACTGGCTGGGGTGAGGAAGGAATGGAGAGTTATTGTTTAATGGGTTTCTGTTTGGGAGGTTGGAAAAATTCTGAAAATGATTAGTGGTGATGGTTGCACAACATTGTGAATGTACTTAATGTCACTGAATTATGAACTTAAAAATGGTTTAAATGGTAAATTTTAGGTTATATTTTACCACGTTAAAAAAAGTATATAAAATTGTTAATAATCATTTTGCACTATACTAGAGCTGTGTAAGATAAAAACTAGTTAAGTGTGAATCTAATTTACTGTTTCCAGCTCATCCAGAGGTCAAGCCTATGGCTTGCATCATACGTCACATTGTTAGCATAAACTTTCTGGTGTGATCAAGGCCATGGGTAAACAAAGACATTCTTAACAGGCAGAATATTCCAGTGTCTTAGAGATAATCTCTCTAGGCAGGGGGTACACCTTTCTTTAGAAAGTGTAAACTTTAAACAGCTGTATTAGTTTGCTATGGCTGCTGTAACAAACTGCTTCAAACTGGGTGGCTTGAACAACACCCACATTTATTGTCTCAGAGTTCTGGAGTCTCTAAGTCTGAAATTAGAGTTGCTGTCTTCTACAGGCTGTGAGAGAAAATCTGTTATATGTCTCTCTCCTAGCTCCTGGTAATTTCTTGGTAGTCTTTGGTGTTCTTGGCTTGTAGATCTCCGCCTTCATCTTCACATGGCATTCTCTGTTTACGTGTCTGCATCCTAATTTCCCCCTTTTATAAGGGATGTCCTGTTGGGTTAGGTGCCCACCCTACTCCATCATGATCTCATCTTGACTAATTTTATCTGCAGTGACCTTACTTCCAGATAAGGTAGCATTCTGAGGTACTGGGGATTAGGGTTTCAGTATATGAAGTTTTAGAAAACACGATTCAACTCATAACAATAATCCAGACCTGCTGAACTAGACTTTTACAGGTCAAAGGGCATTCATTATATGTATTGCCTCCATAAGTACAGGCAACCTTTGTTTCTTAAAATGATTTATCATAACTGATTAGATTATCAGCATTCTCAAATATGATGCTTCAGATAAGTCTTTGGTTGTAAAATTGATTTGTTCAATTATATCCTAGTAATGAAGGGGACAGATTCTTATTGAATTTATGCAGAAAACTATATTGCTACTAAAAGAATTGAATTCTGGGGGTAATTGAGAATCAGACATCAGTTTTAAATGTTTCATTTTAGTTTACCAAAGCAGAGCTTACAATGTTGTTGTAGATTAGATAACTTTAGAAAGGAGAAATTACTCCTTTAATATATCCAGAAAACAGAATATTAAAACAAAAGTAAACATTATTCCAAACAGGTAACAACAATACATTTTTCATCAGTTCATTCATTCCTATGTAATGAATTCTTATTCTGCTGAATCTTGGATTAGCAGTTTCATCTGCTTCTCAAATAACAAAAAAAGAGTATGAGAGATTCTAATGCAGTCCACTGTTACTTTCTGAAAGTTATCTAAGATACATCTCTTCAGAAGCCTATTCCCAAGTATCTATCCTTTGATGTATAAGTGGTTTCAAGTGCCTGTTGTAATCCTATTCTTGGGACTCTCAGACTTTTTTTCTTTGTTGAAAACAGAAACTCTGTCCTGTAGCTTGTAGGAGATCCTCAGGCAAGCATCAGAGTAAAACAAAAACTGAGCATCTTTTCTTATTTGACAACTCTTCCTGTGCAACTTATAATAGTAGCACATCAAACAAACATAACTGTTTCTAGCATCTTTTTTTATATGTTGAAAGAACAAATCTTTGTGTTTTTCCAGGACCTCTCTGAGAAAACTCAAAGATATTGTTAGATATGAAATATATATTGAAATTTATTTATTTTTTTCTGTAGTGAGGATCCAATTTTAGGAACTGTGTTAGTTTTCTAGAACAAAATACCATAGATTGAGAGGATTAAACAAATTTATTTGCTCACAGTTCTGGAGACTAGAAGTTCAAGATCAAGGTGTTCCAGGTTTGGTTTCTTCAAAGGCCTCTCTCCTTGGCTTACAAATGGCCACCTTCTTACTGTGTCCTTTCATAGCTTTTTCTCTCTGTGTGTGCACCCCTGGTATCGTTTTTCTCCTCTTAGAAGGGCACCAGTCATATTCTATTAGGGCCCCACCTTAATGGCCTCAGTTAAAGTTAATCACCTTTTTAAAGACCTTCTTTCCAAATACAATCACATTCTGAGATACTGGATGTTAGGGCTTCAAACATATCAATTTGGGGGGTGGGGGTGGGATGGACACAATTTAGCCCATTACAGGAAGGCAAAAATCAAAAAAGCGTGAGAGGAAATTTGGATACTTTGTTAAGATATAATTATTGACAAACAATACTTGGTTACCTGTTTTACTAAAGTAACAATAAAATATTTCAAAATGCATGTAGATGTAATATGATTGAAAAGAACTTTAGCTCTTTCATAAGTGAGGAACCTTTGTCCTTTTTTCCTCTTAAATAATGAAAGACGGTAAAGTCAACTAAAGCATAGAAAATTAATTTAGCAAGATGCAGCATATTTGCTATCTAGCAGATTATGCAAAAAGTAAGGAATAACATTTCATGTTGTAGGCATTTATCAGTAAACCAAGGGGGCAGGACCTTGAAAATTGAGTGAACTGTGCTCAGGTTTTAACATATTTTATAGATTCTTTCAGAGTCAGGCATAAAGTGAGGCAAATAAAATTCACTTACTAAGTTGTATCTTTAATTGTGCTCTTTCATTTTCTGGAACAAACTGATATTTTGCTTGATAGTGGTTTTTGTCTCAGAGAATTCATGAGATCAAAATAATTTCCATATTAATACTAAGATGTTTTCTATGTTTACATGTAGTACATCCATTATTGCTCTTCTTTAAATCAGTACTTTTTAATTTCTTAATTTTAAGTTATAATATGGTAAGTATTAAGGCTTTAACCCGTATAAACAAGAGCACTTTGGGGCCTTGAATAAGTCCTAAGAGTGTGAAGGGGTTCAGAGACCATCAGAACTACTCTTTCTCCTTCTAAAACAAAAGCACACATACACAGTTGTAACTTGGTCAGTATATTATCCTAACTAGTAGAAGTACAATTTACAGAATTGTAAATAGCTCAAAGACAATGAAAGGTGAAGATGATCCTAGAATGTGCCCTAATTAAGACCCAGTAATTTGGTGGTGGTTGTGGGGTGGGGGTTTAATTTTAAAGTCTTTACAATTTTCCCTGACAATGTATTTTGTAATGAAGATTAAGGAGGTAGTGAATTAGCCCTCCTAGATATGACATCTTATAACTGTAACAGTTAAATTGGATTATTAGCGTACACACAGACATTTGGATGATTATAACTTAACAGAAAGCCCAGGAAAAAATCCTTGTACAGGCATTGTATATAGGTTTCATTTCAAGTTTAAACTCCAGTTGATTGGTAATGGCTGCTTGGAGATCAAGTGTTGAGAGGGACTTTTAGAACACTTTTGGGATGGAGTGCCAAAATTGTTTAGAGTGTGTTATAGGTGGGAGAGGTAGTGCCTTTTTATAAATATTAAAACAAGGCATCATTAATCTATGAAGAGGGGGAAGAATTAATCAGCTCCATGAAAACCGAGGGACAAAAAGGTCAGTTTAGATTATAACCTTACAGTATACACTAAAATAAATCATAGATGGATTAAAGGGTAAAAAATTCTTAAGAAAATAATTTTATGATTTGAGGGTGGGAAAAGTCTTTCTCAGGATAAATGCATGAAAGTCATTATAAAGAATTCAGTAAATAGGGCCGAGCCCGTGGCACACTCGGGAGAGTGCGGCGCTGGGAGCGCGGCGACGCTCCTGCGGCGGGTTCGGATCCTATATAGGAATGGCCGGTGCAGTGCCGGTCACGAAAAAGACCAAAATAAATAAATAAATAAATAAATTGGGGGGGGGGGAAGAATTCAGTAAATACATTTGATGAAATCCAAAAGTAAGTGTTCTGCTTATACCAAAATTAAGCAAACAATTATTTGGAAAAAAATATTTGTGGCAATTACAACCTAAATTTTATATCCTGAATATCCGAAGTGCTCATACATACTGATGAGAAAAACAGTAAGACACCAAATAGATAAACATTAAGATACTGAATAGATAAAGGAAATTAATAGAAATTCCCAAGAGCAGAAGTTGATGTTACTAAGAAACATGTAAAAGTCATTACCCTCTTTAGTATCCAAGAAATGCAAATTCAAAAAGCAAGAGGATAGTAAATAAATGCAAAAGATCAAGCATTAATGTTCCCTTTCCTGTTACAGAGTAACTGTGTAGTAGATAAGGGAAACTAATGGTCCAGTCACAGATGATTAAGAGAAAATCCAATAGCATATTTGATGCCCTGAAAAATGTGATATAAATCTTTGATTTAAATTTTTTACATTTTATTTTTGTTACAGATTCTGAAGAATATTTCTGTGTAAAAAGAATTTTCTCAGGTGGAGATCAAAGCTTTTCACATTACTATAATCCCCAGGTAATAATATAGTCATGTAAATAATTATTTAGCTCAAATAATTTTAAGGAATTTTTAAAACCATATTAACATGTTCTTTGTGTGTTGCAAAGTAATTGCCTTACTTTTTTCTCTCAACTCTATAAAATAAATTTTTTTCTGATCTGTTTTATAACTTTTTGTTTGAGGTGTTTAGTAGAGATTTACTTCTTTCTAAAAAAGCAGATACATTGTGAGGGGTTCTTGGTTTTGAGTTATATATAGTATCTGTTCCCTCTGACTAATCTCCTTATTTTAAAATTTAGAACTGTGGGCCACCAGATGACTTTAGGTGTCCTGATCCTTCAAAGCAGATCTGGACAGTGAATGAAGCTCTAATTCAAAAATGGCTGAGCTACCCCTCTGGAAGGTTTCCTGTGGAGATAGCCAAGTAAGGAAAAAAACCTCTCAACCCTGTGGTAGAGTGACCTTTACTTGGAAGTTTCCATTTAAATATATATTTCATTGAATATCACTCACTGAATGGTGTATATATAAAAATTTAGCTATAATGGATATTTTAAAAGATCTCATTTAAATTTGTGTAAGTTGCAGTTCTTTCATACACATAAAGATATGTTAAATGGTAAACATGCAAAAGTCTTTACCCTCTTTAGGATTGGGTATAATCGATTTTAGGATTGGGTTTGAAATGTGTTCTTTCTGGCTTCATAATAGTCTCTATCTTAACTTATACTACCTGAAGACTTGAGTATTACTTCTTTCTTGAATATTTTGCTTGAAGATTAACTTGACTAGTACTTAGGATTTTGTTTGTTGGTTTGTTTTTTTGTTGGTAATGGTATTTGGGATAAAGGGTTGTATTTGACACACTGTTTTGTTATTCTAGATTGTTTTCCCAAACTAAATTTTAATGAAAACCTCAAAGAGTGCTTCAAAAAATAACATTTCAGATTAGGCTCACTACCATGTGGAATTAAAAAAATTAAATGTGCATGCTTATGTAAAGAAAATTTATAAAAATATCACATTTGTTTGATGAAACAGAGAATGAAAGTAATATTTGAGAAAGTATAGGGTAAACAGAAATATCTTTTTCAAGTATTGTTTAATCAATATTCAGTAATTTATATCATTCTGATTCATTCTAATTGGGTGTTGATTAGAGGAGTACTCTGTAGCATAGATATTCATTTTAATTTTTATTAAGAAAGGTGAACAGTTAAATTTCTTATTTTGTGATTTTTAAAATTTTATCATTAAATTTCTTTGTAGTGAGATAGATGGAACATTTTCTTCCTCTGGTTGCCTAAATGGAAGTTTTTTAGCTGTTAGGTAAGTGGCAGTTCCTTGGTATGCTGAGATTTTCAAATTTGTTATATTAAATAATATATTAAAATAAGTGAAATAATTTTAAAGTTATATTTTATTATTTTTCATTTTTTTTCTTTTAGCAATGATGATCACTATAGAACAGGCACCAGATTTTCAGGGGTTGATATGAATGCTGCTAGGCTTTTATTCCACAAACTTATACAACCTGATCATCCTCAGATATCTCAACAGGTTTGTTTATAAAGTATTTTATATTTACATTATTTAGCTGTTGAATTTTTTGTTCCGTGTTTTTATGTTTTTTAAAAATATGTTTATAGCCTAATTTGCAGTTGATAGACTCTTCATTATGTACTTTGAATATTTATATTAAATACACTAATGTAAGAATTAAAATAAGATTTTATTATAAAGCATTTGTAACTTAGTTGCCAAAGATCTGTAAATATTTCCAGATGTTTGTAGCAGACCCTGAATTACTTAATATTACCATGTTGGTTAAATCTGTATATAGCTATGGAGATAGAGAGTTTACATTGAGAATTGCATACAAGATTTTTTTGAATTCTCTTAGGCATTAATTTCCATTGTGCTTCAAAGTACATTCATTGTATGATGTTGTCTTTTTTTTTTATCCTTCACCATTTCATGTTTGTTGTAGTACTAGATTTTCTTTTCTTTTTCTTTCTTTCTTTTTTTTTTTTTTTTGGTCCTTTTCTTTCTTCTTTTTGAAAGTGCATTCATTTTAAATGAATTAGGTTTTACTTTTTGTCAAAATATAGGTGGCAGCTAGTTTGGAAAAGAATCTTATTCCTAAACTGACTAGCTCCTTACCTGATGTTGAAGCATTGAGGTTTTATCTTACTCTACCAGAATGTCCCCTGATGAGTGATTCGAACAATTTCACAACAATAGCAATTCCCTTTGGTACAGCTCTTTTGAACCTAGAAAAGGCACCACTGAAAGTACTGGGTAAGAATTTGATATTTTTTCCTTTTGAAACTTTCTGTCTTTAAATGAAAACACTCCTAAGTTCTTACTTTTTTGCTCTTTGATATTTTGTTGCCTTGTTTATTTGACATTGTCTTAGGGAAAAATAAACTTGTTCTTTCTTTTGTTGATGTTTTCTAGTTACATGATTCTGGTTGCTGGAGTTGTTAAAGGCAAAGCATGTTAGATACAGAATTTTAATCAAAAATAACAGCAGAGACAGTTCTAGGAAAGATAAAAACTATTTTCTATATTCTTCTTTCTCATTGCCTTCAGAGTGTTCTTGCTATTAAAGAAGTAAAGGAGGAGGAACAATTAAAATTGAACAAGCATGGATTTTTAATCCTCCTTGAATCCTAATATCAACCCTTTGCCTTGTGTTTCCTTCACTTGCTAATTTCCTGATGTTTGATTCCCCGCCCCCCTGCTTGTAGACAGATTTTACTCTTCGTCTATCTCGCTGTTCTGTATCTATCTGCTCTGGTTTTTTGGCTTAAACTTTTCTCACCTTTATTTTGCTAATTGTATGGATTTTATCTCTATCTCCTGGACTTTATAGTTACTAGCTTCATTTAACCCAGTGCTTTCCTTTCTAATAGTATTTGTTAGATATATGGAGCTGAGATATATAGAAGTAATAAAATCAATACAACAATTTTAAGGCCGCAGAAGCAACAAGCCAGGGGTAGAATGCAGGAATCTGAGAGAATTAGTTAGTAACAAAAGAGTAAAGCAGGGACTCACAAGAGTACTGCTTCCCTCTTTCAGGGAAGAGTATTCTTTCTGCCTGCTTCATATGATTATAGTATTTGTAATTAGTAACTATAAATAGTGTATGTGGGGAAAGACAGATGTTACACTTTACATTGTTTGGCTTCTGCATAAGATTATCAGCTTCTACATTTGATTGCATTTTAAAGGTAGTGCTTCACAGTATTTTAACCTTATATTAAATTGAAAGATAAAACTTGGAAAGATCCTTAAATAATAGAGCGATTCAGTTGTAAAGTGTGTTTTGTTTAAAAATTAAAATTCTAATTTCCAAAAACACTTTTTAATAACTGGTTCTAATATTAGGTATAGTGGTGAGTTTTTAATACAGTTTAGGAAACAAAGAATGTAAATTCAATAGACCTTTCATACTTTATTTTTGCTTTTGAGAGCTTTTAGGACAGTATTCTTTAATTTGGTCTAGGGGGAAGGAGGGGTTTATAAACAATTGAAATGTTTCATAAAATATTGTTATGGGCATCTTCCTGGGATTTTCAAAGGGTTAAGAACCACTGCTTTAAAAGAAAAGTCAGTATGATTTTGAAAATTGCGATTTTTTATATTCATTTTATTTGCATGTTCACCCTTTAATAACAGAAAACTGGTGGTCAGTACTTGAACCTCCACTATTCCTCAAGATAGTAGAACTTTTTAAGGAAGTTGTGGTACATCTTTTGAAACTCTACAAGATCGGCATTCCCCCTTCTGAAAGAAGAATTTTCAACAGTTTTCTTCATACTGCATTAAAGGTTTTAGAAATATTGCATAGGGTATGTCCAATAGTTCCTTTATTTTCCTTTTTCCCCGTTTCTACTAACAGATTGATAATGTTCATATTAACATTCATGTATTACAGATTTAGATTGGCATAGAAGATGTATATTCGTATTATGGAAATTCAGAAGTTATCTATACTTTCCTTTAAAAGAAGTAATATATCTATACTTAGGAGCTTCGGTCTTACTTGACTTTGTTAGGCATTTATAGATAACTTGTCTATAGTTGGGCAGAACAATAGCATACTAATAAATTAGAATTCTCCTTATATTTTCTTGTGAAGAACAAAATTTGTTAGTTTAAATAAATAATATGTTTTTTGTTAGTTTAGTTATAGGTGGTTATCATATGATAGAGACTGGGTCCTAGTTGTGATTATGAACACTTAAACTCATGTTCTTTTGCTGTTGAGTACTAAAAGTCTCAATCAGAATAGAACATTTCATTTGAAACAAATAACTAATTTGAAATTGAAACCATATATAATTCATTCATTTTCCTATTGTTCTTTCCTGCCCTTCTTCCCAGTGTAAGAAATAGTATTCTTTACACTTATAGAAGTTCAAAGTTATATGAAGAAGTAGAGTCTCAGCTGTTTCATTAAAGATGGATTTGAGTCATCCCTGACAGTTGGTAGGTATATCTCTGTTATGCCATTTGGTATTTTTGAGTTGCTACTAAGATGAGACATGACCTAAGGGAGAAGCATATGTTTCTAGTCTACAGAGTAACTGAAAACCCCACACAAACCTTTACTCTTTAGTTTCTTTTCTCCAACATCTTTGCATTTTCAGGCCCTTCTTGCCTAGTACACGTTGAGTATCTCTTATCTGAAATGCTTGAGACCAGAGTGTTCTGGATTTGGGGTTTTTCCCAATTTTGGAATATTTACTGGTTGAGTATCCCTAATCTGAAGATCTGAAAAGCGCCAAATGAGCACTTTTTTTGAGCATCATGTCAGTGTTGAAAATGTTTTGGATTTCGGAGCATTTCAGATTTCAGAATTTTGGATTAGGGATGCTCAACCTGTGCTAAAGTAAATAGGGGGATAAAGGAGATAGTCCTTCTGTTCTCTGTAAGAAAGAACCTTTATGGACCATTTATTATCCTTTTTATTCTTTTACTGAAGCTCCTGGGTGTTTTTCGCCACTACTTAACTTCCTGAACTCACTTTTTTTCTTTTGTATTTAGTATGTACAAGAAAACAACTCATTTCTTTTCTCTTCATTGTAGTTGAAGAAATGATAGTCATTTCTTTCCAAAAGAAACAAGTCATTCTTATGTTTGCCTTTCTCCAAAACAAGGATTTCTTGCAGTATGTCAGGGTCTGGATCTGCAGTAAACTGCTATTAAGATCCTCTGACTTCATGGGGCGGGTTTCTACCTTTCTGTATACATTTGCCTAGGATTGGAGAGATAAATTAGATTTTTTTCTTTACTTTGGACTTCCTCCTACTACTTTGATGAACCATTTCTTTTCAGCTGTACCCTATTCCCAAATAATTATTCACTCTCTCAGCCTTCATTATCTGCTTATTTTTATTCCCCCTTTAAAAATACTTTTATCCTTAGCTATGTCTTTTACCTCAAGAAAAAGGGATGAGAAGAAACTGAACATTTTGTCTTTCATAATTACAGGCAGGACTTGAGCAAGTAAGTTATCTGCCTAGCTCAAAAACCTCAAAGTCTATTGAGGAAGAACTCTGTAGAGTCACATCTCCAGAGACCTTTTTATGGAGCTATGCTGGATACTAGGATTAAAACTTCTTCTTAGTTGAAGAGGAAGGGAAAATAATCTGACATTTTATTGCTTGCTAACAGCAGCTAGAACCTCCCTTCTATGTAATTCGTATGAGCATTTTACATATATTACTCGTTTAACATTTTTAACCTTGTATAGTTGATATGTTGCCCCTTTTTATTGACTGGAAAAATGAATCTCAACATCAAAGGTCATAAACCAGTAAGTAGCAGAGTTGAAATACAAATCCAATTCTACATCCCAAACCCCTGCTGTTTCTAATGTTCTTCTGTATTAGCAGATATAGTAACATAATATGTTTAGAAGGGGTTTGCTTTTATTGTATGCCCCTAGATCTAGAAGTTCATATTCTATGTTGCAGATAGTATTGTATTATGTTATGGGCCCTAGATTATGAATCAAAACACCGTGTTTCTAACCCATCTGTGCTTCTTCCTATCAGTTGGGTTCTTAACAAGTCTTTCTCTTTATCACATATGCAAATGATGAATTTTCTATAAGATTATTTTATAATATCAGTCCCAATAGTTTCCCAGGATTGATGTGTTGTTTAAATTATAAAATATATGTATGTTGTTATACATTCATAAGACAGTGATTTTGTTATCACCACCACTACCATTTGTTTAGAAAACCACTACTTTTGACTAGATTTATTGGGTTATGAGGAAACTAGATTCTTGTTTGACGTTGTTATATACTCAAAAGCAGGATGATACTGGTGTGAATTTCTTAAGCATCACTTTCTGGGAGTCTTTAAGGCAGTCAGTTATCTTTCTTCTCCCTCTTACTTTGTAGAAAACTTTGCTTCATCCTACTCTGCCATAAATAGATACCTGTGAATATTAAATATCAGGGATGATTCATTTTCATTTAGAGAAACCCAAGTTACTTATCAGAAACCTGTTTTTTCAAAGACATCTTATATTTGTCAACTGTATATATTCCTTCTGTCTGCTCCATAGTTAAGAATTAGGAGAAGTTTCCTCAAGTAGTTTTCTTCTTGACAATTTTGGAGCAGGATTAGGAACTAGAGAACCGGACTTTATGTTTCCTATTTATTTCAGGATGTATGGATGCACTTGTTCCTCCCATATGTCATGTCCTTTGGAAAGCTTTTAAATTAAAAATCATTTCCAGTGCTCCAAATAGCATCATAAGAAAAATACCTTTGGTACCTGCTGTCAGGGATGAATGTATTATCAGAAAATGAGTTTACTGGCAAGTAATTGGGTTACTTAGTAGTTTCTGAGTTTTCACACAGTACATTGTAGAGACACTGGTATGCCACAAGAAAAGCCTTACTTGGTCTGTCTAGTTTAGCTGCTACGTATTGTGCTGATCTTCTAAATCAGTGATTTCAAACTTTTTTTGCAAGTAGTTCTTAAATAAAACAAATGGATAAGACACACATAATAGTCACTGTGACCACCCCTGAAAAGAGCAGGATACTAAACTGTAACTAAAATGTGAAATAAAAGTATTATGATTAAACTTATATAGATATTATTTTGTACATTTTAGACAATAATATTGAATGTATAGGTTGTTTTGAACTTCTATCATGTGATTTCTTTTTTATTCATTTTGCAAATATTGAGTGCCTACTATATGCTTATCATTGTGTTAGATATTAGAGATGCAATGATAAGGAAAAGATGTGATTTCTGCCCTTTTTGAGCTTAGAATGCAGAGGGGTTGTATAAATACAAGTAAATAAACTATTATATAGCATGGTAAGTGCTAGATTAGGGAAAAGGTAGAGTGCTATAAGGACTCATTGGAGGGCGCATAACTCTGAAGGATGATGGAAAGCTTCTTGGAGAAAGTAAAGTCTTGTTGAATGTTACCTACCTTGCAAATTTATTTTCATGCATATTTCAAAACTCTCTTGGTTTTGTGTATAAATTTGTATGCATGTCTTTTGGATGAATCTTCTCTTCAGTGTCTAAATTCTCTATTTTAAGAGCAATACTAACAGATTTTCTCCTTCGTTATCAAGTCATTGTGGTTGAATTAACTATTAGCCATAACATTCCCTGAAGTCTGAGTTTGAAAATTTTCTGTTTTTGAACCAAACCTGATTTCCGAATTGTTCATTTTTAGTCTAACATGTTAGCATTTCTTTTCAAAAACTTGTATATCGTATCTGCAAGATATGCAAACTGCAAACCCTGGTTGCTTTTGGGTAAAGAAACTACAATTTGCTTTTTAAATTTTTAAATGTTCAAGATAAAAAAAATATATATTTATCAGAGGTCAGTGAGATGTGACAAGAGTCACTAAATTTTAGAGTCCAGTGTGATTAAAAGTTAGTGTTTATATTTATAAACTTAAATATTGGAGGGGGGAAATCATTATGTTTTTTCTGTAATTATTGTATATATTTTCTTTTTTGGTAGAAAGAGTTTAGCTAATGATTTCAGTTGATTCTAGGACAAGGATCTGCAAACTTTTTCTGTAAAGGGCCAGATAGTAAATACTTTACTCTTTGTGGGCCATACAGTTTCTGTTGCAAATGTTCAGTTCTCAGCTCTGCTATAGACAACATATAAATGGACGAACATGGCTGCTTTGCAATAAAACTTTTTTTACAAAAGCAGTGGGTAATATTTGGCCCACAGATTATAGTTTGCTGACCTCTTCCCTAGGATGAATATTTTGACTATCATATATAAACTAGGTATCTCTGTTTTTTGTTTTATTTTTAAAAGATGACCGGTAAGGGGATCTCTCTCCGCAGTGAGCAACTGGCCATTCCTATATAGAGATCTGAACCCGTGGCCTTGGTGTTATCAGCACCGCACTCTCCTGAGTGAGCCACAGGCAGGCCCCTTAAACTAGGTATCTCTGTTTTGTTAAAAGCCACTAATAGCAGTTTCACAATGGTCAATTTCTCCCAAATAGTATCCTGGTCACAGACATAAATTGATCAAAACAGTGTGGGGGTGCAGGGGTGAGAGGGGGAAGAGCTCAAAGTGCTTTTGTTGATAAATAGAGGGATTAAAAGTGTCAACTTTGAAAATAAAAGTAGCATTATTAAATGTATGCTTCTTAAACTGGGTTATTTGTATTCTCAAGAGTAAGCCATAGGATCAAGCATTTCAAACATATTCATAAAAAGAAAAAACATATTTTCTAAAAATGTAACTATTCTAAATACACATGTTATATGTATTTATGCATATTGGACATATTTTAAGGAGTAAAGTTAGACAGTCATATCGTTAGTTAAGAATGCATATATGTTAGAGAAGTGTGTTAGATTTCTTGCTCTGTTACCTATGTGACCTTGGTCAACTTTATGAACCAATTCTAAGCCTTATTATACTCATCTGTATGATGTTGCTAATAGTATCTATATCTAGGGTTGTTTAAATGAGATGATGTGCATTAAGCCAACTTAGTGTTCCATAATGATAACTATTATTATTTTACTATGGGAACAGAAAATTTGAGTGAATTTTGAGGTGAAGTTTGTATTTCAGTGGAAATTTTAGCTTGCCATCTTGATATGCATGCTAACACCTGACATCCCCTCCCCCTGCCCCATGGAAGGAGGTGTAGGTAGTGATAAATATGTCTTTTTCCATAGAAATTCTTCAGAGCAAAAATTTGAAAAACATGGAACTTACATACTTCTTTTTACTAAAAGTTAACAATAATCACACATTCTAATACATCCCTCTGAAAATGCAACAGATATACAGGATTCATTTTAAATTGCCATTATAACCATGAACTATATGCATATCTTAAACCTTTGATTGTTCATTCATTCATCTCATTTTTTTTTTTTAATACTTCTTCTTCAGCTGTGATGTCTCATATTTGCTGAGCATCTTGTTGTACACCAGCATTGTCTGGTTAGATTTATACCTGTGCTGGATGATTTCTTTTGTTCCCTTTCATACATTGCTTAATTGCATAATAAAATTATGAAGTTATTTTTGTTATTCTGCATAGGAAACTTAACTAGTTTGTTTAGTTTAACTATTAGATCAACTTTCTTTGTTTTGATGGTTTATTTTCTTATCCCAAGCGCAAATCTCTCTAGTGTCTGCATTTGGCTTTTTTTATTTTACTTTTTACCTCTCCCTCACCTACTGCCACAGCTTTAGTTGTCTCCTTTAAGGAAAATGGTTCTCAGTTATGTCTGAGACAAACCTTTCTCTTGAGCTACTTGATAGTATTGCTATTACTTTTAAACTAAAAAAAGCTCAATATAAATGCCCTTTCCTTCCCAGTTCCCACTCCTGCTCTACCAGGTTTATCTTCTTTTCCTGACGTGTGTGTGTGTGTGTGTGTGTGTGTGTGTGTGTGTGTGTGTGTGTATGTGTGTGTATGTTACCAGCATTTCCCCCCCCACCCCCAGTCTTGAAATATTGAAGTTAGGTTTGACTTCTCTCTCATTTTCTATATCCTTTTAGCTGCCATAACATACATTCTTTCTTATTATCTAGAAATCTTGAATCTTCTATTAATATCCTGGTTCATTTTCCTACCAGTAGCCTTTCTACTCATTCTTAACTAGTCCTCATTCTGCTAACAGAATAATTTTTTAAAATATCACTCTGATTCTATCACTTGTTAACTCTAAAACCTTAAGTTATTTCCCCATGTATCAGCTATTGCCACAGTAATGCTGTGCAACAAGACATGCCAAAACTCATTGACATGGAAAAATAAGCATTTGTTCTCATTCCTGCTGGAGTGGGTCCTGTTTCAGCTTGAGACTTTGCTGAGGTTGGCTGACCTAGATAGGGGTTAGCTTGGCTTAGCTCCCAGGTGATGTCATGTCCAGTTTTGCTCCATGTGCCTCTTCTTCTTGGACCAGCAGTTTAGCTGGGGCAGGTACATACAAATTTTCTGTCCCTTAGCTAATGCTTTTCTCTCTGCCTAGGATGTTCTCCCTTAAGCCCTTTTTAAGAAATCCTTTCCATTCACTTCCTGCTTCAATTTTCATTTTGAATATCTTCAAATATACAAAAACATTGAATGATAAATATAATGAACCTCTACTTGTATGTGCCCCTCATTCTAGCAATTGTTAGCATGTGGTCACATTATATATGTGTGTATGTATACTTTTTTAATGAATCATTTGGAGGAAAATACAGATATCACCCTGTAATACTTAGCATTCATCTTAAAAATAGAGGCATTTTTCTACATAACAGCAGTGCCATTATTTCTCTTACGGAAATTATAATTCTACAGTATCATCTGTCTGTTCAGGCATATTCAGATTTCCTCAATTATAGTAAGAATATTTTTTATATCACTTTTTTAAAAATTAGAGTTTAGTCAGGTTTTGGTTTTTGCATTTGTTTGTTGAGTCTTGTTGTTCTCTTTTCCAGTCTAGAGAAATGCAGTTGAGTTTTGAATATTGACCTTTTACCCTGTGACCTTGATCAGTTATTGTTCTAGTAATTCTCTTATAGATTCATTTGTATTTTTTATGTACACAATCATGCTATTTTCTTGCTGTATTTTATTAACTAAGAATTTTAGTACAGTGTTGAATATAAACAGGTATAGTGGTCATCCTTGCCTAGTTCCTGAACTTAGGGAGAAAGCATTCAGTATTTTATCAGAAAGAAGGTCAAGGGTTTGGATCCCCACACCAGCCAGCTGCAAAATACACACACACGCACGCAGGCACACACACACGCATGCACTTTTTTTTTTTTTTTAACTAGAAAGTATAATATTTACCGTGGGGTTTTGTGTGTGTGTGGGTGGGTGGGTTTTATCTGTTTGAAGAAGTTCCCCTCTATTCCTGGTTTGCTGAGAGTGTTTATTATGAATGGGTATTGGATTTTGTGAGATGCTTTTTCTTCATTTATTGAGATGAACAAATAATTTTTCCCTGAAAGAATGTTAAGCCGAGCAACTTTGCATTTTTGGGATCAACTCCACTTGTACGTTATGTATTATACTTTATATATATATTGGGTTTTATTTGCTAATATTATTACTTTAGATACTTTGCCTTTCTTTTGCTTTAAGTTGTCATATGACTTTGCTTTTTCTCAAATCATGTTAGAGCCTATAGATATGCCTTTCTTATAGTAATCCTGCACACACATATGAGATAAAAAGGTATTTTGCAAAAAGTGGAAAGTTTTTGCGCCTGCTGGCATAGCTGTAGTGATGGCTTCCCAAATTTTCTTTTGGTTTTTTTTTTTTTTTACAATGGACCTGGCTGGATTTGTTTATCTTGAAATAGAGGGCGACCAAAGCTGCAGACCTCAATCTATGGTACATATCAAGCAATTCAAGTTTTTCTTTTAATGTCATTATTTTTCTTTGCTTCTTGGGAGCACTTCCAGCATCACTAGTGGCACTTCATGTGGGTTCCATGGTATTATTTAAGGTTTACATTATTGCACTAAACATGATAAAAAAATATGCAAGAATCAGGAGCGATCACTTATTACTGTCATAAGCAATTTACCGGAGAGATGGTCTGCTCACACAGATGATCTGCCGTGACATGATTAGCATCACGAGCATTTTAAGCTAATACTTGCAACACTTGAACTCACTGCAATAGCAACAGGGTAGCTATGAAATTATTACAGTAGTACAGCATGTAGTGAAGTTAATTTTATGCAGTTATGACTTAATACTTCATTTTTACATTTGTTTACATTTCTCTCAACTGCAAATGGCATCATGTATGGTATGTACCTAAGTTTTGATAAATTCTAACTTTTTATAATAGATCTGTGTATATTTCATGGTTGTAAATGATAAAATAGACTAGTATCTACATATATTTTTTTGTATTCATGACATACCTAACTTTTTCTTAATTATTTTTAATGTTTCTGGGCTTCATAGTTGGCAAGTTTTTTTAAATCTCTAAAAATTTTTCCATTATATTTATTGAAAAAAATCCTTGTATAAGTGGACCCATGCAGTTCAAAGCCATGTAGTTCAAGGGTAAACTGTATTTCATTGTCCCAGTATTGGTGATAATTAGTTTGATTGCTTGGTTAATATGTTGCTCTTCACTGTAAAGATTTGTTTTTCCCTTTGTAGTTAGTAAGTAATCTCTAGGGTGGTAATTTGGACCCTCTTCATTTTTCACATCCAACCCAGATGTCACTTCTTAAAGTTTATTCTAATCAGCACAGAGTTATTTATGTCCCATTCTCCAGCCAAAAGTCCTTGTAGTTTCTAGTTTATATATACCATATATGCTTTAATAATATCTCATGCTGTGTTGTAGTTAAAAAAACATTTATGTCTTTCTTTTCTACTAGATTTTGGAGTACTGAATGCAGATACCACATCTTATAAATTTTTGTGTCTCCTATAGCACCCAACCAGCGTTTCGCATATAGTAGGCACTCAGTAATTATTTTTTATAGGAAGAGGATATTAACTAAGAAATCGCTAAAGCCTTTTTCTATTTAAGCATTTTTCACTCTCTTAGGTACTGGTTAAATTCAATGTTAATTACACTTTTTTTTTTGTAGGTAAATGAGAAAACAGGACAGATTATACAGTATGATAAATTTTATATACATGAAGTACAAGAATTGATAGATATAAGGAATGATTATATCAACTGGATCCAACAACAGGCCTATGGAATGGTATGTTTCCTGTGCATTTTGTGATTTCATTTTTACGTATAATTTTTTCTAATACAAAAGAAACAATTGCTTGTTTTTGAAATACCAGAGTTTCTTCAGAGCTTTTATTCAGAGCTTATTTTTTAAATAAAAATACATTGCAAAGGAGTAGCTATATATTATACAGTATTTAGAAGCAAACATTGTACTCTTTTACCAAAGCCAAACCAAAGAGGTAGATTACACTTTTTTAAAGAAAACTGCAAATGTGACATGGATTTTTAACTCATTTTTCATGAGGCTGCCTCTTATTTCTCTAATGTTGAGAGTACTCGAGTTCCTGATACTGGAACTCTTAATAATGTATTATTGTTATCAGATTAGTACTTCAAAATTACCAGAAAAGAATCCTGGAACCATTGATTCTGTTTTTGATTTTCCCTTTTGTGTGTTTAATTTTATTTCAGATTTTAAATATACATTCACATGTGTGCAAACTTCTTTCCATGTGGCTAGGTCTTTAATAACTAGATGCTTAATGTCTCATTGAAATAGTAGCACAGTCTTAAAAAACTTGAATTAGGCACATAAAATTTTAATGTAGAAATGGGTAACCAGCTAGATGTAAAATAGATTTAATACTCTCATTTGCTAGTCATTTAAAAATACTTGAGGCCAACTTTTCTGCCCCAAAAGCTGGTAATTTAATATGTGTAGAGTGGTTGTAGAAGGATGAGTAACCTTTCATTGCTTATTAGGCACTAGCTGTAAGCTTCTTGTGGATAAGCACTCTTGTCTGTTTATTCTCCAGTACCTCTGGTAGTATCTGGAATATGTCTTGTAGGCACTAAAAAGGTACAGTAGTTTTTGAATGGAAGCCTGGTTAGTGCGTGCTTTTTTTGGATACGCTCATCTCTAGGTATCAGGTCACTTGTAGAGCATCTTTTCCTTCCCTACATTTTTGGGTCTGGACTGGGAGAGACTCCTTGATTTTTCTCCACAATCACTGGGAGGCTAGGTCAGGTTTATAGCCATTCTGCTGATTTAGGTCTACTCATTAGCTCATTCAACAAATACTTCTTGGACTAGCTGGTTAGCTCACTTTGTTAGATCATGGTATTGATAATACCAAGGTCAAGGGTTCAGATCCCCATACTGCCCAACTGCCAAAACAAACAAAAAAACCCACAAATACTTCTTGAGAATTTCCTATGTAACAGACACGGATTTAGGAATTGGAAATACAGTGGTGAAACAGACAGATAAGGACTGTGTTTCTTATGGTACTTATAATCTAGTGGGCAAGATTGATGACAATCAAACACAGAAAAAAATACTAGCCAATAATATGCATTGTATAGAGAATCAAAATGAGGGGATATAGTCAAGATTGGTTTCTTGAGATTGGGTAATTAGAAAAGCTTTGTCTGATGAAGTATGAGTGGTAATCTGAATGATACGGAGCAGCCCAGTAAGATCAGCACAGTGAGAATTTCAAGAAGAATGAACATCTAGTAAAAGACCTTAGGCGAGAATAAGCTTGACATGTTTGAAGGATAGAAAGAGCCCAGTATGACTAAAATGTGGGAGTGGGGAGATTTCTGGGGAAGGATCAGAAAAATGGGCAGGAGCCAGATAGATCATGGAGAATTTAGTGAATTAGGGTTAGGAATTTATATTTTATCTGAAGTGTTATGGTAAGTCATTGGTAGGTAGTAAGCAGGGGGGGAACATAATTTGATTCATATTTTAGAATAATCGCTCTGTTGGCTGTGTGGAGAATGGGACAAAAATGAAAAGAGGGAGACTAGTGAGAAGGCTATTCTAGTAGATTAGGGGAGAGAAAATGATGGATTTAACTAGAATAGTAGTTGTGTATATGGAAGAAGGAGATGAATTTAGAATACCTCTTGGAGATAAAAAGGACAGGAGTCACTAATAGATTGGATATGAGGTGAGGAAAGGAGAGAAATCTACAAAGGAAATTAAGAAGGAGTGGCAGGTAAGGTAGGAGGAAAACTAGGAGAGTGTTGTAGAAACCAAAATAAAAACGTGAAGGAGAGACTGTTGAATGCTGCTGAGAAGTAGGGTAAAACCATAGAATTGAACAGTAAATTTGCTTACATGAAGGTCACTGGTAACCTTGATAATGCCATTCTAGGGTTGTGGTGTTGACAAAGAGAAATTTGAAGGTGAGGAAGTGAGAACAACAATTAAGCAATACTTTCCAGATGTTCTACATTGAAGGGGAGCAAAAAAGTGGAGTGGAAGCTGGAGTCAAGAAGTAGTTTTTAGGAGAGAAAATAATTGACCTCAGCAATGTTTTGTATAAATATTTCCTTTTTCCTTCCCTATATAAACTAAGTATCTGACCCACGCATAGCTTTTCAAACTCTTCCTCCAGAGCATTTGTAAGAGCAAGAGAGATAATCTATTTCTTGAGGTTTTTAACCTTCCCTAAGCAAGACTTGCTTTTCCTTTCTGTCTCTTCATAGACAGACATGATACTGACTAGGTGTTTGTGGCAGTGGAAGCTTGGTTTTTATTCAATTTGTAAAGTGGGCATAATGTCACATCTTAGAAACCAGAACCTAGAACCCATGATTTGGGGTGTTATGATCTAACTGGAAATAGAGGTCTGGCAACCTACTTTTCAGGTCTTTGTGCAACTCTTAAATAGTTCATTAATTTATCTTATGGCATTTGACCTCACAGAGGTTTTTTTTGTTTGTTTGTTTTTTGTTTTTTTGAGAGAGTTACGTGCATGTTATATTTACATATAACTCTTAAAGAATTTTTTTTCTTATAAGATTATACTTGCATCTCTACCTTAATACTGGATTGAACATCATGTGGACCCTGTTAGTAAAGTTTTATAGAATCTGCCTTAAGGATACTCACATGCTGTTTTGTGAAGATATAGATGTGTGTATGTGTGTATTTGTAAACACGTACAAACATTTATATACACATATACACAGACATGTGTATCATTATTGAATAAAAGTTATGATCTGGAAATAATTTCATTGCTTCATTATGAAGTTTAAAATATTCTTTGATAGAACATAATTACTATGAATTATACAAAATATTTTGGGGCTAGCCAGTTTACTCTGTTGCTAGAGTGTGGCGCTGCCACTACCAAGGTCAAGGGTTTGGATCCCCCTACTGGCCAGCTGCCAACCCCCCCCCCCAAATATATATATATATACCCCCCCACACACACATATATAATATGCCATATATAGTAACCATTTTACTATATGTATTATAACATCATGTTTTATGCCTTAAATATACACAGTAAATTATTAAAAAAAGAAATGGATGTCTCATAAGTTTTATATACATATATAGATATAAAACTTTATCTAGTTTTTAAACTTCAAGAAAATGATCTTGTCTTTATGCCGTAATCTGCTGGGACTTTTTTCCTCTATAACCTTTCTTTCCCAGTCAAGGATTTTAAGAATCTCATATATATACTTCCCTGATTCATAAACCCTAATTACTAATTAAGTGGAATTCTTGACTTCCCTTATGTAATACCTTTTGTATTGCTGAGACTCCACACTTTTCACCTCATCCCTTTCCATTTTCCCATTCTTTTTCACATGACTCTTTCCCTTTACATGTTTTCATGAAGTTTTTGCTTGATTCTCCTAACTCCTGGTAGTTAGTAAGTAATTTTCTCTGTTTGTTTCCAATACTCTGATCTTGATGTATGAAACTTTTTCAGTTGGATTTCTTTCCTTTTTGTCTCCTTCTACTGTGATCTCTTGGCAAAGTAAAAGGGCATGTGCATTGTAAAAGAGCATGTGCATTCTCTCTCTTTTTTATCTTCTGCTATTTGATGAATTTGTCTCCACTTTCTAGGTACTGTTCTCAAGTTGTACATTTCGTTCCGCTCCTTTAACTTTGCTTTTAAATTGTCTGTAAAAATACCTTAATGGTTAATACTAAATTCTTTGCTCTTTTTTCTTCCCTTTCTTGTACTTTTAATTAATATATATGTATATCATCAATATTATCTAGTAAAAATTTACTAATTCAGAATAAAGTATGGAAAGGTTTATACTGGGTCTGTCTTGTTTGACTTACAGTGAGATTCAAGTTAAGTGGTTTTTTAAAAATTCATATGCTTTTTTTTTTTTTTTTTAAGAACTGTGTATAACTGTAGATGCAAGTGAGTACCAATAAAGAAATTGTGGTAAATTGGTGAAAATTTTACAGTCTTTGATATTATATATATTTATGTCATAAATCTTATTTATTCAGTATTAATTATGGTTTGTGTATAAATTGTCATTGTATTTGTTGTGTGGAGTTAAGTTGTTGTACATTACCTGTGGACAGGTGCTGAGCTAGCGACATGACAGGAGGATAGGCTGGTATATCAGCTGGATAGACCAGCTTTGCGAAGATATACCGGTATTTAACTTCCCTGGGCTGGGTTTCTTCCTCATTCAATAAAATAAGGAAGTTGACCAAAGTACATTTGTGCTTCCTTGCAGCTCTAATATTTCCCAGAAAAGTTCATCCTTGCTTTTTAAAGCTCCCTTGTTGTTTTTAATGGCATTAATATTTTGCAGGTTTCCAGTCTTCAGACTCTTCGACTGATCCTAATGTCATTTTTTTTCTTTATGCATTGTATTACCATATTATGTTTGTGTGTTTTCCATTTCCTTCATGTTTTATAAGTATCTTTTAATTTCTATCTTAGTTGCCAAGACCCTTCACATTTATTTGAATTACTTCAGTAACTTCAGTAACCTCTCTTTGTACGTTCTTGGAGTCATCATATGTCATGACCTTAAAATGCCATTTAGTGTTTTGCTGTAAATAATCAGTTGAAACAAAAACATGCCAAGGTGCTGAATCTTTTTTTGTCTGTGAAAACTGGAACCATCATTAACCATTGTGTGTTAAAAGCAATCTTAGTGAAGTCTGACTTAGACCATGAAACCCTGACTTTTTACCATTCCTTCAGGCCTTTGTTAGGCCAGCTTTTAGGACAAAAATTAAACATGCCTTAGCCCAATTTCAGGGCTCCCACTCCCTTCAGTTAGAACTTGAGTATGTGGATTTGGAGCCAATAGTAGCTCACCCTTTGAGTGGTGGAATTTTTAGCGATAGACCTTTAATTGACCTCACATGTTTTTGTTTTGTCTCTATCCCCAACACCACTTTGTTTTCCTTTTAATTTTTCTTAGAAAATACTACTTGGATGAATTCCATTTGATCTACCTTACAACTCTAATATTTCCTAGGATTCATTTATTCTTGCTTTTGTAAGCATTTACTTTTTAAAATGTTTGTACCTTTATCTATGATCCTTAATTCTTAAATTGAAATTTCTAATAATGATCATAATCTGGTTTTCCTTTTGATGCCTCTCCATAGATGAGTCCTTTTACATGATGTCTAATAGCCGCTCTTTTCTAAAGTTTTTCACGTGTCCCATTATTTTTCGTATTCCTACCAGTTCACATCTCTCTCCACAATCAGATTTTTGGTATAACCAAATCTTATTCTGCTTTAGAATGGTTTAGTCACACTATAAATTCTAACATTATCTTATTGACTTCCCTAATGGATAATGACATGCTTAGCACGTGTAGTAATAAAAAAGAAATGCATAGGTATTGATATTTCTTTATTTTCTAAGGATAAAATCCATCTCCCATAATATAAACTCCCTTGGTATCTAGTACAGTTATCAAGCAGGCTATAGGTGAATATTCATAGTGTTTCTTTGCTTATTCAAGCTTTCTTAGGACATTTAAAAAGTGCTATTACTACTAGGAAAGTTTGAATAGGAAATGAAACACTATGAATATTTACCTATGGTCCTACAAGAGGGATGTTGATAATGCAGGAGGATATGCATTTGTGGGGACAGGGGCTATATGGGAAATTTCTGTACCTTCCTCTCAGTTTTGCTGTGAACCTAAAACTGCTCTAAAAAATAGTCTTTTAAAAGAATAGTCCCACAAGATATGCTGTACAAGGATTTCAAATATCCTTTTAAAATCGCCTTTCAGTTAAACTTAGTCTAATCTAAAGGGCTTTTTTGCAGAGCAGCCTCTAAATACTTTCTTCTTATTAACACTGCCAGTAGGAGCACTTATGTAGTAATAACTTGTTACTCTGAATTTTTTGAAAGAAACTGTTATCAAATTTCCTTTTTCAGAATAGGATTTTTATAGACTCATGTTTTGCTTATGTATATACTGTTCTGGCTTTTTTTTTTTTTTTAGCACAGTATAGTGAGAGAACCCTAAGTATTTGTTAATATCTTAGGCCTCAAATGATGTACCTCAAAGCATGTGAGAATTTAGCCACTTACAAAGTGGGAGAGAACAGTCCACACAAGACTGCCTTCATTTCTGATACCAATTGCAAGTTTGAGGGGAATTCCCCAAACTGCCTTCTGGTTCAGTAATTTGCTACAAGACCTGACAGAATTCACTGAAAACTGTTACACTAACAATTGACCGTTTATTATAGGGAGAGGTTACAGGTTAAAATCAGTCAAGGGGAGAAGCACATAGGGCAGAGTCTGGGAAAGGTACTAGAAACAGAGCTTCTGTTGTTCTTTCCCCATGGAGTCATGAATGAGTTACTTTCCTGGCATTGATGTGTGACAAAACTAACAGAATATTGCTAATCAAGGAAGCTCCCTTGAACCCTGGTGCCGAGAATTTTTATTGGGGCTCAGTTACATCCTGCTCATGTGGCTGACTATTAGTCTACAGTTCTTCTGGAGGCAGAACTGACACCACATGCCTCAAGTCCCCATCATAAATCACCTTGTTAGAGTGTCCAGTGGCAAGCGACCTGAGGCAAACAAAGACATTCCTGTCAGGCATGACATTCCAAGGGCCTGGATCACCTCCCAGTAGCGCCATCCATAAATTTAGTAACATATATATATATATATATATATATATTTTAAATAAAAGATGACGGGTAAGAGGATCTTAACCCTTGACTTGGTGTTGTCAGCACCACATTCACCCAGTGAGCTAACTGGCCATCCCTATATGGGATCCGAACCCATGGCCTTGGTGTTATCAGTACCACATTCTCCCAAGTGAGCCACGGACTGGCCCTAGTAACATATTTTTGAAGATTCTAGTGCTTTACGTGAGTCTATGCTCTGAGCGTATGTGGAAGCTTTCTGCAAGAAAGTATACATTTTTGTTCAATGAAGTGGTGAGCTTTCATTATATCCTTCATAAAGATATCTTTCTCCTTTCATTTTTTCTTTCTCCTCACCAACCCCTTGTGCCCTGTCCTGTATTTTCTATGTTGATTTGGTTTAAAGAACGCTTAATATAAGTTACCATATGTTTTACTGGCTATTTCTGTCAAATAAAATCAATTTATGGCTTATTTTCCCTCACTTTGTTTTCACATAGTCTTTGAATCTCTACTGAACACTTTCAAACACAAATATTTTGTCAAGATTAACCAAGTCTTGAAATCTGAGGAATATTTTCTCCATTTTCCAGGTAGAGAAACTGACCCTTAAAATTATTTCATCAAGACCAAGTCACAGGCTTAGGATTAGTTTCTCTCTTCTACCTAAGTTCTGCAAATGGGGGTGCTTACTTGCTGTAGCGAAATTTCATTATGTTCAAGCCTCAATAATTTTATGATCACAAGGTACTTGAAACAAAAGTCTTAACATAGATATAGATACATAAGGTGTGTGTAGGAAGGGTAAGTTTTATTGTAGATATTATTTCCTACCTTGTTAATTTAATATTGTGCTGTAACAAAATATATGAAATGCTACTTTGAATAGAAATAGTTAAATTTGGACACTAACATTGCTCTTTCCTCATTATTGTTACATTCTGCACTGCTGTTTTAGGATGTCAACCATGGATTAACTGAGGTAAGTCTGGTGTAATAAAGTCTCATATTCAGAGTAAGACAAACAGTCATGCGTTGCTTAATGACAGGAATACGTCTAAGAAAGCATCATTGGCTATTTCATTGTTGTGCAAACATCACAGAGTATACTCACACAAATGGTATATGGTGTGTAGCCTGCTACATACCTGGGCTATATGGCATAACCATTATAATCTTATGGGACCACCATCATATATGTGGTCCCATCGTTGACTGAACCATCATTATGTGGTACATGACTGTACTCTGTTTTGTCCTAAGTGATAGGAAAGCCAAATATTCTTTTGTATGATTTTTTAAAAAATATAAATGTATAAATGTATATATGACTGTCATTTTAAAAATTTAGTCTATGGAAATTTTTCTATATAACATTTCAGAAAAAAATTTCTGAAGAAAATTAAAACCTGTTTTAGTTAACATTACACATATATAATGACTTTCAACAATATTTGCTTTAAAATAGTTCCTGTCCTCCCTGTCTTCCAGTGTAAAATGTAATGTGTCCTCAGAATATAAAATATCAAACTTTTATATTAAAATTTGATAAATGCCTAACTAATAAGGCAAAAAATATCTTAGAGAATTAAAATGACCTTCCTTTTCTAAACTAATAATTGATACTCAAAATGGTCACAAAATTAAACTCTTTCAGTATGATTATCTTCCTTGCTTTATCTCATGTACTATCCTAATACATAAAGTTCTACCATGTTGTTGGCTTAAGTAGTCAAAACCTTAACCCACCCTTTTAACACTAGAAATACTATAATCCCTCTCTTAACTGTTATAAATGTTAGGTTTTGCTTTGTTTGTTTATTTTTTTGGTATGCTTTTCCTATTGCTTGAACCTATGAAGCATTTTGTTAGCTTTAAGTTATAGGTCTAATGTAATTATAGCCCTAATTATATTTGATTCCTCATTCTTAAATATAAGTAATACATAAAATTATGAAAATATAGAGTTTGGAAGCCAAATGGAACTTCAGAAATATCTAAATCTTTTTGAATTTGAGAAGTAAAATAACTTTCTATGATCAGTAGCTAGGTAATGACACAAATACAGAATGGAGACAAACTTTGTCACATGAAAAATATTGAAGAGTAATAATTTACTGTAAGGTGCATATGACTCATTACATTGTCTTATATGTTGAGAACAAAGAGTTGATAGTAATTGGCCAATATTAGATTAATTTGTTTTTGGTGGCCATAGTTAAGAGAGATTTAGGCAAATTGAAATGCATTCAAATGAAGGCAGTTAGGTTGGAGATGTGCTATAAACCATATTATTTTCAGAATGGCTAGGAAAACTGGAAATGTTTAGTATGGAAAAAAGACAGTTTAGGGAGAGCATGGTCAGGACTTGAAATATTTAAGCCACATACACTTTCCTGCAGAGTGATGTATGAAAATGGAGATTCAGATAATATAATGAACTTTCTAATCACTTAAAAAGAAGAGGATTGTTTCATGTTGTATTAACTCTTCATTGAAAGCCTTATAGCAGGAGCTCTGTGTCTGGGCTAGCATGAAAATAATGCCTTGTTGGGTAGATGGTAGGAATAGATCCTCCTACAACTTCAAGAATGTGTGACTGACAATTCATATCTCTTTGTATTTTACTGCACTGTTAAAATGCTTAGCAATCAATTACTGCATTACCTGCTAGGATAAATAATTGTCTATAAGGTGTCTAGTGTCTTATGATGATAACAATAGGCCAATTCTCCTAACTTTAAAGGCTGACAGAATAATAATAATAATGTGCTTATTTTTTGTGTTAAATGAATGAACAGATTGTTGGGCTTATAATAATTTTGACATCTTAATAGCACTCAGTAAATATCTGTTAAATGAAGGAATAGGCAGATTACTTATCGTTGGCCTCAGTTGCTAGAGTAGCTCTAACATACAAGAATTGGATACTGTATTTAACATAGGAGCCCCAACTTTAGAATAAATTTGTAACCTAATTCACTGAAACTTGGAGTTAATATATGCTAAGCAAAAGATACTTGTAATTTACACTTTTATGGACTCTTAAATATACAGTTCCCTCCTAAAGTTGGGAATTGGATTTATTCCAATTCTTCCTCTAATTATCAATAAAAATTCTATATTCAGAAATAAGCAATATGTTTTATTTGTAATTCTGAACCACACATGAGTGAATAAACCAGGAAAGTGATCAACTTTAAGAAATGACAGCACCCACAATAGATATATCACAAATCAACTTGTACTAATAAGTTAATTTTTTGTTTCCAGTTGGCAGATATCCCTGTTACAATCTGCACATATCCATTTGTATTTGATGCCCAAGCAAAAACTACTCTGTTACAAACAGATGCAGTCTTACAGATGCAGGTAAAATATTTTATAATGCTAATCTGATTTGAGAGTATTTTTTGAATTGTTTCTGTGGTGGTTTTAAAAAGTAAGTATTTGAAACTTGCCTATAATCAGTAATCTTTGAGGACATTTCATACCACTGTGGTCTTTTTGCAAAATACTTTGGGTATTTATAAAAAAGACTGCTACATGTTGACATGTATATTTTTATGAGGGCTAATTATAAAAAAGAGCTGCAGTGAAAATACAATAATTTAACCTTTAGTCATTTTTTCTTTAAAGAATGCTATAAACCTCTTTTATTACAGAAAAATGTGCAGTCTTTATGAACAGTTTCATTAGTTTACTGACAATGTGTAGATGTAGATTTGTTTCAAAATTTTGCTTCATTATATATCCCCTATTTATATACTAGGTAAAAGATGGAAGTTACTAGAGATTAGATGATGTCAAAGTAGGAAGCGTTTGATCCCTTTTTAGGAGGAAGATACGAAATTTTCTCGAAGAAAAGTCTTAGTAATAAGGTATTTCCTGAGGCTGGTCATCGCCATCTCCTGCACTTCTCTCTTTTCCTCTTCCTTTCACCCTGCCCCCTCTAATTTATGTTGAGCACCTTTCATAATTTATAATGAAGATTTTAAAAACTAGTTCACATTATGACTTTGAAGGGTTACAGAAGGTTTGCTTTATTATTTGAGCCTGCAAATACAAAAGATTTTGAGCTTCATTCTCTGGTATAGACTATCTGACTATATACATGCTAAGAACTAAGGAAAGAATGAAAAAAATCTTGAATGCTTAATATTCTGAAAATACTTGAAAAGACTAAAAAATCCTAAATTTGACAACTATTTTTATTCTTTTCAAATAAATGCGTTTGATGTTCTAAATCCCTTTAAACATCTTAATAATAAATACTAGAGGGAATTTTAGAGATGTGCTTATTTCCGTTTTCATCAACAGAACAAAAAAATATTTTTGTAGGGTTCTATACTAACAGCTAGTAAACCAGTTTTTTGGAGATCTTTGTTAAAATGATAAGTTAATCATTTGGTGCCTTTAAAATGGGATATTTTAGAACAAGAACACAAGGAAAACTAAAGGAAAAGAACAAAGGCTTTAAATGGTAAAAGTCAGATGCTTGATTTGTGAGCATGTACGGTGACCATGCTACAAGATGTTTTTCTATAATACTTCCTTAGCCAAGTTGTTCCTTTTTCTCTCTTTAAAGGTTTGTTTTATGCTGTTTTCTTTTTCTCCTTACTCTCCATCCCTACTCCCTCCAGGTATTTTTTTAGAAAAGGCAGTGCTCAGCTTAGAAAAAGGTATTTTTTTAGAAAAGAAAAAACAATTTTAGAAAATTGTTATAATTCTGTGTTAACTTAATGGTGTTGTGAATTACACATTAATATAAAAAATTCAAAAGTGTACTCTTTATGCTCAGTTTATTAAGTTTTTATGCTGTACTAGATACTGTGTTAGGTGCTGTTTGAATTCAGTGGCATAGGAATTTTTTGTGGAGGTTAGCTTATTCAGTCACAGTAGCTTCTTCAAAGCACTGCTATTAAAATTTTAATCTTTTGTTTTCTAGATGGCTATTGACCAGGCCCACAGACAGAACGTCTCTTCTCTTTTTCTCCCAGTTATTGAATCTGTGAATCCCTGCTTAATTCTAGTGGTGCGTAGAGAAAATATTGTAGGAGATGCGATGGAAGTCCTTAGGAAAACAAAGAACATAGATTACAAAAAGCCTCTTAAGGTAATTTGACATTTTCTTTTGTGTCATTGGGACTTTTTTTGGCAGCTGGCCGTTGTGGGGATCTGAACCATTGACCTTGATTTTGTAACACTGTGCTCTAACAAGCTGAGCTAACTGGCCAGCTAATTGGGACTTTTATTCAGAAGCTGTGTTTAAAGTTTTGCTTTTTGTTTTTAGTGTGATGCTTAATAAATAAAATTGTATTTTTAATTTTTCAAACTACTAATTGCTGAACATTTATAGGGTCTCCAGAATGTATTTTCATTTCTTTACAGTGTATTCAGTGTTTGCATTATGCTTTTTTAGGTTATATTTGTTGGAGAAGATGCTGTTGATGCAGGAGGGGTACGCAAAGAGTTTTTCTTGCTCATCATGAGGGAATTATTGGATCCTAAGTATGGCATGTTTAGGTATTATGAAGATTCCAGGCTCATTTGGTTTTCTGATAAGGTAAAATGTCCAATCATCTAAATTACTTCTGTGTATATACTTATGAATGTATACCTATAAGGGTCAAGTTAACTCAGTAAATAAGAGTTATTACTGGATTCCTAACATATTTTGTTCATAGATCTGCTTTATTACAATTTGAAAAATTATAAACTTTTGGACTTGGAGTTGTCAAAATACATTAATGCTTAACACACATTTCAAACTAACAAAATAAATTAAGGGATAGTTAGCCTGAAAATAATGTTGACTACCTTCTGCTGATTTTAGTTTGGGGATTGAATAATACTCAGCAGATTAGTTTTTCTTCTAGGAAGAATTAATTTATCCTTAAGGATTATTGATTTCTCTACCTTGTCATTTAGGGCAGGGGTCAGCAAATTTGGTTCATGAGCCAGATTCTTCCACCACATGTCTTTGTAAATGAAGGCACACCCACTCATTTACCTATTGTCCATGGCTGCTTTTGAGCTACAATAGCAAAGGCAGAGTTTAGTAGTTCACAACAGAGACCCTATGGCCAACAAAGCCTAAAATATTTATCATCTGGCCCTTTACGGAAAAAGTTTGATTTAGAGTCTGTAAGTGAAATGGATGGTTCAGTTTGAATAGAATATCTACTGTGGTTACACAAAACTGTGATGTATTATTTAATCATTCTGCAAGAGGTTGGCTGTCTTATGTGATATTAGCAGTCACTGATGCTCAGTGCCTAGACTCATCATCATTAGGGGTTGCAAAATGATGCTGCTCTAATTGTAATATTTCTTTTTCATTTATTAGCTTGGATACTTCAATATAGAGAAATTTCTTCACATTATATGATTTCTTAGTAGTTCCATTTATATGGGAAAGGATTTTCTCTCTTTGGCTACCAATTTTTCAAAGGATTGAATTGGTTCATTAGCATTTTCCAGTGGTAACAATTCACTTTTTGGTTTTGTTTTCAAGTACCATTATGTATGCATGGATTTAAACGTATTTGATGTTTTTCAGTCAGTTGCAGTTATAATCTTTATTGATGCTCATATTGTTCCTCGTCCAGAGAGAACTCTTCAAGTTGCCTAAGTCCTTACGAAACAACTAGTACTCTTTGGTAGCTTCCTTGCTACCTGGTGTACTTGGTATGACAAGATGTTCCCAACTTATACATTTACTGCCTAACAATACCAACATTACCACCAATGTTATGATTACTGAAAAATTTTAAAAATTGTTTCGCAGTTCTTTTTGTCCTTATGGTATACCATACTAGATATATACAGCCAAATAATAGTATTTTGATATCATTTAAAATTGTTACTCTATATACGGTCATACCACCAAGTGGATACACATTTAAGTTAACTTATTTTTTGATTTTTAGGGATTGCTTGTTTAAATTTAATTTAGTTTTATAGTAATATAAAATATTTATGTAGTTCCAGAGTCAAATCTATAAAATAAGATATATGAGGGTACTTCAAAATATTCATGGAAATATGAAATTAAAAGATAACATGAATCTTTTCATGAATTTTTTGAAGATCCCTTATATTAAAAGATGTCAACATCCTTCTTTTTTTAAAAAAGTATATAAATAGACAGCAGTATATTACATACCAAGGCCAGTTTCCTGACCATTGTCATATAAGCTTTTACCAGACTGTGTAAAGGGTACAGAAAAATACCATAATGTTGGTTTTTATTTTTATCTTTTGTAGCTACCTTGTACCAGAATTCTTTAATTCTTTATATGGCTCTGTGTTGCTGTGTTACATCCTTTCATCATCCTAAAGAACTTAAGCATTTCTTATAGGGAAGTTCTAGTAGTGATGAACTCCATAAGTTTTTGTTTATCTGAGAATGGCTTAATTTTTCCCTATTTTTTTTTTTTTTCTTGTGACCGGTAAGGGGATCGCAACCCTTGGCTTGGTGTCGCTCGCACCGCGCTCAGCCAGTGAGCGCACCAGCCATCCCTATATAGGATCCGAACCCTCGGCGGGAGCGCCACTGCACTCCCAGCGCTACACTCTCCCGAGTGAGCCATGGGGTCGGCCCAATTTTTCCCTATTTTTGAAGGACAGTTTTCCTGGATAGAATTCTTGCATGACAGTTTTTTCTTTTAGATCTTTAAATATGTCATCCCACTTTCTCCAGGTATTCGTGGGTTTCTGATGAGAAAGCAGCTGTTAATCTAATATCTCAATGAGCAATTAAAAGTTAATTTTTTCTGTAATTGGTTTTTGACAGTTTTATTATAGTGTGTCTCAGTGTGCATCTCTTTGAGTTCATTCTGCTTGGAGTGTGTTGCTTTTTTTAGATATGTAGATTTTATGACTTTTGTCAAATTTAGGAAGTTTTTGACCATTTCTTCAAATGTTCTTTCTGCCTCCTTCTCTCTCTTCTCCTTTTGGAACTCCCACTTGTGTGTTTGATAGTACGCTTGATGGTGTCCCACAGGTCTCTTGGCCTGTGATCATTTTTCTTCTTTTTTTTCTTGCTTTTGTTCCTCAGACTGGATAATCTCAATTTATCTATCTTCATGTTTGCTGATTCTTTTTTTTTTGCATCCTTAAATCTGTTGTACCCCTCTAGTGAATTTTTCATTTCAGTTATTATACTTTTCAGCTCCAGAATTTTATTTGATTCTATTTATAATCTCTATCTCTTTATTGATATTTTCTGTGTGGTGAGACATCATTATCCTGGTTTTCTACAGTTTTTAGTTTGTGGTTTCCTTTAGCTCTTTGAGCATATTTTACACAGCTAATTTTAAATCTTTGTTCAGTAAGTTCAATGTCCAGAGTTTCTCAGGGACGGTTTACATTAATTTTTTTCTCTTGTGAATGAGCTGTATCTTCTTGTTTCTTTGCATGCCTGATAAATTTTTGTTGAATGCTGGATACTGACTATTCTAATGTGGCTACTGTGGAAACCAGAGTCTCTCCTCTCCCCCAGGGTTTGTTGTTGCTGCTTGTTGTGGGTTCTTATTGTTTGTTTAGTGCCTTTCCTAAACCATTTTTGTAAAGTCTGTATTCTTTATGTATGGCCACTGAAGTCTGTTCTTAGTGGTCAGCTGGTGATTTGACAGAAACTTCCTTAAACGCCATGAGCCAAAAGAAAAAAAAACAAAACAAAATACTCTCTCAATCTTTGCAGATTGGCTCTGTCTTAGACACTCCTTTGATGATTAACCAAGCTGTATACAAGTCTAGCTCAGCCTGCACTTTCTGCTTGTGTAGTGTCTAAAGATCAGCCATATGTGAGAGCTTAGGGTCTTCTCAGGTCCTATCTGAGTATGCATCCAGCCCTGGGTGGGTGTGCACCTGACTTCCTAGACCCAAATATACAAGAGATTTTCAAAGCCCTTATTTCACTGAGTATCTCTTTCCCCAGTCTCTTCCTTGCCAGGCTTTTCAGTCTGTCTGTTTGCCCTGAATGTTATTCCTTGCCCCAAGTGGCCATAGCTAATACGTTTACCTTCAAATGCTGTTTTTTTTTTTTTAAGCCTCAAATTTAGCAGTGGGGGGTTATATATCAACTTTAGTGACACTACAATAAGTACTGATAACCCATTATCATGGGGGCAGCCTAAATGCTTTTGACTACTGCCTCTCACCCAGAAAACTGTGTGAACTCAGAGGCAGAGAAAACAAAGGCAAACCCTTGAGGTGATCCTCGAGGGAGCCAGACAGGTCAAAAGACATAATCATTTGAAAATAAGGTCCATATTGCTCCCTCTAGAGCCAGCAACCTGCATCAGGAATTCAGGCTGCATCTTCATGGTCATCACCCAGCTGGGGAGTGGGGCATGATAAGTGGCAAGTTAAAATACCACAATACTATCTTACCAAAATTAAGCGACTTCTTCATTTTGTGATTCCCTAATTGTCGTAAGTTTTTGATTAGTTTCCAGAGTTCCAAAAGACTTCATTCTGTCAGTTTTTGCCATCTTATTCATTGTTTTTGTAGAAGGATGGAATTTTAGAGTTCCTTATTTTTCCATTTTTGGTGACATAAACTTTGGGTGGGGTTGGGGTTGGGGCAAAGATCCAGTTCATTTTCCAAGGGTAATACTACCTTTTCTTATCACTCAGAGGATAGTGATTGTTGTTCTCCCTTGCCCATTTTTAAAGTTTTTGTTTCCCACAGTATCTGTTACTTCTCCATGTTTCTTTTGTCTTTTCGTTGTAATCGTTGGCTGTTTACTCACGTTTAAGAGTGTGGCACTGAAAAGCTACCTAGATACTTTTTGTGCGTGGGTTTATACATTTATTGATTTGTAGGCCCCATCCATAGGATAATTAGCTGGGGACCTTTCAAGGCCTTGGGAATCTTCAAATGTCAGAATATATTGGTGTTTTACCCTTTGGGTTTTCAATAAAGGTTTGTATCCCTGGCTATCTGTGTTTCAGCAGTGTTTTGGATGCTGGGAAAGGAAGCTAGGATTCTCATTGCTCACTGTACAGACCTTCTTTTGATTTCTTTGTTTTCGATGTAGTACTTGGAACATCAGCTGTCTCAGATTCCAGAGCCTCTTTGGTTCACCCTCTCCAGAAAGGCAAAGAACTTTCCACCAGTCATCCTATTTTCATCCCCACTCTAATACCTTTGACTTTCAGAGTCTTTATGTTTACCATCTGAGGTGACTGCGCTACCTCTGACTTTACAGGTATTGGTACTTCCAGTTCCTGGTCCTGTAGCACAAATGAGCAATAAGTTACTGTTTCAGTTTTTCTGCTTTACCAAGTCAGTTACCAGCTATTCATATACTTTTCATATTTTGAAATGTTAACCTCTTTAGTGCTGTTAACTTTCCCCTATTTTCTTTTTTCTTGTGGGTTTACACCATTTTTATTCCTTTCTTCTCATTTAGAGGGCTTCAGGAAGGGAGATCAACACATTGTTAAGTCTGCCCTATTTCAGAACTTTTCTAAACTTAAACACAATGTAAGATATCATAGTGGAAAAAGATTAATTTTACCACTGAAAACTGTGATATTTCTTCTAGATATTTCTATAAGAGAAAACATAAGAAGCATAACAGACTGAGATATATGTAGCAAATATGACAGAGTAATATCCCTGATATATGAAGAATTCAAACACAAATATGTAAGAAAAACACTATCATCAAAAAGATAAGTGAGCCTAGTACATGAGGAGACATTTCACAGGCACACACGAATTGCTGATTTTCAGTATCACTAATAGTTAAAAACGTATACTGGGCTGGCTGGTTAGCTCAGTCAGTTAGAGTGTGGTGCTGATAACACCAAGATCCAGGGTTCAACTCCTGTTCCAGCCAGCCACCAAAAAAAAAAATACTGAGAAAAATATTATGTTATTTTAAATCTCAAGACAAAAATGTGTGTGTGTGTGCAGTGTGCATATACAGGTGTAAATTAGAAAGAGGCATTTTTCTGGACTGCAGATGTCAGTATAAACTGGAACAGGTGTGGAGGAAAACAGTTTAGCAGTATGCTTAACTATCTTTTGACTTAGGAAAACTCTGAGGCTACATAGCGACTGAACTAGGTTGGAGCCCAGTTCTAACAAAAAAAAATTTGTTCTCTTAACCATCATGCTCTGTGAATATGTATTACTTCTGTAAAGATGGGAGGAAAAGAAACGTTTTTGTGTTTTGATGTTTCAATAATCCAGCTACAGTAAAATGGCTAATTTAGCAACTCATTGTACTTTTATGTGATATAATGTGTAGCCGTTAAAAATAATTTTCTAGAAGAACAGTTAATGACATAAGGAAATACTTATTTTTCAATTAAATCTTTTTTGGAGGCAGAGGGGTGGCTGGCTGGTATGGGGATCTACACCTGTGACCTTCGTTTTATAAGGCTGCACTGTAATTAGAAAAATGAGATAAAACCTTAAATATTGTATTTCGTTTTTCAAACTTTAAATGTGTATTATTTGTTAATTCAGAAAAAAATGTTATAGTAAACATTTCACTTATTAATTTAATGTTTAATGACATGAAAAATGCTTATTTCTGGAAAAAGCCATTTGTGAAATTGTATGTATAATATAATCTCAGCTAGATATTAATTTTTCTTAAATCTTAAAAAATACATTGAATGGAGATGTGCAAAAATACTAACAGTGATGTTATCCCAGAGGGATAGTAATGAAGATGAACCTTTTCCTTTATTATAAAAATTTTCTACTATAAGCATATGTTTTTGTAATCGGAAAATATTTAATGATTTAACTTGGAGGACAAAGTTTTTACTTTTTCTTCCTTGTATTTTTAGACATTTGAAGACAGTGATTTGTTTCATTTGATTGGTGTTATCTGTGGATTAGCAATTTATAATTTTACTATTGTGGACCTCCATTTTCCTTTGGCTTTATATAAGAAATTACTGAAAAAGAAGCCATCCCTGGATGATTTGAAAGAACTAATGCCTGATGTTGGGAGGTTAGTTGTAAAAAGTGTCAAAGGTAGGGTATGGGAGGTAAAACAATGGGGAATGTATGGAAAGATTTCCTTCTAGGCAGTAATTATAGTTTGTCCTTCCTGTTAAATTTTGGAAATATACAAAAGCCCCTCTAATAAGGGAAAATCCATTATGTTACTCAGATTTTCTAATGAAAGACTAAGTTTTTTTCGTTCTTCAAAGCTAAATTTTTAGTGGTTTAACAATACTTTGCAAATATCAGATAATAAATTTAGGAAGGTAATGTTTCCTGAGCATGATTAAATAATTTATTTATCCTTTTACTTCCGATCATCTTTATTCCTAACATAAATGAAAAGAAATATAACATTTCTTTTTATTATGTAAAATGAAATAAAAATTGTATATAATAAGGACAAATGTTGAAAATGGGTGGAACGGCTAGCTTGGTTAACTCAAATGGTTAAAGCGTGGTGATAAAAACAGCAAGGTCCAGGACTTAATCCCTGTACTGGCCAGCTGCAAAAAAGAAAAAGAAAAGAAAATGAAGAAAATGGGTAGATCATGGCCTTTGTATTCTGAGGAAGAGATAAAAAACTTAGACTGATTTTTTTTCCCTTCAGTGTTGTTTATTAAGTTTGCCATTATACAAGGGTACTTCAAAAAGTTTGTGGAAAAATAGAATTAAAAGATATTACGAATCTTTTCATGAACTTTTTGAAGTACCCTCGTGTAGCCACTATTCTGAAACTGTTCGTAAAAGTACAGATTAATGAAAGGAATTTATCAAGGGGGAATGAGAAATATATACTTATTCATAAACAAAATAGTCAAAATGCCCAATAATGTTTTACCTCAAAGAAACATCTGTATTATTTTGCAGAAGTATGCAACAATTACTGGATTATCCAGAAGATGATATAGAGGAAACATTTTGTCTTAATTTTACGGTAAGGTGGAAAGATATAGGCTAGCCTGATTATTCATCATCCCTTTCATTTAACAGCTATGCCTTATGGTGTTTGCTTATTTTGATAGGTAGAATCCTTAAAGAACCCTTTAGCTAACATTTATTGAGCATTTACTATGTGCTAGTCACAATACATGCATTATTTTATTTAATCCTCAGTAATCCTGTGAGATTAGTATTATCCTTATTTTACAGATGAAGAAAATGGAAAACAGTCATTACGTGTCAGAGTCAGTATTTATACCCAGTTCTGTGACTTCAGAGCCTATGCACTTCATCATTATTATGCTGAAGGCATTTACAAATATTCAAAGAGGTCTTCTTTATACAGCTGTTCCTTTTGAGTCTGCAATTACAGGAATGCTTAGAGAAGCAAAAGGTTATTGTAACATGAGAATATTACTAATGAAGTTAGCACTTAAAAGATTGATTCCTACTGGTACATAACTTTGGGCTTCACACTACCGTTCATCCCTGCCTATTGTGTCTTTCTTACTGGTTGGATGACATACCACAAATATAAATGCAAATACATTGCAGTATAATGTACAAAATGAAATTGCAAATCTTGTAAAAGATGAAAAATTTTGTTAAGTCAGTGAAAGGGCTGTTGCATAACTGACCCAGTCATATGCAAAGCCATTGACAAATGAGGATCTGACAGAAGTAGACTAGATGGCAATTAAAGAAGAGAAAATCAGCAAGGATTGTGATAAAACACTTAAGAAGGGAACAATTTGAATATTATAAATTAGACTCAGGAACAAAGGTAAAACCTTCAGTTTTCATTGTTTTTTTTTTTTTTTCTTTTTAAAAATTTTTATTTGTGTGTTTTTTCTCTCTCCTCCCATCCCCTGTCCAAACAGTCCTCTTTATGGCTTTGTTGTCAAAGGTGACAACAGATACCTGTTCTCCTATCACACAATTTGTCAAAAAAAATTATGTGCTCTCTTAAAAACATTTATCCATTCTTTGGTCATTTTAAGAATTGGCACATAGTGCAAATATAAGAAAATTTGGTAGATTTTAAGATGAAATAAGTAAATTTTATAACTTTTATTTTTCTAAGAAAAAATTCTCCTTTGACTTTTTCTCACTATTTTCTATGAGATTTTGGTTCCCTTTACAATTGATTTGCTTATATCTGTATCAGTTTCCTTCAATCCTATTGAGCATCTCTATTGGCTAAAAAATTGAGTTCTAAACCATTTAATTTATCAGTCACCAAGTTAGTGAACTCTTGCTGTATTTGAGAACTGTGGTAATTCAAATATTTCTTCCCACTGCCATTTCTTTCTCACAGTTTTTCAGTGGCTCTTTATTGCTTGCAGAATAATAATAGCTTTAGAATGGGCATCAATAACTTTTGTTATTGATATGTTTTGTTATGTTAACAATCTGAGTTTTTTCTAACTTTCCTTGTATCCCTCCATTTATACCAAGTTTTGTCATATCATACAGTATTCTTTCATATACCTTGCCTTCCCCTTTTTTAGAGCCACTTGCCATATGTTTTCAGAACTTGATATTTACCCTCATATCTATCCTTTTGTTCAGTAGATGTGCTCAGTCTGAAATCCTACTCCCCTCCTGATCTTTCAGAATCCTACTCCTCATCCTAGGTGCTTTAAAAATGGTGTTTTTTCCTCAAGGTCTGTCATATTTTCTGTAGTTGTAATTAAGTTTTTTTTTCCTGTATGGTCTGATAACATTTTGTTCCTGTCTCTATTATAGCATTATCTTATTATAATGAGTTGTTTACATATTACACTTTTCCTTCTTTACTGGACAGTAAACTCCAGAGCAGGGGTGTATTCATCTTTTATCTAACCACCTCACTCCCACTATAGTGTTTTATAGATAGTAGATTTTCATGAAAGAGGATAATATTTCAAAAAGAAGGAATAGTAAAAGAAAAGCTGCAAAGGCGGAAATGGTGATATTTGTGGGAAAATTAGCAGAGTAGTTAGAGAAATAAAAAGTTTCAAAATAACTGTCTTTATAAGCCAAATTAATGAATAACTGGAAAAACTGTGATCAAGCATACAAGAAGCAGGTAGAGGAGTACAGGACTAGTAGTTGTGTGAGAAGAATGCATAGCTGTTGTAGGCTGAGAGCATTCTGATACTTGAGTTCTATCCCTCATCGAAGGAAAACTTTCTAATGTTTTACTCTTGTAGTAATCATTCTAAAGTTTAATGCACAATAAATGCTCAGCTTCCTGTTCTTAACTAACCAAACACTGGTCATTTATAATTAGTTACTCATAGTAGAATTTCAAGCTACTACAGAGGATGAAAATTCCTAGTTGTGGCTTTTTTTTTTTTTTTTTTTTGTCGTTTATTCGTGACCGGCACTCAGCCAGTGAGTGCACTGGTCATTCCTATATAGGATCCGAACCCGCAGCGGGAGTGTCGCCTTGCTCCCAGCGCAGCACTCTACCGAGTGCGCCACGGGCTCGGCCCCCTAGTTGTGGCTTTAAGCAGAATTCACAAATAAGTTCATAATAAGTAGCAGAATTTTATCTCTAATTTATTAGTTTTTATATTTAATGAGAAAAAGGCAGAATATAGTAATAGGTTATTAAAATACTCTGATAAGTTTTGAGTCTGACATTGACTTTTTTTAAAAATTTAAATTAATAGATCACAGTTGAAAACTTTGGTGCAACAGAAGTGAAAGAGCTGGTTCTAAATGGTGCAGACACAGCTGTTAACAAACAAAATCGGTAAGTGAATTATAGCAGCATCAGTGGGAATAATAAGATTCACTAGGCATTTTTTTCTGTATTTGGAAACATGTCATAACCCTAAGTTTTTGTTCAGATAAAACTTAGTTTTTGTGCAGTTAGTCAGGAAGTAATCTGCCTTTTGCTCCTGAATCCCTTTAAGACATCAGTGAAGGAATGAAAAGATCACAAACAAAAGAACAAAGAGAAGGGAGAGGAGAAAACAGCAAACACGTTTTTGGAAGTCAGAAAACTGTGGTAGCTAACTTAAGCAAACCAGAGAAAACTGCAGCAGAGGATGGAGCCAAGAAGCCAGCCAGTTCATTTTGCAGAACAAAGGCTTAGGCATGGAGAATAAAATGTACCTTTAAAAAGTACATAGGGTTTGAGGAAATGTGGAAACAGAAAGGTTGTCTCTTATAAGAAGCAGTTAGAAACCAATTTCCTACCAGGTAGCTCACTCAGTTAGATTGTGGTCCTGATAACAGCAAGGTAAAGGGTTCGGGGGTCCTCTTACCGGCAAGCTGCCAAAAGAAAGAAAAAGAAAAAGCTGGGTCGAGGCAGGTACCAGTCTCCCCATAGCATACCAGTAACCTGGCAACTGTCCCTCTCCAATCTGGGAAGGAGATTGAAAATTTACCTTCCGGAGAGATTGAACTAAAGGGACTGTGGATTTGAGGACACCTAGGCACAGCCTAGGGCAAGGAGCTGAACTGAAAACAGGGAGATTAAGTGAAAGTCTGTAGCTCCCTTCCACTTGACACTGTATATTTGAGGATCCTTTTCTGGGGAACTGACTAACTTTCAAATGTAAATGGGTAATCAAAGGTCAATAGACATTTAATTAAGGAAAGACCAAAACAGTCAAAAAGAATGGCAAGGAAACAGGAACAATGCAGCATGAAGAACAAAACTTCAAAAGAAACTGGAATCAGTATCCTCAAAATGATGAGTAACATTCAGATGGATGCTATTAAATTTTTTTAAAAAATTCATTGAAAGGGCCGGCCTGTGGCTCACTCGGGAGAGTGTGGTGCTGATAACACCAAGGCCACGGGTTCGGATCCCATATAGGGATGGCCGGTTTGCTCACTGGGTGAGCGTGGTGCTGACAACACCAAATCAAGGGTTAAGATCCCCTTACCGGTCATCTTTTTTAAAAAAAAAAAAAAAAAAAAAAAAAAAATTCATTGAAAAAAATGGAATGAAATTTGTCAAAAAAAACTTCTCAGAACTGAAAAACATGCCTTTCAAGATTGAAAGCATGGGAAATGGAAAAGAAGACACGTAGCAAGGCAAGATACATGAAATTTCAAAATCCCCAAAGACGAAGGGACCCTAAAACCTTCCAGAAAAAAAAAAGCAGACCATTTACAAAGCATTTAGAATCAGAATAACATCAGACTTGTAGAGATCAATGGTGGAAGCTAGAAGATCAAAATTCTGCAAGAAAATTATTTTTAATTTAGAATTCTATATCCAAACTATCAAGTATGTGAGTGTATAAAAACATCTTTATGCATAACAGTCTCAGAGAATTTACTTCCAGTGCCTTTTTCTCGGGAAGTTAATGGAGGATGTGTACTACCAAAGTAAGGAATTAAACCAAGAAAGAAGACCCAAGTTCCAAAAAAACAAAAAACAAAAAACAAAAAACAAAAAATAAAAAACAAACTGATCCGATAGGAGAGAAGCAAAGAGGATTCTTTCTGGAAGAACAATAGCTGTATGGAAAGAGCCAACAATCTGTGTTAGATCATGAAGAGGGAGGGCTCCAGGAGAAAAATGCAACCTTATTCGAAAGATAAGGATACAAAATACCTAATATATTTGAACGAATCTGGAGGAAATTGACATTTCTGTTAGAGAAGTTGAGGATGAAGTAGCAAACTAAGGGATACAAAAGTTATTTTTAAGGAAGGAGAAGATAACCATAAAATGCTCTGTAGCTTAACTGAATAATATTTATAGTCCTGAAAATGTTAACAATGAATACTGAATCAAAAATTGTTGTATAACAACTATAAGGGGGGAAAGGGAAAGTGAGAGTGGGACAGTTAAAAGGTAAATCCTCACCTTTCACAATAGATATTCAGTTCATTGGATAATACTTAAAATTAAGTCAAGGAATAACAATAGAACTATGTTGTTAGAAGTTTGAAGGTGTAAATTTCAGAAGGAATAGCAAGAAGAGTTAACAGATAGTTGCCTCTGAATAGCAGGAATTTCTGGTGGAGAAGTACAGGACAGAGTTGCTCTGTTCTCTTCTGTTTTGTTATAATTCTTTAGATCAAACTGTCTTAATGGCTGTTGCTGGATACTTAATCCAAATAATTGTAATCCTGACTCTGCTACTTAAAAGGTGTGTGATTTTGGGTAAATTAGTTGATATCTCCACGCCTCGGTCTCCTTTTCTGTAAAACAGAATGATAAATTGTACCCACTTCATGGGGTTATTTTGATTAGGTGAGTCAATAATTTCAAGGTATTTAGAGTAGGATCTAGCACATGTTTGTGCTCAATAAATGTTGGCTATTAGGATTATTACTGTTTGATGTTTTACACTATGCATATGTCTTACTTTGGTAAAAATAAAGTTGTTTTTAAAACAATGTGAAAAACATTAAGATCCTTCTAGCTTATATGAGGGTACTTCAAAAAGTTCATGGAAATATCCATATTATCTTTTAATATTATTTTTCCATGAACTTTTTGAAATGCTGTTGTACTTTTTTTTTTTAATTTTGGTTTTTAAAAACTTGCACTGATTCAGTTTTTTTTTTTTTTTTGCTTTTAAATTTTCTATTGTTACAGTAATTCTTTGTTTCTTAAAAATATTTTACATACAGTGTTTAGGTGTGAAATAATTTAAAGAATTTTAACAAAAAATATGGTGGCACATAAAACAATTCAGACTTTTATGCTTAAGGGACTTAACTAGTATAGATAAATTTAACTTTCTAATAGGATGAATTATAAAATTATGCATTACAAATTTGTCTTTTTTCTCATTAGAACCTAATAGCATATGCTGTTGGTTTTTCCTTAGGCCCACCAATTTTATCTTTTACATGCCTCCTTTAACCTTTTTTTTCCTTGTAAATTCAGTTTGAAATTAATTTGTAACTTCCTAAAAAGATTATCTGTAGATGATTAAATTTACCAGTATTCTCATTGCAGAATCACTCTTTATTGTTCAAAAGATAAGGATACAAAATATTGAAATTCTCTAGTACCTATTTTCATTATTTGTTTGACCAGATAGTTTTATAAAAATGTTTGTGGCTAGCAAAACAAAACAAATTGAATAAAATTGTGATCTGTGTACTGGGTAAAAGGACTTTCTTATTTTCTTTACAGTTTTCTTTTGTATCATGAGAAGCAAAAGAGAATCAGAAGTATTTAGTGTGCACACATACATTGGAAAAGAAACTCTACTTCTAATCTTTAATGATTATCCTAAAAAAAATGCTTAATACTTCCTCTTGGTTGTTTTTAAAAATACATTTGTTCAGATTCTTTGGAACCCGAGGAAACAAAGAATTTAGTCTGTCAAGTAATCTGAACCTCTCAAAGCCCTCATTTTTTTATCACTTAATATTTGATCACTCTTTTTAGGGATGCATATGAAGTGATATATATGAATTCTCAGTAATTGTGAATATTTTAAAATTATTTAGATAGCAATTTGCATTATTCTGCCCATTAGGAAATGACATTTTTCCCATTAGGAATAACGTAAGAATAATTGTGAATTCCTCATGGATATACCTGATTTTTATGTAGAAAGAAAGATAGGGCTCTCCATAATGAATTTGTCCCCTTTGAGCTCTACTCATACTTTCTCAGTTTTGGAAGAAAGTATCAAAAAGTGCAGGAGCACTAGAAGTTTTAATAAGGCTAGATAAGTCTTCCTTATAAATAAATTTTATAATCTTTGTGTGTGTGCTTTTTCATTTCTAGGCAGGAGTTTGTTGATGCTTATGTGGACTACATATTCAATAAATCGGTGGCTTCCTTATTTGATGCTTTTCATGCTGGCTTTCATAAGGTCTGTGGAGGAAAAGTCCTTCTGCTCTTCCAGCCTAATGAACTACAAGCAATGGTTATTGGAAATACAAATTATGATTGGAAGGAACTGGAAAAGGTAAGGAAAAATAAATCTGTGACATTGTTTAAATAGAAAGGCAAAAGAAGAACATAATTTATTGGTGAATATCTTGCCCTTTTATGTACTGTTTTCCATTATATACAGTTTATTACTTTTGTAGGAAAACACTCTACCTCTGTTACCCTACAGTGAATGAGTTTGAACGTCTATGAGTTAGATATAGCATTTCTGCATTTGGTGATAATGATGGTATTGATATAAAAAATATCGTCTGTGGGCCGAGCCCGTGGCGCACTCGGGAGAGTGCTGCACTGGGAGCGCGGTGGCGCGGGTTCGGATCCTATATAGGAATGGCCGGTGCGCTCACTGGCTGAGTGCCGGCCACGAAAAAGACAAAAAAAAAAAAAAAAAAAAAATATCGTTTGCGACACAGACTGGATCTGGATAGAAGCTGCAGCCAAAACTGAGTGGATTTATATTCTGTCTCAATCCTAGGAAAACCATTTGAAAAGCATTTCCAGTGCTTAACATCTTCATTTCCTTTTTTTTTCCTGATTAGCGTCAATGTTAAATTTTTTTAGCAGAGAATAAGTACTATTCATGGTCTACGTTTACTGGTGCCCTAACCAATAAAAGGAACTTTAGGGGGAGATTGGGAATTTTTTAAACAACTTTTCTCTTTTCCTACTTCTCTATCCAAGTAATTCTCAAATATTTCTTCAGAGAAACAAATGAAAAGTGCAAGGTTAAATCAGCTTTGAGAAAGATATATGCAGGGTTGGCCTGTCCGTTTTCCTATCTTTGTAATTTAGCATGTGCTGATGAAATTTTTGCATTAATATTAGATGCTATATATCTATTAAGATGACTAACAAAAAATACAGTAGTAAGTGCTGGGCAAGAATGCAAAAAGCATCGGGAACTCTAATAAATTGCTGGTGGAAATATGAAATGGTTTAGCCATTTTAGAAACAGTGTGGCAGTTTATTATAAAGCTAAACATGCATTTGCTACATAACCTAGCAGTCTTGCTCCCCGGTATTGTTATGTTCACACAACAATTTGTAAGTGAAGGGGGAAATGGGGAGTTACTGTTTCATGGTCACGAAGTTTAGAAGATGAAAGGAGTTCTGGAGACAGATGGTGGTGATGGTCGCACAGCAGTGCAAATGCGCCAAGTGCCACCGAACTGTACACTTAAAAGTCCTTGAAATATAAACTTAATGGTATGTGTATCTTACCACAATGTTAAAAATTTTTAAAATTTACAAACGAGTTAAAAACTGGAAACAAGCCAGATGTCCTTCAGTGGGGGAATGGATGAGCCAACACAGCACATTCATTCAGTAGAATGCTACTCAGCATACAAAGGAAATACAGTGTTGACACTGGATGAATCTCAAGGTCCTGTGCTGAGTGAAGGAAGCCAGTCTCAAAGGATTGCATACTGTATGACATTTATATATGTCCATTTATATGACATTCTTGAAAAGACAAACTGTGGTGAACAGGAGCGAAGGGTAGAGGGAGGGTGTGACTGCAGAGGGTTGTAGCCACAAGAGACTTAAGAGCATAACGGTGGTGGAACTGTTCAGTATCCTAATTTGGTGTTGGTTGCACCAAGCTGTATGTATACTTAAAACTCGTAGAACTGTACACACACCAGAAAAGGTCAATTTTGTTATGTAACAATTTAAGGAATAAAATATAAAAATCTTAAAAATAATTAGGACTTCTAATTAAACATGGTGGAATAAACACGTTTGTTTTGCTCCCTCAGACTCTCACTAGAATGGCAATAACAGAATAAAAATAGGGATACATGGACCAAAAAAATAAAAATACAGTGAGCAAGAGAAGAAATAGTTTAGGAAGATGGAAAGTAGTTTGCCAAGTTGACAAGTGACTTAGAGCAGAGAAAATTAAGTTCTAAGCCTCCAGAAGGACAGGATTGTTAGGAGGCGACATATTTTACCCCCCCAGAATCTCTGAAAGGCTCACAAATTGGTACACTGTTACTTTTAATGGTAGGTATGTGGGGTTGCACTAAAAGCAATAGAATTATTTCAAAGCTATTTTAAAGAAAACTGGACCCCTGATATCCCCTCTCCTACCCAGGAAAAAACAACTCAGGAGAGAGGCTTTAGAATATGGGAAACCAGGTGAAACTGAGGATGGCCCACAGAAAGCTGGTAGCCAGGCTTAAATCCTCCAAGAAGGAGATTGATAGTTTCTTTCTGGGGGGTAAATTGACCTGCTCAAGAGAAGAAACCTGTGGATACTAACTTTAAAGGTTTCCCCAGTGGAAGTGGACACCACCTGTACTCCCCCGTAAAATGAGAAATGATATAATGGCTTCTTACTATACCCTTTAGGTCCTACACAGTTTGTCCCTCCTTGTCATCTCCTAGCACTGTTCCTCTCACTTGCTCTGCTTCAGCCTTATTAGCCTCTTTGCTGAGCCTAGAACCCTCCAGGTACACTCCAGTCTTGGGGCCTTTCTATTTCCTTTTCCTATGCCCGGAATTCTCTTCACTGTGATAATCACAAAAAGTTTTTGCTGTTACCTCCTTTATGTGTTTATACCTTCTCAGAGACCTTCCCTGGATAACTGATCTAGAATTGCAAACCCCACTCCTCCACCCCATCTTCCATCCCTGTTTTGTTTTTCTTTGAATATCACATTATATAAATTTTACTTATTTGTCTTTACCATTGCTCCTTTCCCCCACCACAATGTAAGCTATAAAGTCAGGGGTTTTGCTTATTTTTTCACTGCTGTATTCCCACCACCTAGAAGAGCAATCAGTAAGTACTTCCTTTGCCTGACTAGATAACTGATAGAAGTGTTCTTTCAGTAAGACAGGACATTTTTGAAGTATATTTTAATGTATTTATACTTAGTATACTTTGATTTCTTCTATTGTATATCTGATTTATTATAATCTCAGTGATTATGATTTGTGGCTTTAAATGTTCTTTCTTAATCAAGACTGTGTACGTGTTTCCCCCAAACCATTTAGAGGTTTGAGGGAAAACTTCAGCCGTCCTCTTTTCATTCCCCACGAATGTGCTCACAGACTTAGACAAGTTAATGGCTAGAATTCAAGCCATTTTCTCCAAACTCATTGGCAAATAACAGCAAATATTTTGCAGATTTGAATTATTGAGAGCTCAGTGATTAAGATAATCATGGCTACAAATAGGGAGAGCCCCAAATTCAAGAAGCCCCATTAGTAAATATTTATTGAGCCTCTAGTGGATGCCTGTTACTATGCACGAAATTAAGGGAGACAGTGATAAATAAGATTGAAACATGGTCTTTGCCCTCTGATGAAGGAGCTAAACATTAAATGATTAAATTGTGATGAATAGAAAGGGAAGAGTAAGAGTTTAGTGAAGTGTTTACTGTATGAGGAGGAACCTAATCTAGGCTAGATGAATTTGGAAGGCCTCTCACTAGATGGTAAGCTGTACAAGGTAAGCAAGGACTTTGTTCACTTCAGTTTTCCCAGGGCCCAAAACTTTGACTAAACTCATTATATATTTGTTGAATGAATCAATTAATGAAATAGATGACATTTAATTTGAGACCTAAAGGATAAATACATATTAGCCTGACAAACGAAGAAAGAAGGATGTGTTTAAGTGGTCTAGGCTGAGATGGAACAGTATGTCCAAAGACCCTGATGTAGGAAGGATCTTGCTATCTAAGGGCTAAAAGTTAAGGCCAGGTGTGGCTGGATTTTTAAAGAACACTTCACAATGTAAACTAGTCTTCCTCTCCTTCCTACTCCCCTCCTCTCTTAGTACTAATATTTTGGAAAGGGTCAGTATGTTCATTCCATTGCTGCAAATTACCCCCAAACTTATCGGCTTAAAAATTATAATGAGGGGTCGGCCCCGTGGCGCACTCGGGGGAGCGCAGCGGCGCCCCCGCCCCGGGTTCGGATCCTGTATAGGAATGGCCGGTGTGCTCACTGGCTGAGCGCCAGCGACACCAAGCCAAGGGTTGCGATCCCCTTACCGGTCACAAAAAGACCAAAAAAAAAAATTATAATGAGGGCCAGCCTTGTGGCTCACTCAGGAGAGTGCAGTCGCTGGGAGCGCCATGGCCGCGGTTTTGGATCCTGTATAGGGATGGCCAGTGCGCTCACTGGCTGAGTGTGGTGCTGACCACACTGTGCTGATGCGAGCCCCTTACCGGTCAAAAAAAAAATTATAATGAACATTTATTGTCTCTCAGTTTCTGTGGGTCAGTAATTTAAGAGTAGCTTAGATGGATAATTTTGGCTCAGGGAGTCTCTCAGGTTACATCAAGATATTGGCTGGTGCTGCAGTCATCTAAGGGCTTGATTAAGAACAGAGATTTGCTTCCAAGATGGCTCACTTACATGGCTGTTGGCAAGAGGCCTCTATATAGCACCATGAGGACAGGACTTCTCTACATAGTGTCCTCATGAAATGGCACCTGGCTCCCCCAAGAGTGAGGGAATTCAGAAGAGGGGCTGAAGCCACAGAGTTTTTTTATGATGTAGCCTCAGAAGTTATATATTCCTCATATCCACAATATCCTAATGGTTACATAGGTCAGGCCCATTCACTGTGGGAGGAGACTGCACAAGGGCATGAATACCAGGAGACAGAGCTCATTGGGAGCCATCCTGGAAACTGACTACCACAGAAAATTATTATTGTTACTCTTAGTTCCATGTTTTTTTAAAGGAGAGAGAGAATGTAAAATAGTTTGACTTATGTTCATGAATATAGGAGAAGGAAATTTTAATTATCACAGATAATTCCATGTTGAACGTTAACAATTCCTTAACATTATTTTAGTAATTCTAGTTTATCCTTATTTAGATACTGTCTTTTGAAGATGATAGTACAATCCTATTATACTCTTTGAAGTAGTGGGGAGTCATTTCTGGTGATTCACACACATTTTCTTCCCTTCCTCCTGGAACTAACTAATAGCTCCAAAATGCAGAATGCTCAGCAAATAGTGGTGGGTAATCAACTGAATTGCATGAGTTTCAGACTCCTGGGCCATGTTAGTTTTATGTGCTAAGGGAGCTAGTTTGCCAGATTCAAGACAAAATTAATATCCCTTAATGTTAATAAAAGGTTTTGTTGTTTTTAGAATACAGAATACAAGGGGGAATATTGGGCAGAACATCCTACGATAAAAATTTTTTGGGAAGTATTTCACGAATTGCCATTGGAAAAGAAAAAACAATTTCTTTGTAAGTATTTCTAACTAGTTCCATATTTTGTGATACTGGAATCATATTATTTTTCCAAGGAAGGTCTTATTTTTAATCTTTAATTTTTTTTTTTTTAAAGAGCTTATCTTAATTACATGTGTTTTACTTCAAAGGCTAAATTTGATTTACCTCTAAAATAGCATTGGTTCTTGTTATTTTGTTTGTTATTTTGGTTCTTGCTATATTGCATATTTTATAATATAATGAACTATAACTGTGGTTACAATAAACTAGGATTGTAGAATTCCTTTTAGAATTTCTAAAAAGATCTTTGGAGTATAGCTGTTTTCTGTGTTGTCTTTCTTTTTCTCTTTGCTTCAGCAACAAAACTTTGGGAATTTCTGTAGAAAACAGAACTTGTCTTTTCCAAGCCTTTAGTTCCCTCATTTATGTCTTTTATCTGTTAAAATATGTATTTCTTTTTTTTTTGGCGGCCAGTTTGAGGATTTGAACGTTTGACCTTAGTGTTACAAGGCTGCGCTCTAACCAACTGAGCTAACCATACTGAAATTTGTCAGAATTTATGTATCTAAATCAGTGACATTCCCTTGATACCCCTGCTATTGCCAAGAATATTTTTGGCAATCTTTTATTGAGAATATTGGCTAAGTTCTTTCTATATCATAAGGATGACAAATCATTATTCTTTGAAAGTGATTTGAGTTCTGTCTGCATGGTATAAATTTTTGATAATAGAAAAAAATCAAAATCAGAACTGCATTTTGTATGTTGTTTATTGACTAGTTCTAAACGGCTCTTCCCCAAAAAAGGGCTCTAAAAATGTTTTTGTCAATGGCAATAGTCATTTATTGATCAAACATTTATTAAACAGCTTCTGTGTGCCAATGTTAAGATTACAGTTTTAAAGAAAAAAATATTGTGTAGCTAGGTAATTAGTATGTTTCAAAAATCTTGTCTTCCACAAATACTGGAAGTAGGTTTCCACTTTAGAGCACATATTAACATAAAGCTTTGCTGCAGTTAAGTGTACTAAATATTACTCGTTACTTGATGTTATTTTTAAGTGGTTGGCTGAATGATTTTTTTTCTTGGTAGTATTTTTGACAGGTAGTGACCGCATTCCTATTCTTGGTATGAGGAGTCTGAAACTAGTCATCCAGTCAACAGGAGGTGGTGAGGAGTATCTCCCAGTTTCCCATACCTGTTTTAATCTTCTAGATCTTCCTAAATATTCAGAAAAAGAAATTCTACGCTCTAAACTGATCCAAGCTATTGATCACAACGAAGGCTTCAGTTTAATATAACTTTGGGGTTGTTATAACTATTGTTTAATGCAAAAGCATTAAAATGTGTGTTTTCTTGTGGTGAATTCAGCAAGATGACAGATACTATTATAATTCTTACTTGCAAAATGTCCTATGCTGTGAGTATTCATGAAAGCCAAAAAATATTGAACATGAAGAAACCATTAATATTAAACTTATTGTACAGAATAAGTACATGGATTTTTCCCCCATCTCCCAATAAACATACAAGTATTGTGAATACATTAAAGTTTTACTAAAATGAATTTTAAGAGTTTGAATATTTCAGAAATGATCCAGTGTGAGTGCATGGAAATGTTGCTTAATTTTTCTTAAATCACTGGGGTGAAAAACCTTTAACTTTGGCCTGCAATAGTCATTTGATTATTTTTTCATTTTGTAAATAATGTTAAGTTTTATAATAAAATAGTTATGTTCTGATACCAGTACAGTTTCTATGGTTGTAATTGAACTGAGCTTTTTAGGGATAAAAATTTTGATTTAAATCTTACTCTGAGAATCTATAAAAAGCAAAAACAAATAGCAAGATGGAAAGTCTTTTCTTTTTTGAATAAATGTCTTTGTGCAAACCTAAATTACAAACAGGAATTATACTAAATAACTTGTAGTTCTTTCCTCTTCTGTGAATTCTCACATGCTGATATATGGGAGGTTGTTTACCAGAAAGCATATTAATATTTAGTAGGAAGATCTTTGTCTCTGCAAAGATCTTCCTACTAATGCCAGTATTAGAAACATTGGCTACTATGAGAAATAATCAGTGGGTTATAGCTTTCAAAACTTTTGATGCCGCAGGTTAGTATTTAGTCAATTTTCAGTGCTTTAGAACTATTTCCTTGAATTTTAAAAAACATAAATCATAACAGTATGATGCTGATGCTTAGTTATGTTATTAAAATGTAAAAGTGAATTGATGCAATACATGTGATTTTCTGCTATAATGCAAATATTTATTTTTTAAATTTATAAAAAATGCCATGAAAACTGTTCACATAATATTTATTGGCTTAATATTTAAACTTTCAGTGGTTCTCATAAGAATGTTGCAGAGAAGGTCTCTTTAAATTTTGGATTGCTTGTTCCAATTCTTATAAATTTTGTATCTATTTTTTAATGTTTCCTAGATGTCCACAATCTCATCTGCAATTCCAAAATCCAAAAAAGCTCTGGAAAAATTTTCCTATGTCATATTGCAGCAAAACCTGATCTGAATTGTTGAGGCTATTTATAATAGCCACTGAATGAGACAGTGACCCCCTTCATGGGTAAACCATCATGTGCCATTGATTAGGGTATTATAGTCAGTGAAATAACTAACCACAAAGGGGCTGGGAATAGCATAAATACTGGACTTTAAGTTAGGTTTTGCCAAGTATATAGCTTTACTATTAAAATGATTATAGCCTTCCTTTTAAAGTACATACTTGACCTTTTCCAATTTGTATATGTAGACACATTATCTTAAACATAATTTTCCTAGTACTAACAACAAACAGTATACCAGGGTGTTTACTTTTATCCACTGCAAAAGAGTTTGCTGGGGAGAGAAGTAGGAGATGTGGCAACTGGCCTTTATATTGCATACTTCTTGAATTCACTACATCTCCATTTGCTATTGTCCCTCAAATCCCAGTCCTGGTCCTCTGTCATGTGACTTTGTCAAGTCCTTTGTTGGCCCTGCCCTGCCTTTTCCCCACATTTTACCTGGTAAGGCCCCTGGCCTAGAATGGTTGAAATATTAGTTTTGAAACATTTGGTGATGCACCATCTTCTACAATCAGCACCATCAGTGTTTGCAAAGTACTGAATGAAATGTAGTGTGAGGAGAAAGCTAATACAGCCCTCAAAGCTATATAAATTCTGAAAGATTTAAAAATTTCTACCTTAAACAATGTAAGCTAACAGAAAAAAAGTCAAATGACAATTTTAATAGACTTTGTTAAAACAGTGTACAAGTATAAAACACTGGTTTTGTATTTCAAAAGTTGGAGGAAGATATCCAGTCATTAAACAGTCTACAAAACATATGCCAGTAGATTACATAAAAGACTATGTACAATATAAAAAGAGCTGAAAACAGTCTTCACTGTAAAAATAATTTAAAACAAATTTTTCAATTTAAAATATCATCTATAGCACAAACACATCATGCAAATGGAAAACTAAATATACTGCATTCTTTAAAAGCCAAATAAATTCAGATTGAGACATCTTTTAGTTAGGGAAATGGCCATTCAATACAATTTTTTTTCTCTGGTAGTAATGATCCTAGCTGGGTATTTTATTCATAAAGAACAGCTGTGGTTCAAACCCTTTTTATTGTAATAAATACTAAAGCAAAAAAGGAATACTTTATAATTTGGGAGTAATGTTCGAAAAAGGTCTGGAAAATAAATGCTTACTGTGCAATTTTATAAAGAATGAACTTTTTTGAAAGGCTATAAGCTTCTGCAGCTGAGAAAGTTGATCGCTAGTTTTAAGGCAGGCTAAGCTTTAAATAAAGATACGTTATAAGAACTAGTTTCATTCATTTACATCATGTTCATCTCCATAATACTAGGCTAGCAGTTTGGTATTTATTACACCAAATCCACGCAACAGGAGACATGTACTTTCTGGCTGAATTATATTATTAACATCTTATTACTTTGGAATTGTAATCAGGGTCCTGTTGCTCTCCTCAATGGGAAAACAGCAGTCCAAAATATTACACTCTCCCCAGTAGAAGTACCATTATTACAGATTCAGAAGCTTTGCATATTCACATCTTGGCAGTTTAATACTTGTGAAAAAGGATCAATACAAGCTCTACCACAGTGATAGGTATTTAAACAATGGCAAAGATTTCAAAACTAAGGGGATCCAGGCAGGCACTATTATCTCTAAAGCGACTGAAACATTTCCAAAGCATTTATTTGTTTTTCAGGTTAGTTTTATGAGCCAATATAAACATTAATTACTACATGTCTGCAGGAAGTACAAAAGCCATCTTCATTTGAACAATAAATATTCTTGGAACTCTTAGCACCAAGTCTTACTTAGAAAGTAGACAACTGAGTGCTCTCCCACATATTGCTGACTTCCTTCTATTCACATTGCATGTCATTTGAGATTTTTAAAAAGTTAGCTGCCACAAGTTTTGGAAAATGCCAGTGTTTAAAAATAGGTAATTGTGCTAAAGAATCAAAAGTTTAGCAGAACAAAGATTTTGAGGACTTCGAATCATTCAATGTTACAAAGAAAAGTGTGAAAATACCATTCTTTGGTCTAGATAAGCTGTTCCCTTTACATTAATTTAACATTCCAATGGCTTTTTGAAAACTTCAAAATGTTGAAACTCACTAGGCAAAAACAAGAAATAATATATACATATAGATGTATCATACAAATGAACCTTTAAAGAAAGTGAGTCTTAACCATCAGCTGATTAAAGATACTTAGTACCTTTCTTTAAAAAAAAAAAATTTAGTGTTGAGTTTACAAGTACAGAAATAATGAAGTTAAAAATTATCCATGAGAACAATCTATTTTACCAGTCTATAAATATTACACCTTCTGGTTTCCTTGCTCTATTGAGTTCACAAGTAAACATTCTTCTTGACATGCTAAAGTTCCTAATGCTGGTGGAACGATTTCTGTACCTAGACAATTATTACATTATGATTTGTTTGATGGATACTTCATGTCTATTACTTCCTGTTTCATGGATATAGCTTCATTAACTGCTTCTTGATCACCTCCATCAGCCCCAAGTCCAGTTCCTCCAGCTCTTTCTAGAACATCTGCATCATCTTCCAAGCCATTGTAGAATTCTTCAATCTCACTTTCATCCTCCATAGGTTCTTCTAAACTTGGACTCTGGCATGTTCCACTATCACTATTACTGCCACAAGAACTAGAGGATAAGACGTCATCTTCAGAGTCTGAATATACCTCAGCGCCATGAAAAATGTAACGATTTGGTGGTAAAAACAGGTATTGATTACCTGAAATATAGTAATAAAAAAGAAATATTAGTTATTATCAGTTTTCTAAGACTAACTTGGTCTGACTGAGCAGTATGGAATTAAGTGTAGGTTCCAGCTGTGCCTTTTATAAGTATCATTACTAGAGGCTACTACTATTAGTGTTTTTTAAAAACAAGGTGTAGACAACTTAGTTCTGAGTTTAAATCTTAGTTTTCTCACTAGCTTTGTAAATTTGTAGCAGTATCTCTCTGTGCCTCAGTTTCCTCATTTGGAAAATGAAATAATTTTCACAATAACCGTAAGAGTTAAGTATGAAAAAAGGTAGAGAACATATTCAGTAAAGGTTACTTAACTAATTCCTTTGAAGAGATTTGTTGAAAATGAAATGACATATCCAGTGCAGCCTATGATAGGACACCCAATTCACGTACATTAAGGTAAATATTGCCATTTTTTTTCTGCCTCTTATAAATCTAAAATATTTTGTCTTTAATATCTTCACCACTTATTCAAAGTGTAGTCTGTGGACACTGGAATTCTCAGGCCCTACCACCCACCACCTGAATCAGAATCTATTTTTTACAAAAGTCCTATACACATTAAAGTTTGAGAAGCACTGATCTAGCATTAGCATTGGACTATATCTTCTCCCAAATTGATATTCATGGTATATGAGGGTACCTCAAAAACTTCATGGCAAGATCTGTATTATTTTTTAATTGTATGAACTTTTTCCATGAACTTTTTGAAGTACAATCAAATCAGACTTATTTAACTTATGATGACAAGTAAAGTCCCCTCTGTTCCTCCCCTTAAACCATGAACCCCCAGGTCAAGAACTCCTCTCCTCTAAGATGTTCTAGTCTTAGAGCACCAATTTGAATCCCTAAATACTAACAGAGTTCTTAAAAGTCTACAGCACACTGAATCAATCCCAGGTCAAAAAAGTTTTACGTGAAAGGTGGGATTTCCTAAAACTTGATAATGAAAAGTTTTCTACCCTTGAATTCACAAGAACAAGTAACTCCTACCTTAAGTCTATTTTCATGCACACTAAAGTTTATATTTATTGTACCATATCCAAAACTGAGTTAAAAAGCCTGGTTACCGCATTTGTAGATGGCATGTCATTCCAGATACTTAGCATACCTAAGTTTCTTTTCAAAATGGCTCTTACACTTTTTGTTTTTTGGTTATGTTTTTTTTTGGTGGCTAGCCAATACAGAGATTGAACACCAGACCTTGGTGTTACCAGCACTATGCTGTAACCAACAGAGCTATCCACCCAGCCACTATACTTTTTATTTTTGGCAGCTTACTGGTGTGTGAGGATTCGAACGCTTGACCTTGGTTTAGAATACCCCACTCTAACCAACTGAGCTAACTGGCCAGTCCCACACCTCAAAACTTTTTTATACTGCATCATGACCCAGTCCTCAACCTGAAACAAAGTATATTATGTGTGACAATTCTGACCTAAACTCACAAAAACTGATGTCATAGCCCACTACAAATTACAGTGTAAAAATGCGTATTGGTTTTTTAAGACAGCAGTATTTACATAGTTGGAGCAAGGAGTCAAATACAGTTGACCCTTGAACAACACAGGGGTTAGGAGCACCAAACCCTGTCCACAATCAAAAATCCATGTAGAACTTTTGACTCTCCAAAATTTACTAATAGTCTACTGTTGACCAGAAGCTTTATTGGTAACATAAACAACACATATTTTGTATATGTATTATATCCTGTATTCTTACAATATATTGTAAGCTGGAGAAAATATTAAGAAAATCATAAAAAAAAAAATACATTTTACAGTACTGTACATATATTTATTTTTTAAAAAACCCATGTGTAAGTGGACTCGCAAAGCTTAAACAGTCAACTGAACTTGCACTCCAGTGGCTAACAGAAAACCCCACCTGGCGCTTTTAATTGAGCCATCTTTGAATCACTCCCACTCAAGTCCTTTAAGGAATACCCAGCACATGGCTGTGCTGCACTTTTCTTTCTATTGTTTTGGCCCACACATCTAAAAAATGTCTTTTTCTGCCTTAGGCGCCTGAAGTATTAAATAATCTATTTCTCAGCCCAAGGACCCAATATCTGTATGTTTTTGTGTTTCTACTTGACAGCCATCAAAGAAAGATTAAAAGTTTACCTCATCTATGCTTTCACTTCCTCCTTTTAACCTTGACCTCACAGACAGAAGTAGAAATAGATGATAACTATGGATAACTAAAACGAGTGAAGTCTAACAGTCATTTGTTTTTAACAGCTACAACTTACACTCTTTACATCTTTTTAAATTTTTACAATTCTATAAAGTATGTGCTAATTTAGTCCCATTTTAGGAATAAATTAGCACATACCTTACAGATTAGGAAACTGAGAAATTAAATAACTTTGCTCAAGATGCAGCTGAGACAACAGAGGTCTAATTCCAAAGCGTGTACCTGTAAGGCCTTCTACACTGTACAGTAAAACCAAGTGTAATATAAGAGATGATTCCAGGTTTACTGTTACCTGGGGTGAGGAGTTTTGTATGTTTGACAACATCTGTCAAAAAGATGTTTAAGGAAACTTCCCACTGCAAAGTCTTCCAGTGTACAGGTAGACTTTATATATTACTAAATCAGTAGCAATTTTTCTACTTCTGACTTCTGCCACATTTGCAAATATAAGTATTCTTGTATGCTTTTTTAGTTTCCCCTGGACAGACTTCCTCTACTTTTAACTCCCTACTTATTAAGAAGTTAGATGCTTTAGAAAGCCTTCTCTAACCTAATCTCTGAGTATTATCTACCTTTTGGGTCATGTTTTTGTTCAAAACAATAAAGTGCTTTATTCTGCTTTGGCAGCGCCTGTGCTAAAATATGAGTATTTATCACCTATTTTTATAATTATACACAAACATTAGTAGATTAACTTACTACAGTGCCTAGTATGGAAAAGGCCCAAAGGCTTATATTCAACAACTAAAATTTATTTACACCAAATGATTGGAACACTTAATTGTTTCATCTAAAATATGTCAGTTTCCAGCATGTATGGTAGATAGAATGAGACAATGTTCTAAGCTGTGCAAGACTGTTGCATCTAAGTTAAAGAGTACATATATATTTTTATACTGCTTAAATCAGGATTTTTCACATATGTGCTACTACTTGGACTTAAACATCAATTTCCAGAAAGCAATTTCACCTATGTTAATACTGATAAAGACTTTGTATGTGTCAAAACAGGGTCTACATGATATTCCAGAAATTCAGTGAGAAGAATCAGAGATGTTTTCTAGATCAGAGACAATACAACATAGTGGTTAAGGAGGCAAGCTCTGTGGATGCCACCTGGAATCTAATCCAGCTCTTCAACTTCCTAGTTGTTACTTTGCATGAGGTACTTAACCTCTACGGTCCTCAGTTTTTCCACCTGTAGCAGTTTCTACTTCATAAGATTAAGATCAGATAATATATATATATGATAGAGTTTGGGTACACTGCCCCCCTCAAAGCTCACGTTGAAATCTGATCCCCAACTTGGCAATGTTGGGAGCAGTTTGGATGATGGGGGTGGATTTGTCATGAATAGATTAATGCCCTCCCTAGGGGTGGGGGTAGTGAGTGAGTTCTTGCTCTATTAGTTCCCACAAGAGCTGGTTGTTTAAAGAAGACTGGCACCTCCCCTTCCCTTCCTCCCTCCCTCCCGCCTCATGATCTTGTACCCACAGTGCCATGAGTAGAAGCAGCCTGAGGACCACGCCAGATGCAGCTGTCCCAGAATCATAAGCCAAATAAACCTCTGTTCTTTATAAATTACCCAGTTTTAGGTATTCTGTTATAAGCAACAGAAACAAATATAGTATATAAAGCAGCTGGCCCACAATAAGCACTCAAATTTCAGTCAAATCTCAGCTAGAGCTCTCATGAGACAATGGGAGAGGATGCAATACCAACCCATTCTTGACTTAGTTATCTATGTTCCCGACTCCTAGAGAAACAACGCCATATAGAGCACCATTAAAATTAAACACTCTTTCTTCCCCACATTATGTAAGATACCACCAGACTTTACCTTTCCCTAACTTAAGTTATGAACTTTAGTTTCTCTAAACACAAATCGACTGTTCCACTCAGCTACATAAAGCTGTGCTATCAACTAACCTGCCAAAATTGTTAATTCCTTGCAAATATTTTGTTACAATGATTATACTTTAAAAAGCCTTTCTTACCATCAAGCCGCTTACTAATCTGCTCCTTGGCAACTCTACTGGGCCACAACTTTCTCACAGTTTCAGCAACCGAAGTTCTTTCATTGTTCTCTCCAGTATTGGAACTGACATTCTTCAAATCTGGATTTTCCAACTGTTCGGTGATACTTTCAGCATTTGTAGTAGAAGTCTGTACTTCCTGTGATTTTTCTTCCATACAACTTTCTGATTCAGACACATCTAAATCATCAACATTACTCTTAGTTGCTTGGTCTGAAAGTGTGACAATCACTTTAGAATCTGGTGGTGAGATTCTTTCTGGTGAACTTGAGTCTTCTGAAATTTGAAGAGGTGTGGGTGGCAACTGTGACAAATGAGACAATTCTCTTTGTGTTCGTGGAGGTTTTTCAGTAATTTCTGAAAGCTTTACAGGGTTACAGCAAAGTTTGGCATATTCACCACCTAACCTATGACACAATTCATTAATTATGACATCACAGTCTCCAAGCAGTTCCACATCAAAATGCAGATGAGGCAAAGGTTCCCTATTAATTAATATCTGAGGCACTTCATGGGGTATGGAACCTAAAAATAGGGCGAAAAATGAGTTAGAAAAGGGAGAGGAAATTAAACCACAACAAATGCACCATGCAAAAACCTAGCAAGGACCTGGGCTCCAAATACTAAAAAGACAAACAAACAAAAAAACCCCCTCCACTAATACTTAACCAAGCCATTACATTTCATCAAGCTGTATAGCAGATGGGCAGTTCAACAAGCATATTCTAGAAAATTTCTGGTTATGCTCCTGTCACCTGCTTACCGCTTAACAATCTTCTCAGACTTTGCCATTCTGTATCTCAATTTCCTTGTCTGTAGAATGGGTATAATAAGTTCTTTTCCACAAGATTGTGGTGAAGATATTTAAATAAGTTAATATGTCACGTGCATAGAAGAGTTCTTGGCACATTAAGTATTAAAGTCATACAAATCTGTTCTACACTATTATAAACCTATGTTTTACATTTTAAAAAATTATCTTTGCCTATCAGCATCACACTATTATACTACCCAAAAGAAAGCTTTTAAGGCAGAGAAAGCCTTTGAATTTGCTTTTTTAAACGAGGGCTTGCATATTAAATTTCCATGTTTCATTTCATTACAAATTGTCCTATATTCTACTTTAAAAGAATCTCACAGCTATTTAGGGAAGACTGAGAGTTAACTGCTAAAACCACCAGACCTGAACTGCAGAGCCTGACTCCACATTCCTTCCAGCTATTTCCTCTGGCTACCTAACTGATTGACTGCTGAGGTAAGGGTTTAATTCTCTGGTTAAAGGTTTGCGCTATTGTCTCCTCTCCTACTTCCTTCACTTATGAAAGGACACATCTGATGCAACTGAAATCTCTTTCTTACCCTCTTTCTCCCTGGCTTCCTCACTACAGGGGGAAAAAAGGTAGTATGAATACATGTACTAACAAAATTTTCCCAAAAATAGACTTAAATCATACATGAGCATTTTCATACACACAAACATCCTGGTGGGCAAGCTAGATCCATATAGCATCATTCTGACATGCTATTATTGTTATTACAAGAAAGAACTAATCATTTTGAGCCCCCAAATTCATCTTACATAAGTATATTACACTTCTGTCAAGATACACACCTGAACTTACTGGATATGAAAATTAAATTTGAAAGATCAATTGTAATCTTATCAAGACTGAAAATACATGAATAAGGACTGTTTCATATCTGAATGTAAATAAACTGAAGCTAACCCCTGCCACATTCAAAACATTCCATTAAAAAGTATAAATTGAACTGTTTCCCTTCAACTTTTCATATAAATGAGGATTAAAATTTGACATTACTTCTGTTTTGATAGACCGTCCACCCCCACCAAAATGTCAGATTATTCTACCTTCATGAGTAAGAATGCCACCTAAAAATAAAGTTTAGCTCTTCACCACTTTTAAACAGAAACAGAATAGGATCATTAGGATCTATTATACAGATCCACAACCCATGGTGTTATACATAGAAATGTTCTCCAAAAACCACCACTAACTTACTTGGAATCAGCGCGACTGGTCTTACTTTCAGGGAAGACCCAATAACAATGAGAAGATCAACTTCATCTTTATCATACTTCATGGCTCTATGAAACTGTTCCGGTAAATTTTCACCAAAAAAGACAATCTCTGGTTTCATGATAGCAAGTGGTTCATCAGCTGGGCACCTAGGACATCGAGGAACTACCTGCATGTTCCAGATTTTGGTTGAGGTGGGAAAGTGATGGGAAAGCTGAAGTTAGAAGTGGTCAATATTTCCACAGTTCCTCAGAATACACTTCAGAATCAGCAAAGAAAACAGAAAAGCTGTGCCTAAACAGCAGGGAAAACTGGATACAACCTAAATATCAATTGCCAATGACAAAGTAGTTTATTAGCATACAATGAAACATATACAGTGAAATACTATGCTGCTATTATAATACCTATGTAGAAGTATATTTGACATCCAATAGTCCAACGTATATTCTAAGAGGGAAAAAAATAATTAAGTATACACATAAAATGGGACTTAATCCTTTTTGAAAAACTATATGCAGCTAATCACATAGGACGTATTTCTGGATGATTTTTATTTTCTGCTACATTTTTCTACATTTTTTGGCAGTGAGCATGCATGAAATACTTTCATAGTTTTTTAAATGTTTTAAACAATTAATACAACTAATTTAAGATTCTAAATCTGACAGGTACTAAAAGGGAGAGAAGAGAGAAAAACTAATATAGCAACACCTCCCTTATGATCTGGCTTTATTTTAGGCTTAGATACGAAGGAGCCAATTTCATCATTTGAAGAGACATGGACCAATGTTTTCTACTTAAAGTACTGAAAGGTTCTTTGTATTTCACCAGATTTCCCAAAGCTAACACACTTCCTTCTTGGATCTTTTTGTATCATATAAATAATTTTAAGGGGGAAAAAAAGGATGTAGAGGCAAAAGAAGAAACAAATCAGAGAGCGTACGATTCCTAAAATATGGATGATAAATTACCTGATTAAAAATATCTCCTCGTACAGCTTCACAGTCAACTTTGTATTTACAAATCAGGCAAGATGCTGTTGCAAAGGAACCTAAAAACAATCAACATATATACATTTATTAAAGGACTATTTCCACTGACCAGTTAGCTCAGATGGTTACAGCATGGTGCTGATAACACCAAATTTTCACCAAAATGATCCCTGTACTGACCAGCTGCAAAAAAATTATTTTTTTTTAAAAAGGGAATATTTCCATTTCTTGTACATACCACAAAGATTATAAAATTTGACACTGGAAAAGTTAAAGACTTTTAAGATTTAAGTAGACTGCACAGGAGAATCAGGATGAATAATTAAAATATATATACAAATATATATAAAAATAATGGTAGAAACCAATCCTCAATTGCTGAGACATTGAGAGAATGATGCCTTCTAAAGCTACTCTTTTCAATAAAATAAACTAATTCCTGTAGGGCTAAAAGTCTGTGGAGTTGGAAGAATCCAATCGTATTACATGGGCTCAACAGTTGTGTTTTCAAAACACTTTACAGATACTTAAGAAAATGGCCTATTCTCATACTTATTTAGATTGAATGTCTTCTAAATTTCTGAATCCTGTACGTCTTAACTACTCAGATCCTTTGGTTTCATAACCTAAAGATGGAGAAGATGGCATATTTCTTCACACACAGCCAATACTGCTTTTGTAACCACAAGATTATTTAAAATAATTGAATAGCAAGCAACTGCAATGTCTTTTGAAATCCAGACATACAGTGATATCTGATTTTTTGTGGAATTAAGTGACAAGGCCAGCACTTCTGATTTCATTATTTCTGCATTCTACTCTTCTTGTTATCTGCAATTAATCAGATAATATGATTAAATACTAATGCTTAATCTCCATTCCTGGATGGTAGCCTGCTTTCTAACACTGATCTTTCCTGTAAAGCTAATAAATTACAGAGAACCATTCTGAAGTTTACTAACCATGACACTGAATTATCCTTTGGATTCCCGCAACCTGTTCCAACGTATCTATATTCTGAGTATAGTTGCGAAGTAGTTTTCCTTCCTTATCTGACAAGGCTATGAATTTGTGACAAAGAGATGGTTGGAATTGTCCAGGATATATTTCCTATATGCAAAAGGTAGAGAAAAGTTTACATTAATGAAATAAGTATAACAGATGTCACAGGTTTCACATAACACTACCAAAAATTCCCCACGTATAAATTTTTAAAATATGAGCATTTTAAAGCAGGTAGATGGGTGCAACACACACTAAAAAAAGGATTGTTGCTGTAATATGTACAAAACTCAGCAATCAGTGAACTTGACCCCCTTGATGCAAAGTTAACATCAACCCATATACATCTCTAATAAATGTTAATAGATATTTTAATAAAAGTCAGAATACACACCTTAGAGTATCTAATTTTTGTTGGCTGCAAATTCAGGTTTTCTTTAAGGAAAAAGGGGAAAAGTTTAAACTGAAATTACAGATAAAGGTATGGTGACTTGTCTTTATTAAACTAAACAAAGGAACTGTCAATGTAAGATATTAAAAAAATATTTCCTTGATTCATCATTCATTATAAATAATCACCCTGGAAGTTTAAAGCTAAAGTTTTAATTCCTTACCAAAATTGTTTTCCTTCCATTGCACAGGCACATACTGGTATAGTATAGAGTTGCTCATGAATGCTGAGTTGCTGGATATTGTGTGTGTGTTTTTCCCCCCAAATAATGCTTCAATGCTGTTTCTTCTTTAAAAACAAAGAATTCAGATATACACATGGCAAAAAGATCAGAGAGAGAGTATCAATTTTGGTCCTCCCAACTTTTGACAGTGTTTTTTATTAAGTTTCATTTAGTAAGTGACTATGGCAAAGGAAGTTTCTTCTCTACTTTTTTCTAGTAGAAGTAGTAATGCTATCATCTACTTACTTCCTTACCATTCATTACAGGTTCTAACCTATCACAATGCTAGCAAAAAACTAGACACAACCATATATCCATCAATACGGAACTGGTTGTATAATTATGGTACATCCATAATAGCTGAGTATGCAGCCGTTAAAAAGAATGAGGGAGATCTAGATGCACTGACCTGGAAAATGGTCCATGACGCACATGAAAAAAGCAAGTCAGTCACCAATGTGTGTAGTTTTTGTTTTTGTTATTAAGCAAAAATGGAAATTATATGCACATGTATATAGACGGCCATATAAACAATCAAATCAGGAAGGATACAAACAAGCTGTAAACAGAGGCAGGGGAACTTTTTCACTTCTGACACTATACAAAAAGGTTTAATGATGAGATTAAAGATGACTTTACTTTTTACCTATTTAATATTTCAAATTTACTTTTAAAATGTTATCTATCACACAAGTAGGATACCTTCTAGGTAAAACTTAATAATAAGCAAATCCCATGATAACTACCATGTACATGTCCGTATGCTGCTAAAAATTATTATGCAAAAACCCCAAAATTTTGCCTTACATTCAAATGCTTATCATAAATAAAGTTCATGAAAACTCCTTGCAATTTAAGAAACAATCATGTAGGAAGAAGTAGCAAGTAAACAGCTTATTAAAGTCAATGTTTATAGAAAATCAAAGCCACATTATGATTTAGAATATTAAGTTATGGTATGTAAACCACTGTTTTCTCCCCAGGATGCTTCATTCTAGTACAGTTGACCCTTGAACACGGGTTTGAAGTGTATATAGGTCCACTTACAACTGGATCTGTTTCAATAAATATATTGGATAAGTTTTGTTTAGTTGTGTCATGAATGCAGGTTACTTTACTACTTAAGTAACGATGTGCAGCACTCCCTCACTCCCCTCCCCTGCTAGGGTCACACAACCTGGGGGAAAGCAAGGGAGTCAAAAGTTATGGAGAGATTTTTGCCATGGTGCAGGCACGGAAGAGTTGACAGTGCACCGACCTCTGCACTGTTCAAGGGTCAACTGCATATAATACATATAACATACAAAATATGTGTTGACCAACTGTTACCTGTAAGACTTCTGGTTAACAGTTAGCTATTAGTAAAGTTTTGGGGGAGTCAGAAGTTATTCTCAGATTTTCAACAATGTGGAGATCTGCATCCCTAATCCCCTCATTGTACATTCATGAGATTAAACATCCTGGTAAAGCCCCTTCTGAAAAATAGCTTTTAGAGTATTTTAATCAATATTTGAATAGCCTAGGCAACAGATAAAATAGGATCTAAAGTAGGAAAAGTGATAATAGCATGCCAAACAGAAGAAGAAATGACTAATCCCAAGGGATGGTCAAAGAGCAAGATTATCAAAACTCCACCCTCCTTGAATTAACTGTGTGCAATGTTCCCTCCCCCCCTTTTTAAAGGGATGGAAAGAAACACAAAGATGTGTGGGACACTAGGCTTAGCTCTACACTCCAGTTTCCCTTCATGTTCAGTCTGTAGCAATTCAAGGTAGTTTACCCTTTAAAGTTACAAATCCGTTCCTATACTTGGAGATATCTTATGGACTTTCTTGTTTTCTTTTATAAGCCTACATTTTCTGTGTGAGAACCAAAATGACTTGAGCCTTATCTTTGTCTATTTCCTTTTAAATACAAAGTAGACCATGTCTAAATTATTAGATTTAAATATAGTGCTCAAACTAAGGGATAAAATCTAAAATAGAAAAAAAAAGTTACTCTGCAAGGACTGCTTTAATAGGAACCACTCCTAAAACAGGCTCTTAACATGAAGCCTGCTAACAGCCAGATCACTGGGGATACAACTCACAGACAGAATATGGATTAAATTCTTCCATGGTGGATCTGTGACATGCTATCCCTGTTCTAAGCAAGAGAGGCCATCCCAGATCTGAACATCCTAAAGCCCTTTTGCAGAACCAATCTTAAGCGCTAGGCCGTTGTTATTGTCATATGGATCCTTATAGATTGAGTAAAAGCAAAGCTGGGACCAAAGGCCCAAAACACTATAAAAATGAACTCTGCTTCCACACAGCTGTGTCTGGAAACATTCAAATAATCCAGGAATTGGCCACAGGCAACCAGTGTGGTCAACACAAAAGCTTAAAGCTTAGGACTACCTGATACAGCACGTTTTCATGCAGAAAATGGCTTTTCTTAAGACACGCTATCTGCTTTCTTCCCCAAATTTCTAGCAATATGACTAGAAGAACCCCAGTCAAAGGCAGGGTTTTAACTGCAGCCCCTCAACACTAGAAGGGCTCAAAATTTTAGAGATGTCAATATTTGCTAATATCTGCTCCTACGGGAAGTAGAGTTGGTAAGAAACCAAAACCTAAATTCTCCATGCTACCAAAAAGAGAAATAAAAACATCAATCCAGGTAAGGAGAATCCCTATCTTGTTTCATTCATTCCATAAAACCACACTTGAATAGACTACTCAGTATCTTGATTAAAATACTCACTACTATAAAATCAAGTTAGTCACCTGACAAAGATACTCAACTTTTTTTTTTTTTTTTTTAATGGGAACGCATGGGTCAGCACACTTTTTCCATACTGGGCCACCATTTAGTAAATATTTTGGACTTTGCAGGCCATCCAATCTCAGGCCATATGGTCTCTGTCACAACTACTTGGCTCTGCCACTGTAGTGCAAAAGCAGCCATATACAATATATGAATAAATGAACATGCCTGTATTCCAATAAAACTATATTTATGGAGATTGACATTAGAATTGCATATAATGTTCATGGGCCACAAAATATTATTCCTTTGATTTTTTTCCCAGCCATTTAAAAATTAATTCTTAGCTGGGGGGAGGAGGGTGGAACCAGAGAGATGTTGGTCAAAGAACACAAAATCTCAGATAGAAGTTCAGGACATCTATTGTACAAGATCATGAATAGAATTAATAACATAGCATACACTTGATAACAGCTGAGAGTAGATCTTAAGTGTTCTCACCACAAAAAAATGGTATGTGAAGTAATGAATTTGTTCATTAGCTTGATATAGCCATTCCATATCATATACATATATCAAAACATGTTGTACACCATAAAAACATACAATTTTTATTTGCCAATTTTATTTATTTATTTATTTTTGCAGCCGGCTGGTACAGGATCCAAACCCTGATCTTAGTATTATAATACTGTGCTCTAAACAACTGAGCTAACCAGCCAGCCCTATCGATTTTAATTAATTAATTAATTCTTATCACTCAGGCCGTACAAAAAATAGGCAGTGGGCCATGTTTAGACTGAGGCCACAGTATGCCAATCCCCGCATGAATCTAACATAAAAGAATTCTAAGTAGTTAGGCTATTAGTTACCACTTGAAGAACTTTTAGTATGTACTAGGCATAACATAAGCACTTTTATTTCACCTTTATTATAATGCTGTAGATAAGACTGAGGGCTGGGTTTTTATATATTTAAACGGTTGTAAAGAAAAATAGAGAACATGTGACAGAGACCCCATGTGGTCCACAAAGCAGGCCACACATATTTACTACTTGGTCCTTTCCTGAAAATTTTACTGACCCTGCCGTAGATATCTTATACACACATTTTGCAGATGGAAAAAACCAAAGCACAGAAATAACTTGCCATTTTGGTCACAAGAGCCAGTAAACAGCACAGCTATCACTCAAACCCAGTTTTAATACTTAAATCCAGCTCTTAATCACTAAGCAATACTCACTACCTTTTCAATTTTTCATCTTTCAACCTCAAATTTCCTATTTTGCTTTTAGACTGCAAACTAGCCTATACAAGTCTAGTAAATATACCTCATTTTGCTCACCTTCATGGGATTACTGGAGGCTGGAATTCCAGTAAACCTAATATAAAAACACGACACTCTTCAAGAATATATATTATTGCATGGGCTGGCTGTTAAGCTCACTTGGGACAGCATGGTGCTGATAATCACCAAGGTCAAGGGCTCAGACCCCGAACCAGCCAGCCACAAAAACAGAACAAAACAAAACAAAACATATTTCCCATAAATCAATAGGAAAATGAAAAGCACCCAAATAGGGGAAAAATACGTAAGAACAAAGAGATAACAAAGATATACACAGGGCCAGTAGTAAAAATTAGTCATCCCCACTAATAAGAACAAAACAATAATGTAAGATGCTAAGTTTTTACCTATTAAATTTACACATTTGGGGTTTTTTTGGGCGGCTGGTTGGTACAGTAATAAGTTTTTAAACTGCCTTAAAACCAGTCCTATACAGGTGTACAGTCGAGCTAGGCATCTATAATTAACAGTAATTTACTGCATGTTCTCAAATAGCTAGAAGGAGATCAAATGTCCACATCACAAAGAAATGATTAAGTTTTGCTATGATGAATATGCTAATTACCCTGACATGATCATCTCACATCATATACATATATTGACCTTGGGGTTATATGGCTGTTCTCTAACTATGTGTACTGAAATATAACTCTATACCCCAAAAGTATAATTCTATACCCCATAATTATAACTCTATACCCCATAAATACATTGCAATAAAAAAAAAACCCTAGATAGCTATTAATAGACTGATTAAATAAGAATATATTGGTATATTGTGGCATATCTAAGTGCCATTATGTAACTACAACAGTCACATGACACAAAGTGACATTTTGCTCAGTGACACACCGCATGCATGATGGTGGTCCCATAAGATTATAGTGGAACTGAAAAATTCCTATCACTTAGTGACCTTGTAGCTACTACTTAATTTTTTTTATACATTTAATAGTGTAGCCTAGGTGTACAGCGTTTGTGAAGTTTACAGTAGTGTATGACAATGTCCTAGGACTTCACGTTCACTCACTACTCACTCACTGACTTACCCAGAGCAACTTCCAGTCCTGAAAGCTCCCTTCATCGTAAGAGCCCTCCCTATACAGGTGTGCCATTTTTTATCTTTCAAATTGTATTTTTACTGAACCTTTTCTATGTTTACATACACAAGTACTTACCATTATGTAACAATTGTCAACAGTATCCAGTATAGAAAGATGCTGTAAAGGTTTGTAGCCTAGGAGCAATAGGCTATACCGTATAGCCTAGGTGTGTAGTAGACTATGCCATCTAGGTTAGTGGAAGTATACTCTGATGTTCATACAATGACAAAATCGACGTCTTTCTCAAAATATATCCCAGTTGTTCATTATTTATTAAAACTTACACTAACATTCGTCCACCACCCCCACCCACACAGATTTTTTTTTCCCTGGAAGGAAATCCAAGAAAAAGTTTTATCATGGTAATGTTTTTGTTTTGGAGGGCCTTTTTTGGCGGCTGGCTCATATAGGGATCGAACCCCGGACCTTGATGTTATTAGCACCATGCTCTAACCATTTGAGCTAATAGGCCAGCCTTATCACAGTAATCTTTGAGGAGAGAGATAGGGGTAGGGAATACTGAAGGAAAAGGCTGACTAATACTTTATGTTTTGTACTGTTGGCATTTATTTATTTTTTTAAACTAGGACAGATATATAGTCATGTGCTGCTTAATGATGAGGATAAGTATCAAGGAGTTATTTTTTAGGTTCCTGAGAACCATGACCACAACTCATTATCAGTTTAAGTCCTTATTATGCAGAAGGATATGATCATGGCTCAGAACATGGCTATACAGCTTTAAAAGTGGTCTTAACTGTTCTTGTGTAAAAGAATGCAAAGTGTACCACAGCAAGGCACACTGTAATACAATGGTACTTGAACAGTGAACAATTTCGCAGGGGACATTCAGCCCCATCTGGAGACACTGGAGGTGGGGATGCTAATGGCATTTAGTGAGGGGAGGCCAGTGAGGCTGCTAAACATCCTATGTACACAGGTAAGCCACCTCACAGCAAAGAATTATCCAGCCCAAAATGTCAATAGCACTGAGTTTAGGCAATTGCTCTAATAGACCAGTAACCTCTTTAACACATCCCTCCATTACTTGGGAGTTTCCATTCTAAATAAAATATAAGTTTCTTCTCAATAATTACATACAACCAATGGCCTGATATATGGTATAGAAAAAATTCTCTTTCCTTCCAGAATGTCTAAATTTCACCAATAGTATTTCCCGTTTTCATGGCTTCACGAATTTAAATCAACACCATTTATTCTGACTTAGGAGAGCTTTATGTAAATACATCACATAGTTTGAAAGTAGATGAAAAACTCAGATTCACTAAAAAATAGTCACTAATACAAAAGACCCTTTTTCAAATATACTTCCAAGTTTAACAACAACAATTTTGCGATTTCTTTTTAAGAGACTGAACTACAGAGAGAAACCAAAAGTTTCCTAACAACTGAAATCTCTTTGGCACGGTATAACGCATTATTAAACTTTATGCTCTAGAGCAGAGCTGTGCAGTAGGTATATAATGTAAGCCATGCAAGTAATTTAAAATTTTCTAGTAACCCCATTAAAATGGAGAAAATTCCAAAATATATTTAAGCCATGTCAAAAGTACCACATTCACATATATATAATCAATATTTATTTGTCAACATTTAGTTAAATTAATGAAATATTTTATGTTTCCACACTAGGTCTCTAGTATCTTGTACATCTTCCACACGTACAGCACACCTCAACACACTTCAGGTACTCTACTGCCACATGTGGCTAGTGGCTTCTGAACTGGACAGTACAACTTTAGAGACTGTACAGAAGAATAAGGATACTTTGTAATCAGCTGACAAAAATGCAACCTAAGAATCTTCTCCACCCCTAATCACCAATGATTTTTCATCCTCATATGTTAAAACACACCAACGTGGATGATATAATCTTTATGACCCTTAAAACATATTAAAAATCCAAACAGTTAGGATACTTTTATACTGTCTATGAACCTCTAAAAAAATGCTCAGGCAAAATAAAGACCATAATTGAAGTACAAACTTTTTAAAAATATAATTGTTTCTTCTTTGAAAATAAGCTCGATCCTAAAATGAAGAAAAGTAGATGATAGTCTTTTCTGGGAAAAAGGGATTCTGACTGTAATGAGTGATTTTACTCCATAGCATAGTAGTAGCACTCAGTTTACCAGACAATGAATGGTCAGCTCAAGAAGCCTGTACATGAACAAAATACTTTTTCAGGAGAGCAAGTCAAAGAAACAACTAGAAGAGTTAATAGTACCTTTGCAAACTTGAAGAATGGTCTTGGATCTTTTCTGAAATATTCAATATCAAACATTGCTTGAGGATCTGGAAGATCTGGGAAGTCTACTGCAAGGCGAGCATAAATACCATCTCTTGACCTGAAGTCAGGTATTCCACATGAAACAGATACCTGAAATATGCATGGCATAATTTGTACAATTAAATCTTCTACCTCTATAATTACTAGCTCTTACCATACAATTAGGAAGAGTTGAAAAAGAACATTTTTGTTTTATGACTTCTTTTGGGGGAACAGAAATATTACCCTGCTATAATTTCAAATAGAAATAAGACACCTAAATAAAGGAGAATAAGTAAATCTACCACATATTGGGTTTTTGATGGAGACAGGTTTATTTTAAACCTTTAAGCATTTAGTCAACAAATTAAAGCAACTGCAATTTGACTGAGAAGGGAGCAAACCATTTCAAATAATGTTAACTAGGAAGCAGGAAAGAATTTCTTTGATTTCTTTGATTGATTTTTATTTGTTTATTTATTTAGGCAGCTGGCCAGTACAGGGATCCAAACCCTTGACCTTGGTGTCACACCACCATGCTCTAACAAACTGAGCTAACCAAGAACTTCTATTACAGACAAGTATTTCCAAAGAAATCTCTACTACAGTTAGGGTTCTACTACCTCAAGAATACTGAATTTCTTTATTTTCCTTAAAAGTTATGTTGTATAATATTTCAATTCTTAATTTTAAATTAGACTTAGACGCTATATTTTTCTACAAATAGGGATTTCAGAAGTTAACATTTTGTTTCACAGTTTTACCAAAAGTTGACTCCACATTGACCTCAGAATAAAACAAACAATATTTAATATTATAAAACAGGTATTGTGTTAGGTGATTTTGTCCAACTGCAGGCTAATGTAAGCATTCTGAACACATTTACAGGAGATTAGGCTAAATTATGATGTTTGGTAGACTAGGTATATTAAATGCATTTTCAACTTGCAATTATTTTCAACTTCAGATGGGTTTAGGAATGTCACCGCACCATTCAGTCAAGGAGCATCTGTACTCTATTCAACACACAATACTCAATTGCCTTAAGTAACTAACTGTGATCCTAAGGTGAGTCAAATGAAAAATGTTAAGTCACCACAATTATATCATCTCAATTTAATATGGAGGGAAGGTAGGAATATTACTTTCCCAACACTAATTTCTTGTGAATACCAACTAGATTCCTGGTTTCTCCACTAAATATCCAATTCTCTATCAGACCCTGACATACCTTAATGCAAAAAGAATTATAATTCCCTGCATCTCCTTTAGGTGCTGTGATTTAATATAAGTAAAAATCCTGCCTTAACTACACTTTCCTACTGTACTGTAAATAAACAGAAACAAGTATTTTTCAAGGCTGTTGGAGAGGCTCTTAAAAAATTAAACCAGTTTAGCAATTGCTGCTGCACACAGTTTTGGGCCGTTTTCAAACACCCATTATCATGTAAGGATAAACTCTTCTAAACCAGAGAAATGTTTCTTAATTGGAAATGAAATAGGAAAAAACATTTCACACCTCCCCCTTTTACTAGCGTTTTATACATCTTACATACCCCAGCTCCAGTTAGAACTATTATTTTTTTGCACTCTTGCAGTAATTTCACAGCATCTTCAATTGTATTAATATCTTTTCTTTTTTTCCTTTTTGGTGGTTCTGAAAGAATATTAATAACAAGCTGCCACAATGTCATATCATCCAAATCAGGTGGAGGAATTGTTTCTGGTAGTAAGTCTCTAAGAATTGTTCGAGGATCTGTGCCAATCATGAGATGTTGCTGAACAAAAGTATATGGACCTATATCACGGAGGGAAAAAAGTCTTAGATCAAATCCACTTCCAAGTAATTCAAAATGTTACTTTTGAAGTAACGAGTTAGCAATCTGCAAGGTTTTTTTGCAAAGTAAAAAAAAATGCAGTTTAAGGGTGCTTCATTCTCAGGATACCTTTAGAGTTAATGCTATATCCCAGTGAGATTAGAGAGATCTAATCAAGAGCTGCGAGGACATCCTTGAGCTGTAAGTATATATTTTGAGTCAAATACCAAAATTCAGTTTTTATGGCTAAAATGTAGAAATATAGATAAGTAACCAAAGTATTTGCAAAAAGTTTCTACAAACCAATATAGAAAATGTCTTACCAGTCCTGAAAGCCCATACTATTCTCATCATTAAGGACAAAGAAAGAAAAGGAAATCTATACATAACTACTTTCTTTTAAAATTTTCCCAGTAATACCTTCAATTTCAACTTAACCAATCTCCCAAGACGATACATAGAATGCTGATGTTTTGAGCATTGATAATTTTATGTTGCCCTGAAGTTGCTCAGATCAGTTTCCTAGCTTGAGAAAACCAAAAATATTATAGACTCTAAAGAGAGGAACTAATAATCGCTATGTTTAACTAGTCGAGCCATTTGAAAAGAGTAAGAGCACAAGAAAAAGATCATTTATCAAGATGTTGTGTCATGCCTTTGGTATAAAAATTTGATAATCCTCTCTACTTCAAAATATTTTCCCATTTCATTCACATATTTAGTAAATATTTACTGAGTACAAACTATGTGCCAGGCTCTTTTCTAGGTACTGACAAAAACAGTAATACAGTAGTCAGTCAAAAACCCCTGCCCCCATGGAGGCATGTATTCTAGCACAAGAAAAAAGAATACTAGAAAACAAGTATGACACAGAGCTTGTTAAGAAGTGATAAGTGTTAAGAAAAAATAAAGAAGGGATATAAAGTGAGGAAAGAAGACTAACTGGTTCAAGAGCACTCCATGAAAAGGGTACAAATGAAAAGAAACCAAAGTATGAGAAGGACCTGGCTGTTTGAGAAGCAGCAGTGGCCAGCTTCCAATGGACCTGAGCTGTTTAAAAATAAAAAAGAACAACGCTCTAGAGACTTTCCTTAAAAACATAAGCGGACATTAATTAAGTCTCACCACACACTTTAAAACCTCATCAATAAAGTTAAGGGGGCAGAAAATTAAAATTTGGCATAAAAGTCAAACAGGGCGTTTACTCTCTAAAGATGCACAACTCTGAACCATACCTATCCGTGGCCTTGGAGTCCAGTCACTAGAGCTTGCATGTGAGGCTCTATCATCCTCATCACTTTCACAGGAATGAAAACCATTAGTGATAATTTCATCACCAAACAGAAGGTTATCTGCAAAAGAAACCAAAAGTAATTCCAAGGCTGAAACAATTTGCATCTAAAATGTAGGAAGACCTATAATGGTTGTGATGCAACCATTTTCTCTGAATAAAGCATTTAACATTCCTACTGGGCCCTGTGAAGAATGCCTTATGGGGTCAGCTTGCATCGTTCACAGGATTCTGCTCAGAATCTAAAAGCTTCAGTCCATCAAAAATTAGAAAAACTAAATCAACTTAAAAAAATCAAAACAGAAAAAGTAGTAACCCAGTTAGATTGAATTTATCAATAACAAATAATGGAGTTCATGAAATTTGTCAAATAGAAATTTACCCAAAAATGTTTGAATAAAACCGCGGTAGTTTGCACTTTTAACTCTTATATAATACTAAGCTAAGCTATCTTTATATTATTCGCTTCCCTATTAAATTGTTTCTTGAAATCAGGAGCTGTTTTACTAATCCAGTCCCTAATGCATACATTACTTTTACATATGGCCAAATGATCGATCCACTGAATGGATCTGACACGAATACTGTATTGATAAAGACATATATACCTAAAGGACAGAAAGTCCTCAAATCAAAAATATGAAAGCCTCAAGGATGACAGTAACACATACAGCACATGAGCTTCAGTATGCCAAATGTACGTCAATTTGTGTTTCAGGGTTATATATATACAAAAATATAAATACCCTAAAAACCAATATAAGAACATGATTAGAATAAAAATATTCATATGAACTACTCTAAAATTACTATCACTCTCCTATGCTCAGTACTAATTGCATCACAGAAAGACAATGTGTTTTTTAAAAAACAGCTATTCTTGAAAAACAACTTTGCTCTTTAGAAATGTGTAACACATCAGGCTTAAAAATACAGACCCTCAAAAAAGTAAGTTAACTGCACAGGTGTCAGTTTGCAAAAGCAATTGCAAGGGCAGAGCAACGGGACAACCAAAAGTTGCCGACTTAAGTGTGCTGGGAGGGCGGGGAAAAAAGCAAAAATCTCTAACAGAAGCAATATACTGAAAGAGCAGGAAGGGAGAGAGAAAACTTCTGTTAAAGCCGCCTGCGAGTGCCTCCCGACCCGGCGACTGCGCAAAGCGCAAGGCCGGCCAAGCGGGCCGCGGACGGAGCGAAGGGACCGCGCGGGTCCGCGGGCAGCTCCCGCAGCAGGGCCGACAGCCCCAGAGGAGCGAGGCTAGCAGAGGACCGCCGTGGGGAGGGGGCGCCGCGGAGCCGGCGCTGAGCCCCCGAACCGCCCCAGAGACCCCCCAGCCCACGCCGAGAGAAGCCCCGGGAGAGGGAGGAGGCGATGCGCAGTCCCTGCCGCCCGTGCCCTGCGCACCTCGGTACCCAATCGCTGCCGCCGCCGCCTCTTCCTCCTCTTCGCCGTCGTCGTCGTCGTCGTCGAAGTCGTCGGCCGGCGGCGCCTCCCGGGATAGGCCTTGCAGGCCCGGCCCATTGTCTTCTTCTCCGGCCGCCGCCGTCGCCAGAGCCTCTCGTTCCCCGCCCGCCGCCTCCGCCTCCCGCCACAGCGCCACCGCCGCCGCCGGGCAGCCCCCGGCCGCCACCGGCACCTCACGCTCGAGAACCGCCCTACCGGGCTCTCCCGGGCTCTGCCCGAGGCCGGGACCGTCTCTCCGCGGCCTCTTGCGGAGCGGCTCCCCGGCGGACGGCGACGCGGTCTCTCTGTCGGCCGCAGCGGGCGCAGGGGAGCCGCCGGGCTGGAGGGCGAGCGCCGCCTCGTCCGCCATCTTCCAACTGCCTCTCTGGCCCTCCTCCTCCGCCTCCTCTGCTCCCGCCCGACGCGCGGCACTGGCGCCCCCGCGGCTCCGGCTGCGGGAGATTTAAACCCCGTCACGTGACCCTCCGCTCACCGCCCCCGCCCTCCCGGAGCTCCCGCCACCCACGCGGGCCGGACCACAACACCGCGGGTCACGTGGCGGGCGGAGACCCCGGCTGCCGCAGCCTGGCTGGGGCTGGAGGGAACGCGGCCCTGCTGCCTGCAGCCCCGCCGCTCGGTGGCAGGCGTGTCTTGCGGCCAAACCTGCCCCTCGGCGGCTTTCTCAACTCTTTCAAACTGTCCTCAACTCGGCCGCCCCGATGGCTTCACTTCTGGTTCCCGCTGCGAGCTTCCACTTCTGCTTGCAGTGTGCGCCTTGCCTGCCTTAATCTTGTCTCGGTTTAGCTAATGGTCAAGATTCAGCTGCGGAAGGCTGGCCGTTAGCTCAGTTGGTCAGAACTTGATGCTGGTCACACTAGGGTAGGAGGACATCCCGGAACGCCTGTGCTGGCCAGCCGCTTAAAATAAGAAGAAAAACGTAGCTCTTGAGAGGCGATGAGGCATGAAGCTGGCCGAGGCTTAGCTCCCTTAAATATGCTGAAAGTCGTTCGGTTTTGTTAATGGGCAGGAGGAGTGAAGGCGAAAGGAAGCAGCCCCCTTCCCACCCTCCTCACACCGTCTGACAATTCCTCTGTGGGTCCTTATTCTGCTCCCACCCAACCCACGTCCCTTGCTTGTAGGGTTGGACAGATTGCCAAATCCTTAAAGGCATGTGTCGCTCTGGAAAGACCTTTGATCTGGGGGGTTGGGATCAAACACTACGACCCCAGCTTGGCTCAAAATGTGTGTGAGTTTTCCTCTTTTCTCACGTGCAGAATGAGTTTACTGGGTGAACGGAGAGCCCGGAAAGAGCAGGACTTGGCTCCTATACACATGTGGGTTTAATTAAAATTTGGAGTTCCCTTTTAGCTTGAGCAATTTAGCCTTTTCTAAACCCAGTTTTTCTCATCTTTAAAATGCTAATATTTATTTTGCAGGGTTGTGGTAGAATTAAATGAGATAATATGTAAAGTGAGTTATGAAGTGAGAGGTACATAATAATTCAAAAACTGCGGTTCCTTCCCTACGTGAAGCCCCTCCACTTTCCGCTTTCCCTGAAGTGCTGGGACTGTCACTCAATATCTAACCTAAAGGCCCGTATACAACGTGGTAGCTCTAGAGCTAGTGCTTGGTGTGGCATTACCGGGAGCACAGCATTTATATCCGCTTAAGGGACCTCTCCGAGTTTACAGTACACCATCCCTTAGGCTTAACATAGGTCCTGGCTATACTGCACCAAATACCTGCATGACGTTAGGCAATCAACTTCGGCTCCTGTTTCTTCATCCTTAAAAAAAAGTACTGGAAATGTATTTCTAAGGTTTATCTACATCCAAAAATCTTTGTACCTCAAATTAAACTGAGAATCTCCTGCTTACAACTGGTCACTTCCTTTCATTTCTGAAAGTGATAATCTCTTGTCCTAAAAGCCTTAAAGTCATCTTTACAGTCTTCCTTCAGATTGATCCCCTCTAACCAATCAATGTCTGAATCCTGCTGTCTTTGCTTTCCTCCCATACTCTCCCCAGTTCTTGGCTACATAGGCACCTCACTTTTCCTGGCTGACATATTTGGTCCTGTTCTCTTCCTATTTTGCCTGTCAGATCCTACAAAATATTTCATAAATTGATTCTCAGCCACACTGGTGGAATGTAATATATGAAATGTTGAGAGTTAGTATCCCATCAAAATAGAAACAAAAATCCCAGCTTTTTTGAGAAAAAGATGTGTGTAAGCTTATGGACATCCTGTTATTCATTCATTCATTTATATTTTTGTACATCAATCACACTTGTGGCGTTGATGAATTACAAGAAATGCTATGTGAGCAATATGATTGTTAGTGTGCTGAAAAGTCAAAGATGGGGTATGCATGCAGGTAGGATGAACGAGAGACAGAAATTGTATGTTTTAAAAAAACAAGAACAAAAACAAACTCCCACATAGACTTCAGATTTACCGATGGTTGAGAACTACTTGGCTGAATCTCAAGTTATTTCCTAGTCTTTATAGCTTGCAAGTTCACATTCAGTTTTTCAGAACCTCCCTGAATCTGGCCTTAACCACCTTCTACTTATTTGTAATATTAGTGTACTCTTTTTTTTTTTTTTTTTTTGTCTCTTTTGTGACCGGCACTCAGCCAGTGAGCGCACCGGCCATTCCTATATAGGATCCGAACCCGAGGCGGGAGCGTCGCTGCGCTCCCAGCACCGCACTCTCCTGAGTGCGCCATGGGCTCGGCCCAATATTAGTGTACTCTATTGGATACTGGCATCCAGTGGATAGAGGCCAGGGATGCTACTAAACATTCTGCAATGCAAAAGATAGCCCTCTGCAACAAAGAATTATCCAGCCAAAATGTCAACAGTGCCACGATTGAGAAACTCTGACCTAGAGTTTTACAGTGGATTGAATTATTTCCCCCCCAAACTCATTGAAACTTGAATTGCCTCCCAAGTTTTATGTATTAGAAACTTAGCTCCCACTGTGACTGTTAGGAGGGTGGGTAATCCTATTACGCTAATTGAAGGTGAGACCTTGAAGAGGTGATTGGATTGTAGGACCGCACAGTAGTGAATGGATTAAAAATGGTGGTCAGGGGCATGGTTCTGAGGGCTTTAAAAGAAGAGGAGAGTCTGTCTGTCTCTTTGCTCTGTCTGCTTCCACCACCTTGCAATGTGAGACCCCTGGGTCGCTGTCGCCACAGGGACTTTGGATTTCCCAGCCTCAGAAACTGTAAGCAAATAAATTTTGTTTTTCTTTATAAATCACCCAGTTCCAAGTATTTTGTTATAAGCAACACAAAAATGGACTAATACAAGTTTCAACCACAGAGGGTAAGTGGTACTGGTTGGGACTCTAAGTGACAAAGATTCCCAAGGAAATGAGGGGGAAAGCTTTTATTAGCAAGTCTAGGTTGCAAAATAGCATAGACAGTGATTTTCAAACTTTGCGTTGTAGCAGCAGAATCCATTGGTTGAATGATCTTAACTCTATTGTATAAGATAAATGCATTTCCTTTATAGTTAAAGGACTACCACCAATCAATAAAGATTGATAGCCCAGTTGAAAACGAAGAGTTCAGTTCCCAGAAAAGGGAATGCAAATGGCTTTTTATCCTGTGAAAAATGTAGTAAAACCTCACACATAATAAGAGAAATACATATTAATCTATGATGAAATACTATTTTTCACATATTGAAATAGTAAGTAGCAAAAATTTGATCATATATTGTAAGCGGCAAGGATGTGAAGAGCCATCCCCTCTTGTATAGCGATAGTAGAAGTATAAATCTTTACAACCCCGTGGAAGGTAATTTGGCACTATCAAAATGTAACATGCATATACCTTTTAATCTGACAATTCCAACTCTAGGAATCCATTTTAAAAATCTACTTGCATATGCGTGAAATGACATGTACACAGTAGAAGGATATTTATTGTACCATTGTTTACACTAGCAAAAGATTGGAAATACACTAATTGTCCATTAATGAAGAGCTGGTTAAACATATTACCAGTACATATGCTTATATGTACATATATTATCTCTTAAACTCAGGACACTGGTAGCAGAAGTTGCTCCTGGGAAGAGGAAATGGGAGACAGGAGGATAAAGATGTGAAAATTTATTTTTAATGTAAAACCTTTTGTGCCTTTTGAAGTCTTCACCATGTGCATGCATACACCATACATTACAAATATTAAACATATGAAAGCAGAGCTGTTCTGTTTGAAGCAACCTCCCCTATTCTCCATCGTAGCATCCCCCAACACATCACTTAGGAAATCTAGAGTCCCCAAAGAACATAATAAAAGCCACTGTCATAGTTGTGCCAGGGTAGATTAACTGCTGTAATAGATAATTCAGAGGTTTCAATGGCTAAATGCAACAAAAGTTTATTTCTCACTTGCACAACAATCTAATATAGTTGTCCCTCATCAGATAGCTCTCTGGGGTAGCTTTCCTCAAAAAAAATGACCGAGAGACCCTTGTTCCTTCTGTCTTGTAGCTTTGCCATTGGACAGACAAAGGAAATTAAATACCTATTGAAGGTTTTTACAGGCCAGTCCTGGAAGTGGCACTCATTCCTCACATTCAGCTTTCTAGAAATCAGTCATGTGGCTACACACAAGGAAGCCACAAGGGAAATTGTGTGGTTCAGGGTGACAGAATAGAGTTGTGGGCAAACAGAAGACAATGACCAGCACTAAAACATATTTTAGGTGTGGGTCCAGGTTGTCAGCTGGATCCACCCATTATAATCTCAAAAAAGTTTCCTATTAGCCCTTCACCTAATAGGTCCATGCTTTTAATGGTGTCATGCACAGAATGTTTGTGTTCCCCCCAAATTCATATGTTGAAATCCTAACTCCCAAAATGATGGTATTAAGAGGTGGGACCTTTGGGAGGTGATTAAGTCACGAGGGTGGAGCCCTCAAGAATGGAATTAGTGCTCTTATAAGAGAGACCCAAGGGCTGGTTCTTTAGCTCACTTGGTTACAGCATGGTGCTGATATCACCAGGGTCAAGGGTTCGGATCCCCTTACTGGCCATGTGCCAAAAAAATAAAAAGCAAAAAGAGAGACCTCCCCAGAGAACTCTCTGGCTCTGTTTTTACCAAGTGAGGTCCCACCAAGAAAACAGCCTTCTGTAAACCAAGAAAAGGCACTTACCAAAAACCCATCCATGATGGCACACTGATCTTAGACTTCCAGCTTCCAGAACTGTGAAAAATAAATGTTTGTAGTTAAAGCCTCCCAGTGTGTGGTAATTTGTTATAACAGCCTAGCTAAGACAAGTGGTGTCTCTTGATGGAAAGAAGAATTAATTTTAATGCAGACTAAATTATCAATCGACAATTTTTCTTTATATTGCTTTCATATTGTTGAGTTTTGTAAATTCTCTATGTATTCTGGATTAAAGTCCTTTGTCAGAGATGTGATTTGCAAATATCTCTCCCATTCTGCATCTTATTTTTCATAACTATGTCTCCTGTGGAGCAGAAGTTTTTAAAATTGATGAAGATTAATTTATCATTCTTTTTCTTTTATGAATGTTGCTATTGGTATCACATCTAAGAATTCTGTCTAACCCAAGATCACAAATATTTTCTTTAATTTTTCTTCTGGAAATTTTATAGCTGTACATTTTACATTTAAGTCTGTGCTTCCTTTTGGGTTAGTTTTCGTATCAAGTGTGTGAATCACAGGTGGAGGTGCTTTTTGTTTTTGTTATTTTTTGCCTATGGATATCTATTTGTCTTATCATCATTTCTTTTCTTTTTCTTTTTCTTTTTCTTGGCAGGTGGCTGGTACCGGAATCCCAACCCTTGAATTTGGAATTACCAACACTGCATTCTAACCAACTGAGATAACTGGCCAGCCCTCTATCACCATTTCTTGAAAAAAAGCTATCCTTTCACTATTGAATTGTCTTTGCACATTTGTCAAAAATCAATTGATCACATTTGTATAGGTCTCTTTCTGGACTCTGTTCTGTTCCATTGATGTATATGGTTCCATTGATGTATGTGTCTATCTTTTCACCAATACTACCCTGTCTGGATTGTGTTGCTTTAAAGGAAATCTTGAAATCAGACAGTGCTGGTGTTACTTTACTCTTCTTTTTCAAAAATTGGTGCGGTTTTCTGATTTCTTTGTCTTTCCATATAAAATTTTAGATTCAGTGCATTCATATCTATCTACAAAATTCTGCTAGGATTTTGTCTGGAATTATATTGAATCTATAGATTAATCTAGAGAGAATCAACATTGCAACAAAATAGAATCTTCCAACACAGTACATCTTTCCATTTACTTAGATCTTTGATTTCTTTTTATTAAGGTTTTATAGCTTTCAGCATATAGATCCTGCACATATTTTGTTAGATTTATACCTACCTAAATATTTAATTTTGGGATTGCTATTTAAATGGTACTTTTAAAAAATTTTCAAATTCTAATTGTTCATTACTAGAACATAAAAATACAATTGCTTTTTTGTTTTTATTTTTAATTGACAAATAATAATTGTATATATTTATGGGGTACAATTATGAGATGATTATTTCAAGCTAATTAACATATCTATCACCTCACCTACTTATATTTTTGTAGTGTGACTATTTAAAATATGTTATTTCACCACTTTTGAAATACACATTATTAACAACTATGCTGACCGTGAAATATACAATGCATTGTTATTAACTATGGTGCATATAATAGATCTCTAAAACTTATTCCTCCTGTCTGATACTTTGAAAATACAATTTTTTTAAAGGAACATATAATTTTTTATTGTTTTGTTTTTGTACATTGTTTTTATTTATTTTTAAATTTTTTATTGAAACATTGATTGCACATATTTATGCGGTACAGAGTTATATTTCAATATAAGTATACAATGTGTGATGATCTATTCAGGGTAATTGGCATATTAATCTTTGCAAAATTTAATAATTTCTTTTGAAAATACAGGTGATTTTTAATATTAACCAACTTTACTAAACTCACTTAGGTCTAGGAGTTTTTTCACAGATTCTTTCAGATTGTCTAAATAGACAATCATGTTGTCTGAGAACAGAAACAGTTTAATTCCTTTTTCAAGTCTGTATGCCTTTTATTTCTTTCTTTCTTTTCTTTTTTTCTTTTTGCGTGATTGCACTGGGTATGATTTCCAAGACAACGTCAAAAGGGAGGAGTGAGAGAGAGCACATACGCTTGCCTTGTTTCAGCTATTAGAAAAAATAGTCAGTCTTTCAGTAGTAAGTATGATATTAGCTGTAAGTTTTTATAGATGCTCTTTCTCAGGTGAAGAAATTTCCTTTTGTCCCTAGTTTGCTGACTTTTTATCATAGATGTTGAATTTTGTTAAATGTGTTCTCTGCGTCTATCGAGATGATCATATGGCTTTTCTTCTTAGGCTGTGGAAATGTTGAATTTCTTTAATTGATTTTTGAATGTTGAGTCAGGTTTGCATTTCCAGGATAACTCCCACTGGATTCAATTTGCTAAAACTTTGTAGAAGATTGTTGTATCTATGTTTATCAGTGATATTAATCTGTAGTTTTAATTTTTTAAATATCTTTCTCTGGTTTTGGTATCAGAGTGATAAAGGCTTCCTATAATGAGTTGGAAAGTGTTCTCTTCTATTTTCTAGTATTATTTCCTCCCTAAATTTTTGGTAGACTGGAGTTTGTTGGAGAATTTTAAACTACAAATTCAATTTCTTTAATAGATATAGAAATACGCAGGTAATGGGCTGGCTGGCTAACTCAGTTGGTTAGAGTATGGTGCTAATAACACTAAGGTCCAGGTACACCAGCCAGCTGCCAAAAAAGAAAAGTAAAATAATAAAGAGAAAAGAAATATGTAGGTTATCTATTTCTTCTTGAGCGTTGATAATTTGCATTAACCTAAGTTGTTTAATTTACGTGAATTGACTTGTTTCTAATATTGTTTTTAACTTTTTGATGTCTGTAGGGTCCATAGTGAAATCTCCTCTTTCATTCCTGATATTGTTAGTTTGTGTTTTCTCTCCTTTTTCTTGGTCTGCCTGGCCAGAGGTTTATCACTTTTACTGATCAGAATTAGGCAATCCCCTTCTCCAGCTCTCCCCTCTCTTGGATTTTCCCCAAACTCTCCAGCTCCAGGGTCCCTTTTCTCAGTTATCTGAGTATAAAGGTGAAATTTCTCTTGGGGTTTTAGCTGCCAAGCTGCTACATAGTTCTGCATCATTGGGACCAAATTTTAGGTCAAGCAGTGAAAAAAAAGAGACAAAAAAATAATTGGAATGCTCCCTAATACTCTTCAGATCACAGGGTCTTTTTTTATCTCAGTTCCCTTTGGCCTGAAAGACAGGTTTCTTGTTAAGATTTTAAATGCCCATGCCACTGCTGGCACAGTTCTAAGACTGGGGCTGCCCTTGGGGCAGGGCCAGTGGAGGGGGAAGAAAAACAGAAAAAAGAAAAAAACAGCAAAACGAAAAGGAGGATTCCTCTTGTAGGAGCCCCTATTTCAGGTCCTCAGGTCAGAAATATAGGGTTTCCCTAGGAGTTTTTGATGCCTGTGCCAATTGTGCATTTGTGTGCTATGACTGACCCTTAAGGGTCAAAGCTAGGAGATAAAAGAGGGAAAAAATGGGAGATTCATCCCGTATGTGTTCTTCACCTTCAGTCCTCTTCCCCAATCTCCTTGCTGCTACTGATTTTTCGGCATCCTCAAGCAGTTGCAGTTGCTTTCTATATTTTGTCGAGAGATTTTAGTTGTAATCATTGGAAAGATAGGCTATAGTGGGCTTGCTCCATCTTGGCCAGCACCAGAAATCTTGAAAAGTTTTTTATTTGATCACATATATTTCTCTACTACAAAAATATATATTTAAATTGGAATTTAATTAAAAAAAACATTTTTCCTGAGTGCTAGAGACATTTCTTTTGGATTGAGCTATGCTTACCATTATTATTATTATACAACATGTCAAAATAACATCAATATAGTTCTGATAAATAATTAAGAAAAAAATAAAATTTTATTGGAAATGCAGTTCTTAATGAGGTAAATGGGACTTTAAAATCTTTTTTTTCCAATTAGTTTAAGTATCAGTGAATAAATATTAGTTATTACTAGAATGAGATAGGTTCAGCATTAATCAGCTCTGAAAAACCTTGTCCACCTATATAAATAAACATAAATGGAAGGAATTTTGTTACAGCTAGGTCATCCGATTCTTTGAACTTCTTTCTAGATCAAAAGTCACATAATTTTCTATTTTAAAAAATTATTTTTCATGATCTACTACCTGTCAATTTGACTAGTTTCTTCTGCGGTTTTTGCAAGGCAAAGAACTGGAAACTACCTGACTTTCAAAAAGATTTGTTACTCAGTCATTAGAGTCATTTACTTTTTTTTTCTTTTGGTTGGCAGGTACAGGGATCTAACATTACACCTTGGTGTCATCAGCATCATGTGCTAACCCACTGAGCTAACCAGCCAGATCTATTTTCTCATTTTGTGAGAAGTTTAGAATGACTTCCTGCTAACTACTGATTATACTCAATTTTCTTCTATTACAGGCACCTTGTTTAAGAAAGTTTGGGGACTATTAAATATTGTTAAATTCAATGCAACACAACATTTTTGACAAAATTATTTAATCTTATCCCAAAGAAGAACCTTTTAAAAAAAATTTATTTATCTTTATTAATATTATTATTATTTTCCATTCTATGATGTTGTGGAGAAGTTGGGAGGGAGAGGGGAAAGGAGAAGGAAATAGGATGGAAGGAGGAGAAAGGAGAAGGGGTAGGATTGAGGCCTGTGGCAACCCCCTCATTCCCACAGGGGAGACCGGAGGGCTCCCAGCAGTGGCTTGGTCATTGCCAGGCTGCGTGTAGATGGCAAGGGATTGCGGCAAAAGCCCTTGCCCCTGCCATTACCCCAGTTCAGGAATGTGGGACCCTTCTTGCTGTGAATTGGTGGTCAGCACAGGGCTGGTTGCATGTTTTGGGGGTGTGGCTGAAGCCCTCAGCTCCCCACCACCCCAGCTTGGGAGAGCCCGGGGTGCTTCCTGCGGCAGCTTGGTGGTCGTCACTGGGCTGGTTGTGTGTGTTGGGGGGGCATGGCCGAGACTCTGGGCTCCCACTCTTGGGACTGGTTGGGGGTGTTGGGGGGCATGGCTGAGGCCCCCAGCCCTTCCCCTTTCTGGCTTAGTAGCCCAGGGACTGCTGGTCCTTCTAAATGTTATAGGTATTCTTTGGTGAAATGAGATCTTTACTAGTTTATATCAAATTTGTCTCTGGTTGTGGGTACTTTTTTCCTCTCAGTTCTGTGTTGGATTATTTGCTGTTCCCAACACTTTAACTCTGTGCTGGAACTAATTTGTTGTCCTTTGCTTACTTCTAAAATGGGGGAGCTTCCTATGGTGACCAGTACTTGAGCTTTGTGTTTGAGCTAAATTGTTGCTTTGCTACTGATTCCCTAGGGAAGGCTTTTTGTGCAGCTCAGGTTTTAATGGTTGACTCTATAGGTACTTTCGGGTCTAGTGAGATCTGGTGCACCTGGGTTGTGTAGAAACTCTGAGTCTTTTCACCAAACTGCACCCCCTGCAAATCTATATTCCTGACCAGTCTCCTTTGAGTGGTCCTACACTGATTGGAGTCAGATCAGCTGTCCTTGCTGTGTCCCAGTGTTCTCCCAGTGGGCATGTCTCCCCCACCTCCCATGCTCCAAACACTTCCCATGGGACAGGCCATGCTCTGGTCCCTTGCAATGACTCACCGGCCTCTGATGGGCTCCATTTTTTCAGTTGTTGTGACTCCTCCTATGTGGGCTCATGGGAATGCTATTAGTGGTCTTGCTGGCCTGGGGGCCACCATGGCCCTCTTGGCCCCTGCTGCCTCCAAGCAACTCCATCTGAGGGGCACAGCTGCAGCTCTTGCCAGCTCCTGCTGTGTGCACTCAGCAGCTCCAGCCTGGAAGCAGCCGGGATTTGAAACAGTCGGAGTAGTTTTTTCTTTCTGTCATCATGGCTTCTCCCACTTTCATGCACTCCGTAGGTCTCTCTTCCTCTTCCCCTGAGCTCTAGTGGCCCCAGCTTGGCTATTGTTGCTTTTTTATAGTTGTAAATTGGTTGATTTGTGGGAGAGAGTGACATCGGGGACCGTTTATTCTGCCATCTTGACTAAAGTCCCCAAAGAAGTACCTTGAATGTATTTCTCTCAAAACCTTGAAGTTCCAGATTTAGCTCACTCATTATATACAACAATAATATCTAACAGAAACATGAATCGTGTATAATTTTAATTCTTCCAATAGCCACATTAATAAAGTTAAATGAAACAACTGAAATTAATTTAATAATACATTTCATTTGAATCAATATATTAAAATATCATTTCAACATATAATCAATACAATAAAATTTACACAGCTTTGGTTTTTAAATTTAAAATTAAAAATTCAGTTCCTCAGTTACATTCACCACATATGTCTAATGGCTCCTGTATTGGGCAGTGTGGACATAGACACTATCTAACACATAATCTAACTAGTAGTGTTACCGAACTCAGGTCTGGCTGCCTGCCCCCTTGAGAAGAAAAAAGAACTCAGAAGTCAAACGATTGGTGTTAAAAAAGCAGATGTACTGAAAGAGACAGTAGGCTATCCCATCTCCAAGATTTAGATTTACTGAGGGGTTTTAAAAGGAGGGGTTGAGGGAATAGAATGTGGGTGGTGAAAAGCAGGAGAGCAGGTGACGCGAGCTATGAGGGGTTTATGTCTATGGGTCAGGTACAAGGTCTCGCCAAGGCCTCGTCTGGTTTCTGTTCTCATCTTTGCTATTATCTCAGGACCAGCAAGATTTTGATTTGTACCGGTGCACTTGGCTGGTGCCCAAAGTCAGCTTTGGTTGTTTGGCCTTGATCATTTCTCAAAACTCTACACATCTCAGAGAAAGGACTATTAGCTTTGCAAACTACTAATTAGCTTCTTGGCCTTGTTTTCCTAATTAGCAAGCAAGATAAGAAAGTCAGGGGGTGGGAAGAAAGAGTGGACAGAAAAAAACTTATTTTTAACCCCCGACCCCGGCCCCCTGCAGCCCTGACGGTTTTAGGTCCCAACATGGCTTCAGTCCTGCTCATTCCAGCAATTTCCCCACTGTCAATAGTTCCTTCCATTTCTATGGAATGGGCTGCTGACTCATCCTACTACTTTGTGCTGGTTCAGGGCATAGTAGGGGTTAATTTGGAATGGAACTATTTGACACGATGGAGGACATAGCTTTTGTTACCCACTGGAGTGGCAGAGGGACCAAGGACATTTGCTTATTTATTGTCTTAACAGTTGGTTGACAGCAGGTAGCTTAATCAGAGTTAGCAAGCTCTACATTAAATTTTAAGTCCTTTGTTTAGGAACAGGATGTGTCATCCAAGTCATGAGCATCTCCTTCAAGGTGATGAAACTTTAGAGGACTGCTTGTGTAGAGGAGACATCATTTCCCATTTCCCCCTTTTCAATCAAAATATTACTGATGAAAGCATTGATGATCAATTTCCTGATTGAAAAGGTTCCACTTTTCTTTGTACAGATCCCTCAGCACCGGGAAGGCTCATTCCCAGGTAGTCATGTCCCACATCAGGGGGAAAGATGAAACAGCAGTTAAGCCAAGTTAGGGCAACATGAAGTGGGGTCAGGAACTTAGAAGGGACATGATATTTATAACCAATCTTTACAACTATATCCTGTTATAAAGAGAGCAAATTCTTATTGCACTTATGCAAATAACCATATTGCCATAAAAATTAGAAGGATACAACAGTTTTCAAATTTTGAAAGAATCAAACAGGAAAAAAAAAAAAAGCAAATGTTTCCGTCTTTGTTCATAAAGTCATAAAGTACGTTTTACCAAATCGCTGTAAGTTATAGTGAGCTTAAGAGAGAAAATTTTGTTAAATCTGGAAAACAAAGCATTTAAATAAAGAAACAACAATGAAAGTTACAAAACATTATTTTTATCAGTTACTTAACTTCATGTAATTAATTTTTGCTTTGCTTGAACTCAACTAGCAATTTTATAAACCCATCAGATTTCATATTAGAGTTTTGAAAACTTTTATTCTATCCATTGATCTTAAAGTTATTTGAAACTTGTGTTTAAGAGTACTTGTTAGAGTCTTCTCCATGAATCTGATTGTGGATATCTTTAGACAGACTTAGCTAATTCCCTTTTAATTGTAGCCAAATTGATCACATGTAAAATATTTCATAAATTCACCCCTCAAAAACCATTATTATGACATACTCAGACCTTTCGCAACATGCTTTAGAGTTCCTTTTGTCCTATACTTCCTAAATAACCAACCATAGGACAAAAGTTCACCACACAAGATGCTTTTTCACATAAAAGTATTTTCTTTTCTTTTTTAACCTTCCTAACCACAACTATATCTCCATAGCCACAGCTTTTTTTATATCTCCTCTTTTCCTACATCCTTATTCCTTTCTCATCAGCAATACTAAATTAGCCTCATTTATCTAAAAATTGCATGATCAAAGATCATTCTGTTATAGGCTAGGTTCAGAGCTTTAACTTTAAAAATATCTAGCAGAGACAAATATAATCCTGTTTGACCAGTAAACCCAGGCAAAATTTTATGCTGATAATTCTGAAGACATTTCTCATAGTGGTCTGATTTTTGAAATAGCCTTTTTAACTTTTTTTTCTTCAGTTTTAGTTTCAAACGAGATTTGGGTTAAATTCTCAAATACTTACATTTAGCTAGGACTGGCTGAATCATATAAGAAAAACAAAATATCCAAATGACCTTGATTTTTTCCTAATAGGTTTTTGATTTAACACTTGCCAAACTCTGTGCACAGACACATTTTGTTCAGAGACTTAGCCAATTATAACTCTTCTGGATCCCAGCTCTATTTCTCAAGCTTACCAGTAGAAACTCAGAAATTTTTTTTTTCTTTTTAGTCATCAGGTCTTTAAAGACCAAAAAAGCACAAACTCAGTTATTCAAACCCAAACAGACAGACAAGTTTTGCTTAACTGGTTCACAAGCCCACTGGTTGGCAGACTTGGGTGCATCATTTTTTTCTTCAGGAACCAGCCTCACTCTGGAGTGATGTATCCATGCTTTGACTCTTGCAGGCTTTAAAGCATTATGAGTTGTCAGTATGATATGAAAAGGCTGGTGCCATTTTTCCTGCTAGCTGGTGTTCTGGACCTTGTTCTTTCCAGGTTTTGAATAAGACTTTGTCTCTCAGCTGGAAAGAGTGCAAAGGCTCATCAGGTGGAAGAAGGGATCCCGAGAGAGCAAACTCATGAAGTGGTCAGTACCTGACATAATTGTTGTACATACTGTCTGATATAATTGTCATGTTCTGTCCCTGGATCTAGTAATCCTAACCTGGCCTGGAAGGGTCTCTCATGTACAATCTTAAAAGAACTCAATTTAAGTCCATTTCTAGGTGCAACCCAGACTTTAAGCAAGGAAATTGGCAACACCTTCTCCCAGGTTAAATGAGTCTCTTGACAAAGTTTTGCTATGGTCTTTCTCAGAGTATGGTCCATATTCTCAGTCTTACCAATTGATTGAGGTCTCCATGACGAGTGTAGTTTCCATTTAATCTGTAAGACCTTGCTTACCTTCTGTGTGACTTTTGAAACCAAGGCTGGTCCATTGTCACTCTGAATTGTGCTTGGAAGGCCAAACCTAGGTATTACTTCCTTTAATAAAATTCTGGCAACATCTGAAGCCTTCTCTGTTCTTGTTGGGTAGGGCTTCAACCCACCCTGAAAAGGTATCCACCATAACAAGCATTTATTTAAAATTTCCTGTTGTCTTAGACATCTGAATGAAATCTATTTGCCAGTCCTTGAAAGGATGGATTCCCTTATATTGCAGTCCTTGTCCCATGTAAGTGCAATCAGCTCTGTTTTCTGAGCTGAGGTACTAGTTGGGAGGGCATGGGCCTCTATTACCTCAGTTAAAGTCATCATTCCATATCTAGCATGACATTGTCCATGCTCCATGATGTTGCTGCCGTCAGTGAACCATTCCCAGTCTGGGTTAGGCAATAGCTGGTCCAACAGATCCAGCCCACTGGAATAGATTGCACTCATAACCTCAAGGCAGTCATGCATTAGGCTGTCCTCTATGTCATCGGTAGGCAGCAGGGTGGCTGGATTCAGGTTGGTGGTTGTCTGTAAGACTACATTAGGATTATCCAAAAGAATTGCCTGGTATTTGCCCATATGCCCAGCAGTAAGCCAGCGACCTCCTTCTTGTTCTAAAAGAGTCAGTATCTGGTGGGGCACACACACTGCAACAGGTTGTCCCAAAGTAAATTTTTCTGCTTCTTGTAACACATCACAGGTGGCAGCTACAGCCCTTAAACAAGGTGGCCATCCCTTGGTAGTTTGTTCCAGCTGTTTAAAGAAGTATGCTATAGGTTGGGGCACAGTTCCAAGTAACTGGATAAAAACCCCTAGTCCAAAACTTTGTTTTTCATGTACATGCAGGTTGAAAGGCTTGGGAAGGCCTAAAGCAGGAGCCATCATCAATTTTTCCTTTACGGTTTCAAATGGCTGCTGGTATTCTTTAGTTCAGTACAGAGGCTCAGTGTCTAGCCCCTTCAATGCCTCATATAAGGGTCACACTATTAGCCCATAGTCTGGAATTCAGATGTGATAAAATTTGGTCATTCTCCCAAACCCTCGTAATTGTCTCCTATTGCTTGGGGGCTTGATTGCTGCTATAGTTTTCTTTCTTTCAAGGAGAAGACTGTGCTTTCCTTTACTTAGTGAGAAAGCTAGGAAGGTAGCTTTTTCCTTACAAATTTGGAATTTGGGAGAAGAAACTTTATATCCACATTTAGCCAAATGTTCTTTAAGCATTTGTCATAGGTAGGGCTAGCAACAAACAGATCATCGACATATTGTACTAAGATTCCTTCATCAAGCTGAGGGGGGTCTTAAGTCTCCAGCTAGCGCCTTGCCAAAATTGCCAGAGAATTTCCAAATTCCTGAAGCAACACAGTCCAGCAAAATTGGAAAACAGTTTTGTTTTGTTTCTGGATCTTGCCATCCAAAGGCAAACAACAATCGTGCCTCCTCTTCAACTGGTATACAGAAAAATGCATCCTTAAATCCAAAACTGAAAACCAACCATAATCTCTCAGCATGGTCATCAGTAACGTATAAGGACTTGGAACAGTGGTGTGGATATCTTGTACCATCTTATTCATAGCTCTGCGGTCTTGCATAAAGTGACACTTCCTAGTGTGAGGCTTCTTTACTGGCAATATAGGGGTATTGTAGGGAGACTGGCAGGGCCAAGTAAGTCCATGTTTCAAAAATTTTTGCAGCACAGGCTGAATACCTTCTAAGGCTTCCCTTTTCAGGGGATATTGCTTTTTCCAAGGAACTCCTGCTCCTGTCTTCCATTCTATAGATACAAGAGTTATATTTTTGGCTTGGCTAGGGATCCCATCTTCCCAAACTGTTTTACTCGCTTGATCATAAACCTCGGGTGGAAACTATTCACCTTTTGGAGGTCTGACTCCAGCAAGGAGCATCTGGAACTGCAAGGCTTGCTCGGGAGGCACTCATATCTGCATATGTTGTTTCTTAGGAGAAAAAGTCATTTTACATAGCAAATTTCTTCCTGGGAAAGGGATGGGACACGCAGGTATACACAAAAATCTGTGTCTCAATGTCACGTCGTTTAGATAGCACTCTAGAGGTTGAAGAAAAGGCTTTTGTTGGGGCCTACCTTTAACCCCTATTGTGGGAACTGTCTTCCCAGCACTTTTAGCTAATTTAGTGTTTAAGGCTGAGTGACTGGCTCCAGTCTCCAATAGAAAATCAATTAATTTGTTCTCCACTGCCAATCGTACCCAGAGCTCCTGTGGGAAAAGAATTAGTGGCTCTGGAAAGTTTAGTGGGGCCCCAAGACCCCCTCACCCGTCACCAAAAGTGACTTCCTGTTCCATCATTAATTGGGTCCCAGTTAGGCTCAACCAGGGGCACAGCTCCTGCAGGATCTGGGGTTCCATTAAGATCCTCTTGACAGAGGCCGTGAGCCTCATCTTTTGCCTTATCTGTGATGTTGCCTCTCATCAGCTGTTAATAAAATGTTCATTAAGGCCTGCACATCTGCCCACGTGGGACAATGAGTATTAAAAACACTGGTAAAGAGGTCAGTCATTTTCTGAGGATTATCTCTACATGAAGGATTTGAATGTTTCCAATTTAACAATTCCATGACAGAAAAAGGTGCATATGCCTAGCAAAATCCTGCAGGCTGGCCATGTGCATTCAGTCCACCAACTGGGAATTAGTGGAGGGGAAATTGCCCTCCTGTGGTCGGGAATTCACCTGGGTCGAAAGGGTGCCCTGCTGGGTCTTAGAAGAAAAGACCTTTCCGGGGCCCTGGTCATATTGGGGTGGGGCTGATGCCCCACTTAACTCATCATCAGGAAGCTCTGGGGCCACCACTTGAAGTTGAGGTGCCTCAGACAGTGGCTCAGGAAGGGGTGCCACGTCAGGTCCCATAGGATTCAAAGCCTCTAACAACTATTGATTTTCCATTTCATTCCCCTTTTTATTCTTACCATCTGGTAAAGGAGGATAACAAGATGGCTTATCAGAGATAGTTTGGAGAAACCACCGCATTGTACCATTAATTTGGAAACTGATCGTCCTCCTGAAGAGTCCTGATTATGTAAAAGCATAAAAGACTGAACATAAGGTATTTCATCCCATTTGCCTTGTCTTTGGCAAAACAATTCCAATTGTACCGAGGTGTGACAATTAAGAGATCCATTTAGTGGCCACCATTCTCCAGGGTCTAACACACAGATAAGTCACACATTATTGCAATAGGACCCCATTCCTTTCTTAGTCACGGGTGCATAACTAAAAGCTGGCCAATCTTCCAGAATACAGCCCTAAGGACTTTGAGGTGGGATAGAGGAAAAATTACCCATGATATCAGTTTTGCTTTACATTCACACACACACAGAAAAGTCAAACAAACAGATGAAGTGCTTCCAAAAGACAGAATGTTGGTTTCTATGTCCTACAGCTGTCTCCAAACACCAGGCTGCTCATAAACAAACGGTGCGGGCAAACAGCTTCTGGCGTGCACACCAAGACACCCACACACCAAACGGAGCACTCCTCCAGACAGATGGGTGGTCTGAGTTTCAACAAGTCATATTCCACACTAATGGTACCTTTTCCTAAGAAACAGTGTGCATAGAGGTCTTCGAGAGTGCACGCTGGGGCAAACTTACCCAATCCTAGAGTCTGTCGATTCCCTCAGCCCGGCAGCTCCTCGAAAGAGCCCATCAGCTCTTCACAAACACTGCTTTTCTTCATCAACCAAAAGGCAGGTGGTTAACGCTGTTGATGGAATGTAGAGAGCCCTCCCTGGAACAAATGAGGTCTGGCAGCTGCTGGGAAGCATGTCTAGAATCCCAGCTTTGGGGTTGGCCTGCCACAGGTGGTTGGCACCCACAGATGGGCCCAGCCTCGCTCCCACCAAAGTGGGGGGCCAGGCCGCCCAAGGTGCTCAGCTCTTAGCTCGACTTGCCAGAATCTATTACCAGACTCCGGTCTGGCTGCCCACCCCCTTGAGAAGAAAAAAAACAAAACAAAACTCAGAAGTCAAATGGTTGGTGTTAAAAAAGCAGATGTATTCAGCTGAAGGAGACAGTAGGCTATCCCATCTCCAAGATTTAGATTTACTTTTTGAAGGAGGGGTTGAGGGAATGGAATGCGGGAGGTGAAAAGCAGGAGAGAAGGAGACGTGAGCTCTGAGGGGTTCGTGTCTACGGGTCAGGTACAACGTCTCGCCAAGGCCTCGTCTGGTTTCTGTTCTCATCTTTGCTGTGATCTCAGGACCCTGCAAGATTCTGATTTGCGCTGGTGCACTTGGCTGGTGCCCAAGGTCAGCTTCAGTCGTTTGGCCTTGATCATTTCTTGAAACTCTACAAGTCTCAAAGAAAAGCCTATTAGCTTTGCAAACTACTAATTAGCTTCTTGGCCTTGTTTTCCTAGCAAGATAAGAAAGTCAGGGGATGGGAAGAAAGAGTGGAGAGAAAAAAACTGTTCTTTAAAAATTCCCCCCCACCCCCAAAGCCCAGGCAGTTTTAGGTCCCAATGTGGCTTCAGTCCTGCTCACTCCAACAGTAGAGCTGGTCCTCATTACCAATCTAATTATCAAAATTAGATTTAGTTTTTATCTGAGTCTTCACTTTTCGACAGAAAATTATGTTAATGTGCACTTTAAGAACTATTATGAAAAACATTTTATGAGGATGTGTCATATAAAATAGGTTACTAAAAGCAGCAAAATAAGATTAAATCAACTCTAGTCTAACATAAATTAATCTCTTATTTTAAGTGATAAAACATGATTCTGAATCTGACACTTTCTTAACTTATAATAATACAATATAATGCACAGCTAAAATTATGTTGTTCATAAAGCTAGAGGTATGATATAAGATGTGGTATACCTAAGTGAATGTATGTGTGCATATTGATCTCTGGTATTTGAGTTTTAGGAATAATTAAATAAGAATCATAAAATAATTTCATTCATTAAAAGTGAATCATGAAGGGCTGGCCCGTGGCTCACTCAGTTGAGTGCGGTGCTGATAACACCAAGGTCCGGGGTTTGATCCCTGTTCCAGCAGCAAAAAGGAAAAAAAAAAAAGCTGTGTTAAGCCTCGCAGTATTTCTTACTGAGGCTCTTTTTGTTTCTACAGACTTGCCTTCATGAACAGTGCATTCTTGGAAATACATCGAGAGATAAAAGAAGTAGACTTGGCTGGCGAGTTAGCTCAGCTGGTTAAGAACTTGGTGTTGCAAAACCAAGGTCAAGGGTTCAGATCCCCATCCTGGCCAGCTTCCAGAAAAGAAAAAAATTCTAAACTTTAAAAATAATTGAAGGGCTGTCCAGTCAGCTCACTTGGTTAGAACGTGGTGCTGATAACACCAAGGTCCAGGGTTCAAACTGCCAAAAAAAAAAAAAAGAACCGCTACTATTCCCATTGCCTTCTTCCACAATTATTTCAAAACATCCCAACGAAATCAATATACCCCATTTATAAATCCTTACAGTGTCTGCCTTCCCCAGACAAAAATATGTTTATGTCTAGGGAAGGCAGACTCTCTAAGGAGGCTTTATGACATGTGACTATCATTAAGGAGGCCATTTTGAGATAGGGTGACCCCCACTTTCATAACATACACAATTCACTTTTGTGAAACTGCTTGCTGTGTGACAAGGTAGATTGATTAAGTTTAAATAGTGTTTGAATTGCTTAGAAAATGTTGTTGTTTGAAAACCCCCCTCAGCTCTTTAGCTCCCTTGATAGAAGTTAAAAGCTAAATATTAGCCTGCACTTAGAGAAGTTTGAATTTTGCTTGCTGTTCCCGACCCACACTACCCCTGAGCAATTAATGGGCTTGTTTCAGCTTCTGTTATCAGCTTGCACTAGGCCTCCCCAAACCCCCTCCTCACGCCAGGAGGGTATGTGTGTATGTGTGTGACTATATGATAACTATAAGTGTGTGACTTATATAAAATTTGATAATTTTAACTGTGTGACTAATGTAAAAACACACCTTTAAAAAACCCCTCTAAACTTCAAGTCAGGGCTGCTCTCTTCCGAGACTTTCTTGGAGGGACAGTCGCTGGCCGGCCAATAAAGACCCCCTTTTAAATTCTCAATTGTGTATTCTGGCTCCTTTTCCATGTGGCAGCCTCACAACAATTTCCAATTGTCCACTGGTTTAGCATCTTAGAAATTCTCACGCCTGGGACATTGTCACACTGCAGTCATATTCAGGATGGAGGTGGGGAGTGACTTTTCTTTGTAATGTGAAATAAGTGCTCTTTTGAAGGGGTAATGGGGAAGGAGCCCTGCCATGGGGGGGAGTACATATGGAAGTTGAGGGTGTGGAAATAGAGTTACTTAAAATTCTACACGCCTACATATCTCCTGGAAAATCTTCCCGTTCTCCAGTTTGAAGAACTTGGCCCTAGAATATACATTCTTCTCAGTCAAAAACTGCATTTTATTATCTTGTTTCCCTTCCTGTCCACCCCTCCCTTAGCACCAGACTGGGCAGACACTAGCTGCTCAGTAGACATTAGCCTCTGAATGGGCAATAGGGTCCCTCTGCCTGGACAGGGCAGGATAACTGCTGTCAAATTCTTTCTTCCTAATTCTCCATTGTATTTATTTGCTGTAGGCCATCTTTTACTGTCTCATTACTTCAGAAAGGCAGATTACCACGTGAAATTAACCACCCCCCTTTAAGCACTCTAAATTCAACATAGATTTGTAAACCTTGAGCAAAGTCTCTGTATTTCTTTGGAGAGTGTATGTTGGGGGTGGGGAGTACAGTGGGGCTGGAGGAGATACTGACATAGGAGGTGGATTCCTGAGATCCAGGAACTCAAGGTCCAGATGGGGAAATAGATTCATGTATAGAAAATTTGGACATAGGACCGTCTTGTTTTAAACAACGTGAAGATCTCATGTCAATTCAAACTTCACATTTTTCAAGATTAATTTGGATAAAGGATTGTAGCAAAACAATTTCTGTTTAGCAGCTAAAGTAGCAACAACAGTGAAGCTTTATAATTCCAAGACCATGGGTTTGGATCCCTGTACTGGCCAGACCCCCCCAAAAAACCCCAAAACAAATAAAGTAGCAACAGTAGTATTTTCAATAAACTTAGCTCCCCAGCTTTGAAATCATGTCATTCTTGATGAATTATTTATCTATTTACTTATTGTTTAGAAACTTGGCTTATTTATTTATTTACTTTTTTGGCAGCTGGCCAGTTCAGGGATTCAAACCCTTAACCTTGGTGTTTATAAGGCTGTGCTCTAACCAACTGAGCTAATGGACCAGCCTTGATGAATTTTTTAGTTTGGGAAACTTGCATTATTTCCAAATTTACACATTCAAAAGAATAGTCATTAATATTCTTATATCACAAGATGTCATGGTCTTATAACCCAAATTCTCAAACAGTGTTTCTTCACTGTCCAAGGAAGAAAAGTACTGTAGTTCAATTAAGTGTTTCGGGGAAAGCCCCTTATTCTGTAAATTAAACATCTGGACTTGGAGTGATCTGGTGTCGCCAGTGTTCAGCAGGGTGCCTGGCACTTGGTAAGTAGGCAACAAATGAATAGTGTGGTAAACTACCCCTCAGGTGGAAATCAGAATACTTCAGAAAACCCTGAACCAGTTAGGGACACTTTTTTGAAAGAGGTGTGTATGTGTGCGTGTGCGTGTGCGTGTGTGTGTGTGTGTGTGTGTGTCAAAAACTAATATACCTTTATAATTAAAAAAAACTAAAACAAAAAACTGAAACAGGATGGAAGGAGGCAGCTTTGCTTTTTTGGAGGCTGTAATGTAATGTAATTGGTGTAATGTAACATAATGTAATAAATGTAATGTAATTGGTGGCTCAGTACTGCCACCATCAAATTGGAATTTTTACTTCTCTTACTCTTCAGTCAAGCATTCAGGGCAAAGAAAGGGAGAGGAGCGGTTTGTTATTTTCTCATTCATTCATTCCCTCTTAAACCAAAGGGAGCTGGATATAGGAGACACACAACCTTAGCCAGGAGAGCTGGAAGAAGGTCTATCTGAAAACACTCAAATGCAAACCCAGGGCATTGCCAAAGGGTGGGGCACTGAGCTGCCAAGAATTATATCAAGAGCAGCAGATCTCCTGTCAGCCTCAGAGCCCCAAAAGCAGGGGTCAGGGCTGGGGGTGAGAAGGGGGCGGGGGTGGGTTGAGGCCAGGTCAGCCCTTAAGGCCCGAAGGCCCCTGTGTGGCCCAGGTTACACACCTGGGATTGGGAGGGTATCTAAATCTAAATGCAGAATCTTAAAGTTTATTTTAAATAATCCTGTAGAAGACAATGGCAGTTCCTAAGGCCCTTGGCAAAAATGCTTAGTTTATCTTTGAAGACAGAAGAATGGAATCAGGATGGAACTGGGTCAGCAGTGGTTTCCAACTTTGGCTGATTATTAAAATTCTCAGGCGAGTTGTTAAAAACTTCGATGCTCACGCCGCACCTCGGACTAACTACTTTGGAATCTCTCATGGTGGGACCCAGGTATCCGTATTTTAAAAGCTGCTCAGCTTATTCCATTGTGCAGTGAAGTCTGCTTTTGAAGAAGGCTGGGATGGCCACCTCTTACCTTCAATGCAAATTCTCATTGCATTTAGGTTAGCATTTTCTAAGCCAAACTGTTTGATTTAGTCTGCCATAAGTACTTAAGGGTAGATGTGGTATCAGGGTATAATTGATATTTCGAGTACAGTATCTAGTCCACAGGAAATATGAAGAAGGTATTGTATTTCTTTATTCTTCCCCTTTTTTCTTACAGATCACAATAGCTTTAAATGAACTAAGTGCTGCTTTGAGGCCTGAGAGACTCTGACTTAATCTCTCTGGGCCTCAAGTTCTTAAAGAACTTTGTAACCTCAATTGTATGTAGCTTGTATCTGACACTGCTCCATTCAAGTAACTCTGCAGTCAGAGTGATCTCTATTTTTTAACTGATGTAAAATGTATGTACGGTGAAATGCTCAAATATTAACTTACATTTTGATGCATTTCGATAGTGAGTACACCACCCCAATCAAGATTTAGAACATTTCCATCACCCCAGAAAGTTTCTTTGTGCCCTTTACAGTCAATCCTTACCCCTTTCCCCATAGGCAGCTACTCTTCTGACTTCTATCCTCATAGATCAGTTCTGCCTGTTACTGAACTTCATTGAAAAGGAATCACACACCACACACTCTCACAGTGATTTTTCTTTTAAATTGTTTTGTGTTTATTTGTTTTTGGCGGCTGGCTGGCACAGGGGTCGAACTCTGGACCTTGGTACAAGGATCTTTTTTAAAAATACAACTAGGATCACGTTAGTTCTCTGCTGAAAACCTTTTAATGGCTCCCTATTACTGTTTGAATATGACTTAGACTTCTCCCCGTGGTCAGTAAGGCCCTGAATCCCTCTTAATCCTCCAGCATTGTCTCCCAACTCTACCCTGGTGCTCACTATGATGGTGTTCCAGTAACCGGTCTCCTTTCCTAGGCTCCTTCCTGCTCGAGGTCCTTACACGACCTATTCCCCTGTTAACTCCTCCTTACCTTCAGGCATTGTCTCAAATGTTATTGCCTCTGAGAAGCATTCCTTGGTGCCTCCAGTCCTAAATTGTATTTTGCCTGGGTTCTTTCCATTTCTGCCATTGTCGAAATGAGCAATTATATATTTACGTGTGTTTATTCTACTTGAAAATTGTCAGTCTCTTCCACTTACCCATGAGAGTGAGGGCCATGTCTGTTTTGTTCACCACAGTATTCCTGGCTCCTAGCTGTGAGCCTGGAACACATTAGGTGTCCAGTAAATATTTGTTAAAATAAACGGATGAAATGGTCTAACTCTTGAACCTACTGTGTCACAAAATGGGAAACAAAGGGATAGAGCAGAAAGGCAAGAAAGATACGGGCAGGTAGGGGTGGGATCCCAGTGGAGAACTGCTTCTCCTTTAACTTTCGCTGAGAGTGAAGAGCAAATGTTATATAAAACAACAGAAAAAGCACTTGAAAAGGAGCAAAGACACTTGGTTTAGTGGTTTCTCTGGAACCCAATTTCCTCATCTATAAAATGCAGGAGTTTGACTAGAAGATTTCATCCATACTGTGTCACCCCTATGCAGCATTTGGAAATATACAGGGGAATTTTCCATAGTTAAGATAACTGGGGACCACTACTAGTATTTACTGGTTCAGAGCACCGGGAAGATTAAATGCCTTGTGATGCTTGAAACATTCCTACATTTCGTGTCATCCAAAATACCAGTGTTGAGAAAGACTATAATAACATGGTTTGTGAATTCTACTGGGCATGGCCTGTGATTCCCTACTTTGACGTACTTCATAGCCTACCTTCTAGGCAAATGCTCATTGCATTTAAGTTACCTTATTTATTAAGATAAATTATCTATTTATAAGTCAAACTGCTTGATTTAGTCTGTGGTAAGAACTCAAGAGTAGGTACAGCAGAACATAACTGATGTTTAAGGTACATATTCCATAAGAACTACATAGATGGTATCATATTTTCTTTATTAGTTGGCTCCATCCCCTTCCCTATTTCTTTTTCTTTCTGTTTTTGGTGGCTGGCCGGTACAGGGATTTGAACCCATGACCTTGATGTTACAAGGCTGTGCACCAACCAGCCAAACTAACCAGCCAACCCCTTTTTGCTTATAGAGCATACTAGTTTTAAATGAGTTGGTAAGCATTTCTCCAAGCAATTTAAAGAGCTTGACTCTATTTCATTCTTCCTTAGTAGATGTGTAGGTAGAAGTTAGCTTACATTTGGGAAATAAGGCTCATAGCAGAGAAATATCAAGATTACACAGAGAAACCTCCTGTGCCAAGGTTGGTATTTTTAGTATTGTGCTTCTAAGCCTAATGTCTTACCCACCAGACTTGACTACTCAGTTGTAGTAATGAAGGAGACTATGTGTAGTCTTATTTTTACAACTCTAAGGTCCTTGCCTGCTCTAAAATTCTATGTGTTTCAAAAATATGTATAATGGAAACAACACAAAAATCCATAACTGAAGAATGGATAAAAAAAATATATGGCATATCCATACAATGGAATATTATTTGGTCATAAAATGGAATGAAGTACCCATACATGCTACAACATGGGTGAACCTTGAAAACGTTAAGTGAAAGAAACCAGCCACAAAAGACCAAATATTATATGATTCCATTTATATGCAATGTCCAGAAAAGGCAAATCTATAGACAGAAAGTAGATTAGTGGTTGCTGAAAGAAAGTGAGCTGAGATGCTGGGTACCATTCAAGCTTTATTAAAGGAAAAGAATCTGCTGCGCAGCACTCAAAGTGACTGGCAGCCCGGGGCTGCCAGTCACGTCCAAAATCCATCAGTTGCTTAGGGCTGGGGGTAATGGGGAGATAGGGAAGTGATAACTAGAGGGTATGGGGTTTCTTTCTGAGGTAATGCAAATATTCTGAAATTGACTGTGGTGATGGTTGTGAATATACTAAAAACTATTGAATTATACACTTTAAATGGGAGAATTGTATGGTATGAGAATTCTATATAAATAAAACTATTTAATGAGGGTGCAGGGAAGTTGGTGCTCTTGTACACTGTTGGTGGGAGTATAAATTGAGGCAACCCTCTTGGAAAGAAGTTTGGTAAGATCCTTCATGATTCAATGTACACTTACCTTTAGATTTAGCCATTCCACTTCCAGGTGTTTATTCTACTGTACATTTATCAAGCATGAATATACTTACTGTAACATTGTTTACAATAATGAAAACTGGAAACAATCAAAAGTCTATCAATAGAGAATTTATGAAATTTATGAATAATTCACAAATTATGAGTACCACAAAGCTGTTAAGAATGTTAAAATTATGAATACTATGCAGAACAGTACACATGACATGCAGACATTTTGTGCAAAAAGGGAGGATTATAAGAATAAGAATATATATGTATGTATTTGCATAAAGGATACACAATAAACTATATGCTTATCTGGTTGAGTGGGAAATAGACAGATGGGAGATAGATGTGGATGTGAGATTTTTCACTGAATACCTTGTCATATTGTTTTACTTTTGAGCCACATGAATGACTGACCTAAAGAAAATTAAATTAAAAAATTAAGAATATGACTAAAATAATAGAAGGAAGCCTATCCACATAAGTAAAATATCACTTGTATAAGATACATTAAATTAAAAAAAACAAGTTGCAGAATAGTATATACAGCATACTTCCATCATTTTTTTTCAGCTAAATACTTTTCAATTCCTAATTTGTGTTTTAGGCACTAGGGATATGGAAGTAAACAAGGCAGCCAAGACTCTTGCTCTCATGGAGGCTACATTTTAGTACTGAGTAAAAAGGCAAGCACAGAAATGAACAGGGTAATCTCAAACATAGTGATGGAGAGGACTTAGATTGGGGAATCATTACTTGGTGGGTGTCACCAACCTTAAGCACACAAACATTTGAATCATGGGTGTTCCAGAAGGGGGGGAGAAAGGAAAGGTATGAAAAACCTATTTAACAAAATAATAATGGAAAAGTTCCCAGGTAAAGGGAGAGATATGGACCTTCAGATTCACAGGAGGCTCAAAGATCCCCAGACATATCAATCCCAAAAGCCCCTCTCCAAGACACATTATAGTCAAACCAGCAAAGATCGAAGAAAAAGAGAGAATCTTAAAAGAAGCAAGAGAAAAGCATCAAGTCACCTATAAGGGAGCCCCTATCAGACTAACAGCAGATTTTTCAACAGACACTCTACAGGCCAGAAGAAAATGGGATGATACATTTAAAATACTAAAAGAAAAAAACTGCCAGCTGAGAATACTATACCCAGCAAGGCTATCCTTCAGAAATGAGGGAAAAATAGTGTATTTTCCAGATAAACAAAAACACTGTGGGAGTTCACCACCACACAACCAGCCCTACAAGAAATCCTCAAGGAAGTCCTGCATCTGGAATGTGAAAAATGATAATCACTACCACGAGTACACAAGAAAGAACAAAACCTAGTAGAACAAAAATGCAAATAAGAGAAAGAAACTAAGCCTTACTACCACAAAAAGCCCATAATGACTTTGTGAAAATGCCCCTGCTTTATTTCTGATTTTATTAATTTCAGTCTTCTCTCTTTTTTTCTTGCTCAGTCTAGATAAAGGTTTGCAAATTTTGTTGATCTTTTTAAAGAATCAACTTTTGGTTTTGTTGATTAACTCTATTGTTTTTTAGTTCCCTATTTCATATATTTCTGTTATAATCTTTGTTATTTCTTACTTATATTTGCATTTGGTTTAGTTTGCTCTACTTTTTCTATTTTCTTAATGTAGACGTTTACATTACTGATATGAGATTTTTCTTACTTTTAATATAGGTGCTTACAAGCATAAATATTCCTCTAAGCACTGCATGAGACCTGCATCCTATAAATTTTGATATGCTGTGCTTTGATTTTTATCTCAGTGTACTGTCTAATTTCCTTGTGATTTTTCTTTTTATCCATTGTTTATTAAGGAGAGTGTTGTTTAATTTCCACACATTTGTGAATTTTCTAAATTTCCTTCTGTTATTGTGGTCAGAGAACATATTTTCTATGATCTTAGTCTTTTTGAATGTATTAAGACTTGACTTGTGGCCCCCCCCAAAAAATAAATAAAATAAATAAAAGAATGAACATACGTTTGTATACAAATTGAAAATCTCTAAGTATACACAAGAGTTATAAACAGTGACTATTTGTGGGTGGGAATTGGAAATGAAGGTTAGTAGGACTCTTTAATTTTCTATCTTTGAGTAGGCTTTGGATTTTTAAAGCATTTTAAAATGCATAAAATAAGAAATATGTTTCAAAGAAAACTTTTAATACGGAGTGGAGGAGGAATCACGGAAAGTAAATACTGTACCCAGAAGCTTGATGACTCCTTTGGTTCTAGTCCCTCTAGTGGCAATAATGAGGTAGTTCTGGGGGCTGTGTCCAAGCATAAGCATCTGATAGTGAGAACTAATATATCTTTAATAGAACGCCGAAACACTTAGCAGAAGTTGGAATTTGTGAAATCATGTTATCTTTGCCAAGTGGTAGACGGGAAAAATCCGAAAATCTCTATAGTAATTACACAGTCACCTACTATACATTGTGAAGTGGGGGCCAGCAGTCTTTAGTTTTAAAAATTAAAATATCGGGAAAACTTTTCAGTGCAATTGTCTTGAAACTGTATGGCTTAAACACTCATACCCTGGTCACCATCTCTTCTGAGTCTTTGCTCAGGCCTATAACTGCCTTTTCTCTCTCCACCTGGACAAAGCCACCTCTCCCTCCCTTCTTGGCCAGCTCACAACTTCTACATAGCTTTTTTTGTTGTTTGTTTCGTTTTGTTTTGGTGGCTGTCCGGTACAGGGTTTGGGGATCCAAATCCATGACCTTGGTGTACAAGGCTATGTTCTAACCAACTGAGCTAAATGGCCAGCCTGTCTACATTGCTTCTTCAAAAACTCACTTCGTCTAGTCCTTAACTCACCCAGGATATGCATTTCCTGCCCAGGATAATAATAGCTGACATTTATTGGGTTATCGGATTATGGGTCACAAATTCACATGTCTATAGGGGCCAGCATGTGAGTACAGAAAATTTGATATATTTTCCGAAAGGAATATGTCCTCTTCTATTTTTTCTTGAAATCTGGGGCCTTCTTGCTCTATCTTTTGTTTTTCTACATTTTCACTTTGCTCTTAATACTATCATAAAAATATTAGTGACATTGTGATAATTCGTGACAACTGATACTTGGCCTTACTGTCAGAGAGCAACAGGGGACTGTTACAAACTCAAGGCACAGGCCCTGTCTAGAGGAGGCTATTCCCAGCTCAGCTCCACGCAAACGTTGCTACCAGGAAGGGCAAGTGGATCCAAAGTTGTCAGATCTATCAATTTTTCAAGAGCAGGTAGTAGTATAGGATTTTATGTAAACTCTCCCAATTTTAAAATGTTGGCAACTAATTCACAATTTTTTTAGGAACGTGGTTTGGGAAGCCTGATTTGATCTGTGGGTCACAAGTTCATTCTTGCCTCTTTTTAATGCAAGTTTATTATGGGAGAACCCACTAAGATAGATTCTTTTTATACCTCCCACTGCATTAGGCACATGCCATGTTGTTGGGAAAATAGAATATTTTGGTCAGGGCCCTCACCTTGGGTCCAGTTGGGTGTGTTTCAGCACATCCTTTGTAAGCAAACTCTGTGTGTGTGTGTGTGTGTGTGTGTGTGTGTGCGCGCGCGCGCGCACGCGCGCGCGCGCAAATGCGTGTGGTTGGTGCCCATGCGTGCCAATGTATCTTTTTATTTTTGTTGCTATTCTTGTGTTCTAGAGAGTTTTGGTGAAGCAGGCAGGTAGGCGTCTACCCCAGGTGGCTGCCGCCACACATGGCCATGCTTTCCAACCTGTGGCTTCCAAGGACCTGTTTGCCAGTTACCTAGCTCATAGACCTGCGTGTAAGGGGTCTGGTGACCCAGCCTGGCATGTGAAGGGTTTGTGACCCAGTCTTTGAAAAAGCTTGAGGGGTCTGGGAGCTCTAGACCCAGCCCTAGCTCGACGATCGGCCCAGTTGGTGCAGTATTACCGGCAGGTAAAAAAGCCTAACAACTGGCGTGGTCGAGTAGCTTTACAACTGGCATCAGGAACAGGATTAAGAACTCTACACATGTTCTCAAAGAGCTTTTGGTGAGCCATCAGTCTGCTCAGGAATATTATTCTATATTTATATCTCACTTCCTTTTGGCAGACATTCATTTGGCAAATGTGGGCTTTCACAGAATCATATGGTATCTGTGAATTTATCACCAAATCAAATAGATTCTCTGAATTTACCACAGAGGACAAGGCCTAGGACATAGAAAGTATTCATCAAAAGCTCTTGTTTTTATTCAGTTAATAATATTTCTTATCAGATTAACATACTTGTTGGCACTTTGCTGCACATTAAAATCACTGAGGGAAGCTTTAAAAAAAAAATACCCATGCCCATGCCCTGTCCTGAGACTCCCTTTTAATTGGTTTGCAGGAGGGTCCAAGTGTTATATAGCTTTGAAATGATTCCAAACACTTACATAGTTTGCTATGTGAGTGACAAACATTTTGCTGTGATGGGAACATGGAGTGTACTCCCCCTCCCTAAGGATGCTACGTCACACCTTATCAGACCACGTATATGAGTTACTAGCCTCAACTACTGGACTTCAAAACACATATATATAAACCCAGGATTTTGACAGATGCTTTGAGAGCTTAGGCTGTGTGTGGCAGGGCTACTCTCCGTTAACCCTCAAGCCATTCTCCAAAGCCTCACTTGTCAATACCAGCAACACTGTACTTACAATACTGGTAATACTTGACTTTCTAGCATCAAGAGATCTTGGGAATTATCACGGATCTTTGCTGTGTTCGTCAAGCCATCTCTTCTGAGAACCTCTTCTAGGAAGGTACGACTCAAACTTCAGCTAGACGTTACATCCACAGAGGCCAGCTTCTATCCTAATTGAACTACTAAACTTTTTAATAAAATTGGAACTTACTCAATATGTGCTTACTTTACCTTGTATATGGAGTGCATTCCCTGTGAGATTTGTTCTCATATTCTCCCTCCTCAAGCATTTGAAAAAAACAACAAAACTCTTTGTCGTACCAGACAGCGGCCAAGAAAAATCCAAAAAAACCCCAACAAAAGACAAAACAAAAAACCCTCTCTTTGTATGGCAATATACCACGTGATTTGTGAAATCATACTTTTGATCAGCTCCTAATTTTAACCACATAAAACACTAGGTGATTGTAATGTGTAGCCAGACGAGAGGACCATAGGTCTAGGTTCTGGGAATCAGAACTCATAGGAATCAAAGATCTTACTGTTAGAAGTTATCTCATTAGTGGTTTGGTCCAGTTTCATGCCCTTAAGTAACTATTTTCTTTTAACTACCATTGTATCTGGTTACTACCAGATTACTAATATACTGTACTGTAATTCTACTTGGAAAAGGAAAAAAGCTGAAATGGCAGGGAGATATTGAAGTGCTTGTTTCCCAGACATGCACAAGTGAATTTCAATCTGTTTAAAATAAATCTGTTATAGTAATAGTAGACCCAAAGTATTAATTTCATGAATTCTTCCTTTACTAACAAATGGCATACTAAACACTTTTCTATGATCAGTACAATAAAATAAAAAATTAGAAAATACATATACATAGTAAAAATTAGAAAGGTGTAAAGTACCTGGTAATCTTTACCTCTCATTGCTGTACTAGCGCCATCTAGTTGTACTAGGTCATCATCCTGTTCTAGTTGTCCCTGAAGACAAGTACTCTTATGGGTTTCTGGTGTATCCTTCCAGAGACATTATTATTATAATTTAAGTAGTCTTTTTTTTTTTTTTTGCTTCAGATAGGAATCTTTAATCACTCTCCATTTTGACAGATACTTTAATATTTCCTTGAGAGTAAAAGTACTAAGGTTAGAGGGAAAGAATGATTGAGTATGAGTGCTAGAGCTTGAGATCTCAGAGGTCCAAGTGTAGTCTCTGGATCAGGGTGAACCTCACCTGGGTGCTTGTGAGAAATGTAGAATCTCAGACCTCACCCAGATACCCAAAAGGTGAGGTTGCATCCTAACCAGAACTCCAGGTGATTCATGTCCACTTTTAAATTGGAGAATCATTGCTCTAGTTCAATATCCTTCACAAATAAGGAAGGATGGAAGGATGGCTCAGCAAGGAGTCCGTGGAGAGCTGATACTAAGAGTCAGTGCATTTTCTAATATGCCAAAATTCTGGCCAGATAATTTGATGTAGTGTTTTATACACTTCCTCACTATGGCTTTGGAGTCAAATCCTAGCTTCACCATTGGCACATAGTAGGAGCTCAACCACAATTTGTTAAATGAAATTTATAGGAGGCCACTGATTTGGACCGAGCTCCTGCACTAGGCCCAACTGAAGTTCCATACCACCAAGCACAAACTAAGTTGTTCATCTGACTTTCCAAGAAATCAGGAGACAGAAAGATAATAGCCAAATACCCAAACAGGCCAGTTTTAGCTGGTATGATAAAGATGTCCTCTCTGCTTTAATCTTTACAAGAAAAGTAACTTTGAAATGACCAATCTGCATTTTGTTCTGTGTCTGCTTTCTTAGCCCCTTTGTGCCTATAGAGCCAACCTCCTGCTCAGCTCATAGGAACACTCCTTTTATTTTATAGAATGAGGTGCTGCCTGATTCTAGAATCGCAAATAAAAGCCAATTAAGATCTTTAAATTTGTTGTAGTTTTGTCTTTTGACACATGGTTATTATACTTCCCATTCCTACTATTTAAAAAGATTAATAAACTTCATTTTTCGGAGCAGCTTAGGTTCACAGCAACACTGAGTGGAAAGTAGAGTTCCCATATACCAGTCTCCCCTTCCCCTGCAACCTCCCCCACCATCAACATCCCGCTCAGCTACTATTCTTAAAAATGAGATTAACAACATTTGTCATCGCACCTGATTATAACTTCAAAACAATATTCAACAGCCTTTGAAGAATCATTTACAAAACCTATTCTATGTCTGACTTAACAGAAAGACTCCTTTTGATACATCCTGTTCTTGAGTCAGGACTGTTTTGCTCTGGCAGCCAGGGAAGGATTTTATTGGGCTGTTTACAAATGTACGGACCGAAACAGAGTGAGGTTAAGGTCCTGCAAGGTTCTATTTTCTTTCTACTGGACTTTTTGCAGCTGGCCGGTAACAGGAATCGAACCGTAGACCTCGGTATTATCAATACACGCTCTAATCGATTTAAGTAACCAGCCAGCCCTCTACTGGATCTCAAGATGGAAGAGATCAGTAGATTCTGAGGAGCAGGCCTTGAGAACAGGGAGCTAAGCTGGAATCCACAGCCTTTCCATCAGAGAGCCCAACTGGTGCCCAGGATCCCCGTCTGAACCGAGAGCGGGAACCTGCGTTGTGGGAAATCACACTGGTTTCAGGCAGTTTCTGGAACTTGGGCTTTGCCCCCTGGAAGCTCAGATTCGGAAGAACCGAAAGGAAAAGGCGCGGATTTCATGTGGCCGCAGACTGCAAGGAAAAAGGAGGGGCCGGGGCCGCGCACTTCTGAATGCGACTCCGGGAGCCGCGCAGAGCCCCCAGGGCTGGCCAACTTCCGTCCTCGTTCGGAGTTTCCCGGCGTGCAGGCTCTTATCTTCCGGACTTCCTCCTTTCCGTTTCGGCTGAGTTTTAGTTGCTTTTCTCTTCCCACTTCCAAACTAGGTATTTGATGTAAAAATGGCACTTCCCGAGGGACGGCTCCCCGGAGGACGGAAGTAGCTGGCACGCCTCCCGTCGCCGTTTGACCACACTTCCCGCGATGCCTTATGGGAGTTGTAGTGCTGGGGCGAGAGACGCCTCCCGGGCCGGGGGACCCCGGGTGGTTTTCCTGCGTTCCCAGCCCTGGGGTTGGGCCTCTGACCTTGTGGGTCTTGAGGTCCACGTAGCTTTAACTCTGTTAAACGGTTCTATGTGATTTCTACTATATACTTATCTATCTAGTTATCTTAGGCTTTCTAAAAAAAAAAAGGCTTTCAGGGTCGCCCGTGGCTCACTCGGGAGAGTGCGGTGCTGACATTGCCAAGACCCCGGGTTCGGATCCCTTATAGGGATGGCCGGTTGCTCACTGGGAGAGCGTGGTGCTGACAACACCAAGTCAAGGGTTAAGATCCCCTTACCGGTCATCTTTAAAAAAAAAAAAAAAAAAAAAAAAAAAGGCTTTCTTCAGTGAGCATATGTAAATAAAACGAATAGTATTTGCTCTTTTAAAAATACTGAAAAGCAAAAAGAAGAAAATGAAAATGGCGGGATAACTACATCGACTTCATACAAACAGTTCAGAAAGGTATAAACTGAATGAAATAAAAAGCGTCCTTTCTGTACCTGTCCAGTTCTCTCCCCTAAAAGAACACTGTTACCTGCTTTTTAAAGGAGTATCCCTCCAGAAACAACATAATGCTAATATACATATTAGTAAAAATTACACAAAACAGGTAATACCATAATTACCCGTGTTTCATTTGATTGTACATCTTAGAGTCTTTCCATACTTGCACATAAAAAGCTATCTTAGTCTTTTTTAGAATTTTTAAAAAATTTTATTTTTTCACTCCCCGTAGAGACTGTTAAAAAATGCCAATACTGACTATACCGCAGGATGTCACGCCGGAGTGTTGTAAATAATTTTCAGTGAGCAATATCTCGCCTGGAGAAACCTCACTGGCTATGATCCTGCCACTGCACAAAGCTTACTCGCTTTGTACCGGCTGTATAGTAGTTCATCCTACAAATGTCGTAACTTATTCATCCACTGCCCTTCTCCACTACCTTGACGGACATTTTGATTGTTTTCAATTTTTTTTTTCTGTTGCAAACAATGCTGCAATGATTGCCTTGAACAAACTGTGATGTATATCCACAGAGTAAATTTGTAGTGACAAAATCGCCCAGTTAAAGATGTATATGCTTTGGGCTGGCTGGTTAGGTCTGTTGGTTAGAGCAGTGGTGCTGATAACACCAAGGTCCAGGGTTAGATTACTGCACCAGCCAGAAGCATCCCCCCCAAATATATATATATATATATACACACACACATATATGCTTTATACAAGTTGATAAATACACCAGATTGCCAAATTGAGCCCATTTACACCCTCATCCAACAACGTATAAAAGTATTTTCTCCCTTTTAATCTGAGAGTTTTCAAGATGGTGGCGGCTGCGGCGGCTGGCGCGGAGTAGCTGAGGTGGAAAAGGTGGCCACTGGGCCTCAGGCAGCCGGGAAGCTTGTGGACCTTCCTCTGGCCATCTCTTAAGGGAGGACCGCTGCTGCTGGCCAGTCGTGGGGGCTCAACGCCACTTTGCCCCCGGCAGGAGAGGCTGCCTCATTTACAGGCAACAGCTTTGAAGTGTGGAGCAGGAAAAGAACTGATTCTTAGCTGCAAAAGAGAGTCTTGAAACAGGGAACACGGCGCCAGGGCTGCTGTGGATGCAGCCGGGATCCCGGAGGCTGGGGCCGCGCTGAAGGCGGCCAGCTGCCCTGTTCAGGATTCGAGGTTTCAGGCCGGCATTGGAGAAGATTCCTGGGAGCGCCCGAGTGGCGCCGCGACTGAGCAGCCCGAGGCGGCAGCGCCGAGAACACGGAAGGCAACAAACCAGAGACAGAGTGAGCGCCCGACATGGCACAGCACTGTGAGTGATCCCTGGCACAGCTCTGTTCGGGGGGTGGATGCCCACGCGGCTCCCGCCTGCACCACCAGGCCACTCACTGCCCCGGTGCTGCCTCCATTTTCCCAGGTGCGGGCAGCTCCGCCCTGCTCGGCCATCACTGAGCCCATTTGCTTGGCCTGGCGCGGGGCTTTCCGGACCCTGCGGGCCGGCCTCCTCTCCCACTCCCTCCGCGGTTCTCTGGCGGGGCTGGGGGTGTGGGGCGTCCCGACCAGTTTTGGGAGGGCTAGCAAGTATGGGCGGGCCGACTGTCACTCCACCACACCCTGGACTCCGGCCCCGGTAAACTTCCTGTTACTGGGAGGCAGATACCATCTCTGCGACCACCAGTTTGGAAAAAAGCCTAACGAATTTCTGGTTGGGAATAGTGTGGTAGGAGAGTTCCCAGGTCCGCTTGAACCTGCCGGAGAGCAGGCTGCAGGCGGGCACTAGACTCGGTTTATACCGGGGGGGATACAAAAGTGAACAAGACCCGAGAAAGATCTACACAGTGCTACAAAGGCACCCAGAGAGACCGGTCGTCTGTGCCTAGCAGAAACCTGGTAGACTTCGTGGGCGAGGCGGTGCTGAGCAGGGTCTTGAAGGCCCAGCTGATAGACGAGGGGTGCAGAAGACACACCCCAGCCCAGCACAGTGTGCACAGAGGGGGGAGACGTGCGGCCAGGGAGGCGGAGACTCGACAGAAACCACACACCCGGTGGGGTCGCCACTGCACGATCTAACAGCCTGGGCCAGAGCACACGGAACGGGGAGAAGTCCTGTACAGAAAGTGAAAGCTCAACAGAGATCACACACCCTGTGGTACGTGATCCACCAGCCCAGCAGAGTACAAGCTGACCAGAAAGGTGGATCCCCGGAGAAGCCCAAGACCCGAGGCAACCACACACACAAGACACTAGAGGCCAACTGAGCAGTCACGGCGGGAGCCATACCAAATTGGCAACCACAGCAACATCCTAGTTAGTCATTAGTCTTAAACCGGTGGACTGTGAAACCCCCTGCCACAATGAATAAACACCAAAAAAAAGACACCAGAAATACAAAAAATCAAGAAAGTACACCACCAAAAGTTAATAAATCTCATACTCTAGATCCTATAGAACAAGAAGCCCTTGAAATAACTGACAAGGAATTTCGAGTGATAATTCTAAGGAAACTGAATGAGATACAAGAAAACTCAGCTAGACATCATGATGAAATGAGGAAAAGTATACAGGATCTGAAAGAGGAAATATACAAGGAAATCAATGTCCTGAAAAAAAATGTAGCAGAACTTGCTGAACTGAAGAAGTTATTCAGCGAAATAAAAAACACAACGGAGAGTTTAACCAGCAGGCTTGTTGAAGTTGAAGAGAGAACCTCTGAACTTGAAGATGGGCTATTTGAAATAACACAAGCAGACAAAAAGAAAGAAAAAAGAATCAAGGACATGGAAGAAAATCTGAGAGAGATATCAGACAACCTCAAGCGCTCAAATATCTGAGTCATGGGTATTCCAGAAGGGGAGGAAAATGGAGATTCCATTGAAAACATATTCAACAAAATAGTGGCAGAAAACTTCCCAGGTATAGGAAAAATCACAGATCTTCAGATCCAGGAAGCTCAACGATCTCCAAACGTATTCAACCCAAAAAGGCCTTCTCCAAGACATGTCATAGTCAAATTGGCAAAACTCAGAGACAAAGAGAGAATCTTAAAAGCTGCAAGAGAGAAGCGTCAAATCACCTATAAGGGAGCCCCAATCAGGTTAACATCAGACTTTTCATCACAAACCCTAAAAGCTAGAAAGGAATGGGATGATATTTTCAAAATACTAAAAGACAAAGATTGCCAGCCAAGAATACTCTACCCTGCAAGGCTATCCTTCCGAAATGAGGGGCAAATAGTATATTTCTCAGACAAACAAAAACTGCGGGAGTTCACTACCACAAGACCACCCTTACAAGAAATCCTCAAGGGAGTACTGGGTTTGGTTCCTGAAAAATAACTACCACTGCCATAAAAACCTAAGAAAAATCTAAACCCGCTAGTACAATAAAAATGGCATTCATGAAGAGAAAACAAGCTAACAAAAACACTATCTACAACCTAAGGAACCAACAAACAAAGAAACCAAAGAGTAAATCAGAAAGCAAGGAACAAAAGACACCTAAGACAACCAAACAACCAATAAAATGCTAGGAATAAATCAACACCTTTCAATAACAACTCTTAATGTTAAAGGCTTAAATTCCCCAATTAAAAGACACAGACTGGCTGACTGGATCAAAAAGGAGGACCCAACTATATGCTGCCTACAAGAGACCCACCTCACCCATAAAGATTCACACAGACTAAGAGTGAAAGGATGGAAAAAGATTTACCATGCAAACAGAAAAGAAAAACGAGCTGGAGTGGCTATTCTTATATCTGACAAAATAGACTTTAAACTAAATACCATAAAAAGAGACAATGAGGGACACTACTTAATGATAAAAGGACTGATCCATCAAGAAGACATAACAATCATAAATATGTACGCACCTAATGTTGGAGCAGCCAGATTTATAAAACAAACTCTATTAGACCTAAAGAAGGAAATAGACACTAATACCATAATCGCAGGGGACCTGAACACTCCACTGTCAATATTAGACAGATCATCTAGGCAAAGAATCAGTAGAGAAACACAAGATCTAAACAAGACTCTAGACCAATTGGAATTGGCAGATATCTACAGAACATTCCACCCAACAACCTCAGAATATTCATTCTTCTCATCAGCACATGGATCATTCTCCAGGATAGATCACATATTAGGTCACAAATCAAGTCTCAATAAATTCAAAAAAATTGGAATTATCCCATGTATCTTCTCAGACCACAATGGATTAAAACTAGAAATTAATAACAAACAAAACTCTGGAAACTATACAAACACATGGAAATTAAACAGCATTCTACTTAATGACATATGGGTCCAAGAAGAAATCAAGCAGGAAATCAAAAAGTTTATTGAAACTAATGAAAACAATGATACATCATACCAAAACCTGTGGGATACTGCAAAAGCAGTATTGAGGGGAAAATTTATTGCATTAAATGCTCACTTCAGAAGAATGGAAAGATGGCAAGTGAACAACCTAACACTTCACCTTAAAGAACTAGAAAAACAATCCAATCCAATCCTAAAGTTAGCAGACGGAAAGAAATCATTAAGATCAGAGCAGAACTGAATGAAATTGAAAACCAAAAAACAATTCAAAAGATCAACGAATCAAAAAGTTGGTTTTTTGAAAAGATAAATAAAATTGACAAACCATTAGCATGGCTAACAAAAAAAAGAAGAGAGAAGACTCAAATAACAAAAATTAGAAATGAAAAAGGCGATATTACAACTGATTCATCTGAAATACAAGGAATCATTCGAGACTACTATAAACAACTATACGCCAACAAATTTGAAAATCTGGAGGAAATGGATAAATTTCTGGACACACACAAGCTCCCAAAACTGAACCGTGAAGACGTAGAAAATTTGAACAGACCAATAACAATAAAGGAGATTGAAGCTGTTATCAGAAGGCTCCCAACAAAGAAAAGCCCAGGACCAGATGGATTCACAGCAGAATTTTACCAAACATTCAAACAGGAATTGACACCGATTCCTTACAAACTATTCCAAAAGATTGAAATGCACGCAAATCTCCCAAACTCATTCTATGAAGCAAACATCATCCTGATACCAAAACCAGGTAAAGATATAACCAAAAAAGAAAACTACAGGCCGATATCCTTGATGAATATAGATGCAAAAATCCTCACTAAAATACTAGCAAACAGAATACAGCAACACATACGAAAAATTATTCATCACGATCAAGTGGGATTCATCCCAGGGATGCAAGGTTGGTTCAACATACGCAAATCAATAAATGTGATACACCATATTAATAAACTCAAACACAAGGACTATATGATCATCTCTATAGATGCTGAAAAAGCATTTGATAAAGTTCAGCACTCATTCATGACAAAGACCCTCTATAAGTTAGGTATAGACGGAAAGTATCTCAACATAATTAAAGCCATATATGCCAAACCCACTGCCAATATCATCCTGAATGGGGTAAAGCTGAAAGCTTTTCCTTTAAGAACAGGAACTAGACAAGGATGCCCACTCTCACCACTCCTATTCAACATAGTGTTGGAAGTACCAGCCAGAGCAATCAGAGAAGAGAAGGAAATAAAGGGCATCCAGATTGGAAAAGATGAAGTCAAACTGTCCCTGTTTGCAGATGACATGATCCTATATATCGAACAGCCTAAAACCTCTACAAAAAAACTGTTGGAATTGATAAATGATTTCAGCACAGTAGCAGGATACAAAATCAACACACAAAAATCAGTAGCATTTCTTTTCTCCAATAGTGAACATGCAGAAGGAGAAATCAAGAAAGCCTGCCCATTTACAATAGCCACCAAAAAAATAAAATACTTAGGAATTGAGTTAACCAAGGAGGTGAAAAATCTCTATAATGAGAACTACAAACCACTGCTGAGAGAAATTAGAGAGGATACAAGAAGATGGAAAGATATTCCATGCTCTTGGATTGGAAGAATCAACATAGTGAAAATGTCCATACTACCCAAAGTGATATACAAATTCAATGCAATCCCCATCAAAATTCCAAAGACATTTTTCTCCGAAATGGAAAAAACTATTCAGACATTTATATGGAACAATAAAAGACCACGAATAGCCAAAGCAATGCTCAGCAAAAAAAATAAAGCTGGAGGCATAACACTACCTGACTTTAAGCTATACTACAAAGCTATAATAACCAAAACAGTATGGTACTGGCATAAAAACAGACACACTGACCAATGGAATAGAATAGAGAATCCAGAAATCAACCCACACACTTACTGCCATCTGATCTTTGACAAAGGCACCAAGCCTATTCACTGGGGAAGGGACTGCCTCTTCAGCAAGTGGTGCTGGGATAACTGGATATCGATATGCAGGAGAATGAAACTAGATCCATACCTCTCACCGTATACTAAAATCAACTCAAAATGGATTAAGGATTTAAATATACACCCTGAGACAATAAAAATTCTTAAAGAAAACATAGGAGAAACACTTCAGGAAATAGGACTGGGCACAGACTTCATGAATACGACCCCAAAAGCACGGGCAACCAAAGGAAAAATAAACAAATGGGATTATATCAAACTAAAAAGCTTCTGCACAGCAAAAGAAACAATTAAAAGAGTTAAAAGACAACCAACAGTGGGAGAAAATATTTGCAAAATATACATCTGACAAAGGATTAATATCCAGAATATATAAGGAACTCAAACAACTTTACAAGAAGAAAACAAGCAACCCAATTAAAAAATGGGCAAAAGAGCTAAGTAGGCATTTCTCTAAGGACGATATACAAATGGCCAACAGACATATGAAAAAATGCTCAACATCACTCAGCATCCGGGAAATGCAAATCAAAACCACATTGAGATACCATCTAACCCCAATTAGGTTGGCTAAAATCCAAAAGACTATGAACGATAAATGCTGGCGAGGCTGCGGAGAAAAAGGAACTCTCATACATTGTTGGTGGGACTGCAAAATGGTGCAGCCTCTATGGAAAATGGTATGGAGGTTCCTTAAACAATTGCAAATAGATCTACCATACGACCCAGCCATCCCACTGTTGGGAATATACCCAGAGGAATGGAAATCATCAAGTCGAAGGTATACCTGTTCCCCAATGTTCATCGCAGCACTCTTTACAATAGCCAAGAGTTGGAACCAGCCCAAATGCCCATCATCAGATGAGTGGATACGGAAAATGTGGTACATCTACACAATGGAATACTACTCAGCTATAAAAACGAATGAAATACTGCCATTTGCAACAACATGGATGGACCTTGAGAGAATTATATTAAGTGAAACAAGTCAGGCACAGAAAGAGAAATACCACATGTTCTCACTTATTGGAGGGAGCTAAAAATTAATATATAAATTCACATACACACATAACACACACACACACACACAAACCGGGGGGGGGGGGAAGAAGATATAACAACCACAATTATTTGAAGTTGATACAACAAGCAAACACAAAGGACATTGTTGGGGGGGAGGGGGGGAGGGAGAAGGGAGGGAGGTTTTGGTGATGGGGAGCAATAATCAGCTACAATGTATATCGACAAAATAAAATTTAAAAATAAAATAAATAAAAAAAAAAAAATAAAAGTATTTTCTTCCTCCCATCTGCTCTCTAGCACTGAGTATTATCAAACTTTAGGTGTTTTGCTAATGTGAGGGGTAAACAACTTTATCTTCCTTTGATTGATCTTCAGTTTCATAGTAAGGTTGCACTCCATTCTTGTGTTTACTGGCCATTTATATTTCTGAAAGTAGTCATATTTTTGGCTCAATTTTCTATCGTGTTGTTCATCTTTTTTTTTTTTATTGATTTGTGCTTTTTGTAAATTAGAGAAGGTAGTCTTTTGTCTGTTATGAGAATTATGAATTTTTTCCCTTGTACATTATTTGCCTTCTGATTTTGCTTTTGTGTTTTCTGGCCACACAAATGTACTTAATTTTTATATAGTCATGCTTACTGATTTTTTCTATGGCTTCTGGGTTATTTGATTATATGTGCTTTATTTTGGTATAAGGAGGAATGGCTCTAGGCTTATCATTTATCATTTATCCAAAAGATTAGCCAGTGGTCCCAACATGTTTTTTGTTATAGCTAGGCAGAAAAACCCAGTGAACATTAAAAATATGCCCTACCATAAGATGCTGAAGCAGGTTTGAAGGTTAGTTTTTGGGAAAAGAGTAGGAATTAAAAAGTGGCACTCCAACTTTACTGAAAACATCTGATAATCTTGTATTAATGCTTTTTCTAAAAAAAAGTTACCAAAAAAGTTACTAATATTTATTAAAAAATAAGTAATGAAAATGTTTCTAATCAATACACAACTTAAAAAAGAGATGGGTTAAATAAAGTATGGTATAACCAGAGTGCAATGCTATGCAGCTGTTTAAAAGAATGAGACAATTAAGTAAAAAGGAAAAAAGATCACCAAGATTCAGAAGAGTGTTGCTATGGTCTGAATATGTCCCTCCAAAATTTATGTTGAAATTACAATAATTCCTCGGACTCTCAAAAGGAGAGAATGAAAATACCAGAGGTGGGAAAGGGGGAGGAGGAGATGGGGTTAGGGAGAAATTGGTAAAGGGCCACAAAAAATGTTTACATTGTGTAATGATTAAAAAACAAAAACAAAAGCAAAAAACAAAAACCAAAATTTATGTTGAAATCTAATCCCCATTAGGGTGGTATTAAGAGCTCCGGCCTTTTGGGAAGTGATTAAGTCATGAGGGCTTTGCTCTCATAAGTGGGATTAATGTTCTTATAAAAGAGGTTGAAGGGAGCTGCTTTGCCCCTTCAGCCACCTGAGGACTCAGTAACAAGGCACCATTTATGGAGCAGAGGGAGAGCCCTTACCAGACACCGAATCTGCCAGTGCCTTGATCTTGGACTTCCTACCCTCTAAAACTGTGAGAAATAAATTTCTATTATTTATAAATTGCCCAGTCTAAGGTATTTTGTCTTTTTTTTTTTTAAACAAGAAGTTTATTTAAACAACAAGATGCTTTACTTGAAGAGAAAACTATCTAGGATTCTTTTTTTTTTTTTTTTTTTTTTAAGAGTAATTTACCCCTACTTAAAGACAGATTGTCCTACATGTAACAGCTACATACAAAAAGTTATAAAATTGTCTTTGGTTTTACCATGATAAATGAAAAACTTAAAAATTCTCCAATGGAACAAGGCATGAAAAAGTTTTATGTTTTGTTGTTGTTGTTGTTGTTAAAACAGTGAGAGCAAAATAAGTCACTGGAATATAAAGATAAGAGCTAAATGAGCATGCCACTAATGGAGAAAGGGGGTATTTTCACCGAACAAGTATTTTCCCTGTCCCATCTCCACTAGATGTCAATCAAAACATACCCCTGGCCATTTAGTTAAAAAATGCAGTATGCTTGTGCACATACACCAGTTACTTTATGTACAATAAAGGAATGGGAAAGGGGAAAATGAAAGAATAGAGAAAATTATCCTGTAATAATCAGGAGGTGATGGAACCAAATCGCAGTTTTCTAGTTGAGAATGTATTCTTGCTCTGCAAGAAGAGAGTTCTGGAGTAAAGTAGCAGGTTCCCTTTCTAGTACATTACCTCCTGTCTGCTGCTGGAACACATCAATTGTTTCTTCGTCCTCTATGTCCAGCTGTGCGGATGTTCAGTACTAGTTTTAAAGGGTTTTCTCTCCAATACAGCCTGCCATAAGGTCATTTTCCTCACCTTTACCTGAACATAGAATGGATATTTCCATCTCTCTGACAGATTATGCATTTTGCATCTTCCTCCTTTCCGTCTATTTTGTGAATGACTCTTTTCAATTCCTGTTAAATTTTTCCTCAAAATCACGAGTTAGCATTTGATTTTGTGATGTGCCAAAATTTTATATGGATTAATCTTATGTTCTCAACTAAATTAATTTAATGAGATATGAGGTCTGGAGATTAAGAGGTAGTCCTATTCAAAGAATGTGGGGCAGAGTTCAGCATTGTTTTCATTGCACCGTGACTCCAGTAAACAAGGGGTCATTTAGAATATAGAACAATTGGACCTATCAATCAGAATGGACAATGGCTAGGACACCTGTCAGAGAGGAAGCTCCCTGATGGGAGGATTCGTTTCATTCTTATCTGTCAACCCCACAGCACAATGTTAGCGTCAAAGGATGAAATAATTGGCTCATTACATAGCCACAGTAGGGCCTGCAACAAAACAAAAACAACCTAAGAAGTACTTGAATCAGGCCCGCTGAATTGTCATCTCTACCAAGTCAGTAATTGGTATGTGAAGTGTGGCAATTTGTAGTTTTTACTGACTTGTTTTTTACTGTCTCCTTTTTCTTACTGGAAGAATAATATATGTTCATATTAGCCAATGTAGATGAGTAAAAAGAATAAAATATAAATCACTGTGACTCCATAGTAAGTTATAAGGTCTAGTAATAACTTCTCATATTTTGTAAATCTTTTCACAATCTATATTCATGACACTGGAATCACACTGTACATACTTTCAAAATTTAAATTTATAATTTTTTACCTTTTAAGTTGAGGTATAACGTAATCAGTAAAGTGCATAAGTCACAGTGCTCAGTGAATTTTTACATAGTACCTACTGTTCTGTAACCTTTTTTTTTTACCTAACAATAGACTGTGATCATTTCCTGTGTATTAAGTATATTTCTACATTATTAAAATGACTACATAGTATACTGCAGTATGTGGACCATTATTTATTTGATTGTTGGACACTTAATTTTTTTTTTTTTTTTTTGCAGCTGGACTGTACAGGGATCCGAACCCTTCACCTTGGTGTCATAACACTGTGCTTTAACCAACGGAGATAAGTGGCCAGCCCCTTTTTTTCCTCAAAAATGTTTACTATTATGACTGTGTTTTGTTAAAGATAACAATCATTACTACTATGTCTTGGTACACATTCTCCTTTACAATCTTTGAATAAATTCCTGGGAATGGAATTTTTCAGACAAAGATCAGGTAGAATTCTATGACTTTTGATAAGCCAATTTTCATTTCGGAAATGATGTACACATTTTTCTGTTACTGATAGTTGTTGAATGTGTCTAGCACTTTTTACTAACTTTAGTATGCAGAATGTGAGAACATGGTGGTTTAGGAAAAAGATTGTGAGTTGCCTTTAATAAAATCAGAAAGTGCTTTACCAAATTCCTTTTATAATCATTTTTTGTTGTTGTTCTTCGGAACAACATCAAACGTTGTCCTGACAATTCTAAGGAACAAAACTTTTTTTTTGCTGGTCAGTGTAGTTTAGTCTTTGAGGAACTTCACGTCATTTTTTTTTTTATTGTGGTAAAATATACATAACATCAAATTTACCATTTTAGTCATTTTTAAGTGTACAGTGCAGTGGCACTAAGTGCATTTACACTGCTGTGCAACCATCACTACTTCCATCTCCAGAACTTTTTTCATCTTCCTATACTGAAACTCTGTACTCAGTAAAAAAAACCTCACCTACCCCTTTGCCCTGGTCCTTGGTAACCTCTATTCTATTTTCAGAATCTAAATTAGTCTGATCTAGGTGCCTTATATAAGTGGAATCATACTCTATTTGTCTTTTTGTGACTGGCCTTTTTTTTCTAATTGCGACTGGCATATTTTACTTACTGTAATGTCTTCAAGGTTCATCCATGTTGTAGCATGTTTCAGAATTTTCTTTCTTTTTAGGGTTGGATAATATTCCATTGTAAGTATATACCGTGTTTTGTTTGTTCATCCATCGATAGACCCTTAAGTTGCCTTTACCTTTGTGTTTTTTTCCAATTTTTGTTTTATTGCTTAAATATGAATTGCACAGTGAATTTTTGCATCTCAAAAAAACTTTCTTCACTACACTTAATACATACATGGACATGAATAAAACAAATTAGTTCCATTCTTGGACAAGAAGAAAACATTTGGGGGAAGGGAAGACAATGCTGGTAAATATAATTTTTTTTTTTTTTTTTTGGTGATTGGCCAGTAGGGGGATCCAAACCCAAATGTAATATTATTGTCTTTACCTTTTGGCTATTGTAAATAATGCTGTGATGAACTTGGGCATATAAATATCTTTTTGAGTCCCTGCTTTTTTTTTTTTTTGGCAGCTGGCCAGTACAAGGATTGGACCTTGGTGTTATCAGCACCATGTTCGAGTCTCTGCTTTCAGTTCTTTCGTGTGTATACCCAGAAGTGGAATTGCTGGCTCATACAATAGTTCTATGTTTAATTGTTTGAGGAACCACCATACTGTCTTCTTTTCTTTTTTTTGACAACCTCGCTGTTTCCCACAACGGCAACCTCACATGATTTAAAGGCCATTCGTCAATAATTCCGATCAAGATTTTGTGATACCTGAGTAGACCTCCAAATACCTCAAAGGATGTGGTGAAATTTCCAAAACAAAATTAATTGTACAAGGGGCTGTTTCAGTTGGTTAGAGTGTGGTGCTGATAACACCAAAGGCCCAGTGTTCGATCCCTGTACCAGCCAGCTACAAAAAAAAAAAAAAATTGTACTTTAAAATTCCATACCGAACTTATTATAGTAAGAGAGCATACATAATGAAGGATTAGTAAAAATGGTGTTTCAGTGCTTTTTTTTTGCTTCTCTTCAGAAATAAACCTTAAAAAAGATGCATCTATGTGGTTTAGATGAAAAAAATATTGTTTTTTCCAAGGTGATAATTTATAAGGGCATTTAAAGTGTCAAGGCAGCTAAATAAAGTGTTGTATCCCTGACCACTCACCTTCTCTCAATCCCAGATCTGAGCTTTGTTTTTTAGGCAAAATGAACTGAAACACAGATTCCCTGGACCCACCCTCGGCTAGACACTCCTGAATCTGGAGAGAGTCAACCTGAGGGAAGTGGCACAGCAATACAGCCAAGGCTGTCATGCAATTCTCCTTCTCACTGTCCTATTTTATTTCTTAAGTACCACAAATCACTATTTTAAATCATCCTATTTCTTTGCATGTTTCTTGTCCGTCTTCCTCCATCAGAAGATAAGTCCCATAGAAATCGAGACTGTGTTACTTACAATGCCTTTCCCTACAATCTTGCTGAGCACAAAATAGGCCCTCAATAAATATTTATTAAATGAATGAAAATTTGCTATCCTAGTGTATCTCCTTCCACTCTTAAACTATTTTTAAAATTGTGAAATATTTTAAACATTTGGCAAAGCACCCAGTACACATATTTCACAAATCCCAAGACTTTACCACATTGCTTCAAATTTTCTACTGTCTCTTAAAAAAAAAAACAGGAAAAAGATAAAAAGAGACAGGAGATGGAGAGAGAGCTAATTTGGAGAGTTTGTAACAAACGGGCAGTCTTTATCAACCTCAAAGAGGAATGAATGGTTCATGTGCAGCACTTACATACACTGAAACTACAGATCCCAGGCAGCACTGCAAAGTTAGGCACGTGGTCTGTTTTTCTCTCTTTTGTAAACAGCCAATGAGAGATAGTATTGACAAAGGTGTAGGATGACATCTGGTGTATTGATTGTGGCCAGCCCTAAAGCTAGTTTTTGCCGTTTGGAATACGTCGCTGTAATTCAATTTTAAAGAGGTTTCTCCTGCTACCTTGAAGCTCACTGTGCGTCTTGTTTCCGAAGGAAAAGAGCTGATTTAGTAATCTAAATGGATGCAATACTGAATTACAGGTCGGAAGATACTGAAGATTACTACACGTTACTGGGATGTGATGAACTATCTTCGGTAAGACAGTGGATAATGCTGTTCTTTCTCACAACAGTATTTCAAGTTTTTATTTAAGGTTTTAACTTTGAATTTTTAGTCACATTGCCTAAAAGCCTTATCTTTTATTATTTTAAAGCAATTTCGGCTCAGAGAAAGTTAAGGATTTAAATGTGTGTTGGGTCTTTACTTGAATAATGTCCTATGGCTATATTTTATGGAAGCTTCTGATTATGTATGTGTATTCAGGCACATGATCATACCCTCTATTTCACAATATACTAAAATACATACTTGAAATTTTATGGTAATTGATGATGGCAGTGTTTTTCATAGCATAGGTGAGATCTTTATTATGGTGATTCATACTTAACTGAGATGAAAAAATTTTCTAGCCAATTAGTGATGTAAAATATTTTGTTAAAATATGTAGTTTTATGTGAGCAGTTAAATTATAAAACAAGGAACATTCTTTTATGTATCACAATATCTCAAATTGTGTGATAGAAATTACTTCTTGAAAGGGTGGTTTCTGAAACAAAATGTGTGAAAACCGTGTAGCTGTTCACTGGATCTATAATAAAATAATGTTTTTAAAGTTTTAAATGTTTTAAAGTTCCTGTGTAAACAATAAGGTTGTAGAAGTTTTTTTAAATTATAGAAAAATCACTTATAGTTCTATCTCCTGTTAATATTTTGGCATATTGATTTCCAGTCTTTTTACTATACATGTATTTTGATTCCTGCTTTTTATCCATTAACATTATAACAAGGATTCTCCATACTATTAAACATTCTTCACACACATTTTAATGATTGCAAAATGTTTTGTATTATGGCATTACCACAATTAAATTATTCTCTTAATGTTAAATATTTTATGTATTTGCAACTTTTCAATATTTTAAATACTGTTGAGATGAATGTGAAATATATTCATTATTGAATTATGTATTATTAAATCATATTATTAAAATATGTTCATATTATTTATATCATAATGTATATACTTTTATTTATTTTTATTAAAATATATCTATTAATATTGATATTTTTAAAGCAATAAATATTTATTCTTGTTTTATGAAGGCAAGAGTTTAGTAACCAAATGTACTGTTTTGTTTTGAGAATAGAATGTGATATTGGAAACAAAGGATTAAAATCTAGTTTTACCATGCTGAGGAAGTTATCTTAGGTATCTTGAAGTTAAAAAAAAATACATGCATACAGAACAACATCTAATGCTCTTTTAGTTGCCTGTTCTCCTCTAGATAATGCTATTCTTGTTTACGTTAGTGGTGATTTGCTTATAGCAATTGAGAAAGCTTGTTACCATTTTGACCATATGTGTTATTTACATTTCGGATTATACTATTACCAAATAATTTTTGAAGAAACTATTTAAAATCAAAGGAATATAATTTAACTTGTTAAGTTTAACAATTTGGGTTTTTAAAAACATATCCTAGGTTATAAGGTAAAGGTCATTATATCCCCGTAATAAATCTCCTGACCCATTTTGTCAGTCTTTTGTCGCTATGCTATTGTCGTCTCAGTCTACAAAGAAGGAGGATTAGTTTTAGAGAGACTCCCCCCAAAATGATCCCATTGTTTATGCATAATGTTTATAACAGTTTCATTTCATTTACCAGGCATAGCCATCTTCTCTGTCTCAACATTCCCTTTTCTGGATGTCTTTTCACTGATCTGTCAATGGCATAGCATATCTAGATAACAATCATTTATTTATTTATATATGTGTTTGTTTATTATTTGGTGGCAGGCTGGTACAGGGATCCGTATGCATGACCTTGTTGTTATAAGGCTGTGCTTTAACCAACTGAGCTAACCAGACAGCCCTGTTTTTAATAAAATGACCTGTCAAAATTTTGTCCCTTCTTAATATATATATAATATCCTCTCTTTTCATTTTTATCTTGTTTTTGTGTGTGTCTGTGTGGGTGGTTGGCCAGCAAGGGGATCCAAACCCTTGACCTTGGTGTTACAGCACCTCACTCTAACCAACTGGCAACCTGCCAGCCATCCTCTCTCTTTAAAAATAGATGTCCTTCTCATTTAAAAAATATGCCATTTTTTTTTTACTATTTAGTGTGACATTTCCTTTACTTGATTTGTATTGGATGAATTTCTTTTACTTCAAATATTCCTTGATTTGATTCTCTAAAATCAACTTGAAATTTCAATTTTACTTATAATAGTTGAATTGAGAGACCCAGAAAATAGTTTTGCATTGGTATATAGTTCTTACAGCTTATTTCTTATGTTGGAAACTAATTATATATAAAGTAAAATTACGTATTTTCTAACGATTTTAGAGCAGTAATCCTGAAGCTTTTTCTTCTCAGAGGTTTTTAAAAATCATCCTTAAGAAAATACAATCATGATAATAAACAATGAGAATAATTTCCTACTTTACATACATGACATACTGATTTCCATGCTGTATTGTAGAAAATAACATATCCCCCATTTCAAAAAAATCTACCAAAGTTTGATCCCAAGTCAGTCAGCCTTTTCTCCCTACATTGGGTTTTACACAAAAGACACGTGCTATAAAATCCTCTGAAGTCTTTATCGATGCACACACCACACACTTGGGGTGTAAAGCATCCTCCTTGGTTTGGATCTTATTTGTTTTTTTAATATTTGGTCACTTTTTCAGTAGTAATGATAAGAAGACTCCATGGACTTGAAAGCTGAGCACAAACCTGATAAATGGAAACGTTTACTTATTTTTTCTAGTTCTCTTTCTTGTTGACTTCAGACTGAGTTCAATTATTATTATTTTTTTTTGATGGCTGGCTGGTATGGAGATCCAAACCTTTGACCTCGGTGTTATTGACACTGTGCTCTAACCAACTGAGCTAACTGGTTCAGATATTGACTCTGTCACTCACTAGCTGTGTGAACTTGATAAAATTATTTGACTTTCTGTGTCTTGGTTCCTAATTTGCAAATGGTGATAAATAATACCCACCCCCTAGAGTTGTTGTGGGGATTAAAAAAGACACAATGTATAAAGTGCTTTGAACAGTGCAGCACAGAGTGGTAAGTTGTGGTTGTGGTTCTGGCTGCTGTTTGGACCTCACAGTGATACTGTGCACTTGGAACTTTACAGATTTATTGTATTTTATAGTTCACACTATTTTTAAGATATTTTATTCTGAAATATTTTTGACTTGCAGAAAAGCTGCAAAAATGGTGGGCTTGGGACCCAGCTGTGAGGTCAGGGGCTGGCCCAAAGATCTTGGCCACCCACCCTGACCTCTGCCATTAAAAAAGAAAAGTTGTAAAAATAAAACATAGGGTTCCTGTATACCCTTAATCTAGCTCCCCTTAATGTGAACATCATACTTGATGGTAGTATAATGATCAAAACTAGAAAATTAACACTGATACAATACTATTAATTTAACCAGGGGCCAGCAAACATTTTTTTGTAAAGGACCAGATAGATAGGGTCAGGACTAGGGTGAGTCAAGCAGGGAGCTTAGGATGCAAATTTAAGGAGGCACTAACTCTCAGGCTTACACAAGTACAGAAACAGAGACAGAGAGAAAGAGATAGAGAGAGAGACAGAGAGACAGAGAGAGAGCGAGAGAAAGAGAGAGAAAAAGAGAGAGAGAGAATGAACGAACCTCCTTAAACCTATATGTCCTGCTTGCCTTAACTGGTGCTAGCCATGAGATAGCTTTACAGGCCTTATGGTCTCTGTCACAACTACTCAGCTTGGCCATTTTGAGAAAGCAGCCATAGATAATATATAAGTGAATGACTGTGGTTGTCTTCCAATAAAACTTTATTTTAAAAAAGTCAGCAGGCCATATTTGGCCTGTGGGCCAGAGTCAGTCAATCCCTGATTTAAATTAGAGGTCTTATCTAAATTCATCAGTTTTCCTACTAATGTTCTTTTTCTGTTCCAGGATCCGAGACAGGAGCCCTTATTAAAGTTGGTTGTCATGTTCCCTTACCTTCCTCCAAATCTGGTGCTTTCTCCTACCTTTTTTGTCTTTCATGACCCGGATACTTTGAAGAGTACTGGTCAGCTATTTTGTAGATATCCCTCAATTTGGCTTTGTCTCAGATTTTCTCATGATTAGACTGAGGTTATGCATTTTTGAAAGAACACCACAGAAGTGATGTGCCTTTCTCAGTGTATCATATTAGGGTACATGACGTTGATATGTTGTTGACTTTGATTACATGGTTAAGGTGGTATTTGTCAGGTTTCTTCTCCCATGTTTTTCCATGGTAGGGTTATTATTTTTCCTTTTGTAATTAACAGATATCTTGGGCAATATACTTTGAGACTATATTGTTTCTCCTCAAACTTTCATTCACTGAGTTTAGCATCCTTTGGTGGATCTTGCCTGCACCAGTTACTGCTAGTTGTTTGCCTAATGGTGACTTTTTACCTCATTTGTTTTACATTTATAAGTTGGAATCCTTCAGTAAAGAAAAGCTATTCTTCTCCCATATTTATTTGTTTATTCAATTTATTTATTATTACTGTGGATTAATGGATAGATATTGAATTTTAAGGGTTATAATCCAAATACAACCATAATTTATTTTGTGGCTAAAATTGTTTCTATGGCTCATATTTTAATTAATAACCATTTGATGAGAATGATTTTTTTTGGAAAAATTCAGTTTCAAATAAAGTGAATTGAAATGATGGATATTAATTAACTCACTTATTAAAATGAGTCTTCTCTTTTCATGTTCATGTTCTGCAGCATATGAATTTCCATCACCAGAGTCAGTTCACTCTTTTAATGAATAAGTCACATTTTTCAGAAAGCTCCTATCTTTCAGAAAGCAGTCTGATTATAGACTGACAGATGTTCTTCAAGTAATATCTGTCAGTCCATAATAAAGTATTGAATACGTACCATTGGTCCAGTACTAGAAGTGATGGGGTGGGGGGAGGGAAAGAAAACAAAACAAGACAAAACAAAAGGTGAGATATGGTGCCAGTGTGTAAAAAACTTGACCTACAATTGAGGAGCCAAAATTAATACACAGGAAACAATTTCAGAACAATTAAATACTGTGCTGTGTGGTACTGTCTGTAAGTGCACCAGGAATTAAAGAAAGAATATCTGAAAAGACTTCAGAGAAAAGATTGAGCTTGAAATAGTCTTACTAGATGGTCACAATTTAGATGCACGGAGGGAGAGACAGAGGGTATCTGTGTGGCTGGGGTGAGCTGGAGAAGATTCACCCAAGTGGGAATCAGATTAGTTTCCATTATACCCAACAGAATTTCCTTGCATAGACCAAAAATAAGACCATATTCTGTGCTAACAGAATACGGAAAAGATAAGTTTTTAAGTTTTAAAATTTAAGCTCTAACATTAATATACACTCAGTAAGGAAAAGTGGCATACAAAGAAAGCATAAAGAAAAATGTTAACATAAATGTTTAACATTTTGGAGTATGACATATGCATGTTAATTATCTGTACCTATATACTATATCTATGTATGTAAACATATGTATGTGTATTTTTATATGTATTTGGAATTAGACTGCCTGGGTTCAATTCCTGGATCTGCTACTTACTAGCTGTGTGACCTTGGAAAATTACTTAATTTTTTTATGCCTCAGTTTTCTAATCTGCAAAATGGGAATAATAATAGCAACCACCTCATAGAGTTGTGGGAATTAAATAAGACAGTATATGTAAAATGCTTAGAACAGTGCCTGGCACATAGTAAGCCTCAATAAATCTTAGTTACAATAATAATTATGATTATTATCACCATTATGAACATATACATTACATAATCCCTTTTGAGATAAAACATAGATTTATATTGCACATAATACTTACCTTTTCTTGTAGGAAGTATATTGTATAAATTTTCTCAGGTTGTTCAAAATATTCTACTACAAGATGATTTTTAACTTGTTTTATTTTTTTTGTGGCTGGCTGGTACAGGGATCAAAGTCTGGACCTTGGTGTTATCAGCACCATGCTCTAACCAGTTGAGCTAACTGGTCAGCCACCAAGGTCATTTTTTAATAACTGGAAAGTATTCCAGCCTATACCTATATTACACTTAACTTTACCAAACATCCCATAATTAGACACAGATTTTCGTTTAAAATTTATATTTTATTAATTGAACCTTCTTATAGCTAAATTCTTTTCCCACCCCTGATTATTTTCTTAGACAGATTCCTAGAATTGGAATTATCAGATCAAAGAGTAGGAAAAAAATTAATTTTCAATGTACATATCCTAATTGCTTTTCAGAAAATTTGCACCTATTTACATCCTCACCAGGAGAGCATGAGTGTTCATTTCTTTGTACCCTCAGTAACACTGGTCATTATCATCCTTTGGCTATTTTGATTTATTTTATTACAAGTGAAGTCAAACATTTTTGTATGTTTACTGTCCAACAGGATAGGCAGTTTTCCAGACCACTGGACGCTGGATCAGGAAGGCAGGATTCAGTGGACCTTGACAGGGAGGGCTCAGCTGACCATGGACTGGACTTGGCACTGGGCACTGGTGGGGACGCTGGGAGATAAATAGAATGTGTTCAAATGTTAGATAATTAACCCACTTTCCTAGTTTACCCGGAGCCAGCCCTACAGGAAGTTTGTCATAACTGTGACAATAAAACTGTGAAGTAATGAAAGACAGATATGAACTATTCTTATTTTTTTAAATATGACATTGGCAGAAAATAGAAAATATAAAAAAGACAATAACAATCACTCAGAGAATTAACCATTTGGATTCATTTGCTTCCATGGACTCATATCAGAATGTTTCCTCATGGGAAATGAATGAAAAAATAGAACAGCAACAATAAAAACTCAAAACTTTCTACCTTTGATAGATAGCTATAATTTTATCTGTTTATATTATTTGAAAACCCCAAGGTATATACATAAATATGTGTTAAAAGTATGTCTTGAAGGATATAACCTGTTATCTTGGGGGAAGAGAGGTAAAAAGACTTTTATTTTTATTCTGTATTGATAGAAATCTTTTCAAACAGAGTTTGTGAGTATTTGTAAATTACTTGTTAATTAAGAAATGACTTCTCTATCTACCAGCCACAAAAAAAAAAAAAAAAGGCTCACTACTACCTCTTTATTATTATTATTATTGATATTATTTTTTTGGTGGCTGGCCAGTATGGGATCGGAACCCTTCACCTTGGTATTATAACAAGGCCCTCTAACTAGCTGAGCTAACTGGCTAGATCTACACTTTTTAGGATATTGAATATTTTAAAATTTAAAAACAAATCTAATTTTTAATTTTATTTGCTATGAAAGCAGGTTACGGTGACTTCTAGATAAAGGGAACCCCCAGGAAGAGGAAACACAATTAACTACAATTCTTAACAGGAAGCCTGTTTCTTTCTGTTATTTTAAGAGGTTCATAGTAGAAGCTTAACAAGGAAAAGAATAGAGTTATTAGTCCGGGCTTTATACATATGCCTATTTAATACAGTCTGACTTTGATTGTAAAACATGAAGACTTTTTAAAGAGAATTGACTGAGGATGACATGGAGCTAATAAGAATATGTTTCTCCCATGAATCTTACTACAATATTGACTTGAGCTGCTTGAGAATTCCTTTCTCAAACAAGAGGTAATTTTCTTTCATTAATTATTGGTGAGTAAATACGGAACCCAATAATAGTTCCCTAAGCCTGTAGAATTTGGCAATATAAAATGGTGGTTAAGATTACAAGACTTAAAATCTGACTGCTTAGTTAACAGAAAACTCAGTTTTTTTAGTAACTAAATGAATGACTTTGGACAAATTACTTAACCACTGCCATTTAATAATAGCTACTGTTATAGAGTTCTGATTATGATCAGGCTTTCTGCTAAGTGCTCTACTTATATTATTAATCGGATGTAAAGATAAGGAAACCTAGACATATGGAAGCTATGTTGCTTGCCAAAAGCAACATAACTTATGTTTTACAGACTACCACAGTTCTTGTGGCAGAACTGGGATTTAAAACCAAGCAATCAGATTCCAGCGCCTCATAACTATTATTGTCTCCTGCTACTGTCATTGCAATCAGGATTAATAAAGCCAACTCTTAGTCATTCATGATAATAGGGATTAGATGGGTAAGTGAAATCAAATAAAGTCATGGATGGCCCTCAAACCACATTTGAGTTTGGGCTGGCGTTTCTGTTTTCCCAATCGAAATCTCTAAACAACCTAATTGGTAACAAAATGATCAGGTTTAAATTATGTTCTTTTTCTTTTAATTATCATAAAAAAGAAATGGGCTAGAATGCAGGAAGAAGGAGCTTTGTAATGGATACTTTATAAATTATAACTTATAATTTATAATTCAGGGATAGTCATCCCTAAATAATGAATTGTGGCAAAGCATTTTTGAAGAATTCAGATATGTGAAAGCATATTTTATATATTCTTAGGAGAAATTTATCTGATTATTTTGAGTATTTAAATATATTGAGCTCATAGGTGTCTTCGGCCATCATTTAAATACAGTAGCAAGTTAAATTGTCATTACAGACTACTGTTTGAATGGGAGTTTTTATCGGATGCTTTCTGAATTTCTTTATCGAGGAAATTATTTCTCAGGGTAAAAAGGCAAATAGAAATATAAGGATCAAAATAAAAAGTTGGGTTAATCATGGCTGTTTTTGGGAGGACTGATGTCCAACTTCTTCCCTCGTGCCATTTAAGTTGGACTTATTTTAAACACCAGTTTTTGTTTTAGGTTGAACAAATCCTGGCAGAATTTAAGATCAGAGCTCTGGAATGTCACCCTGACAAGCACCCTGAAAACCCTGAGGCTGGTAAGACTTTAATAATGGCTATTTTTCAAGAAAATGAATAGCATATAGAAGCAAAAAGCCATTGAATAGTACCTTAATTTTCTTTTATCTCTTATGCTCAAATGTATTCTTTCATTCAATGCCAAAGGTTTTTTCTGCACTGTTGGGTTGGTAGAAGGGGAGAGGACTGTGTAGTCTTTTACAATAGAAGTTGTTTAACACTCATTTTTCTTTCTTCTATAATGTGTTGCTTCATGGTTTAAAGTTTGTCCAGTTCATGCTTTATTTCCTAGCTATTGAGTGTTAATGTGACTGAAGTATGTTTATAACCAGGTGGTTTTCTTGATGAGAACTTGCTGTGTTTTCTTCGTTTTGGAGGACCTGAATATGTCCATGTGTTGATGCTTTTGTTTCTTTCCGTTATCATCATCATGTTATCATCGTTTAAATATGCTTATGTCATCCAAGCTTGAAAAAAATATGAAAAACCAATAATTCTTCTGCAACATGTCTCTGTCCTGCACTTTCCCCATCTCCTTCATTTCAGAGCCAAACTTCCTGAAAAAATGTCGACAGTCAATATTTCCACTTTCCTTCTCCCCAGTTTTCCATTTATCCCACTCTGACTTTCTCCCCACTTTTCTCGGAAATGGGCCAAGGACTTCCTGCTTGCCAAATCCAGTGGTTGCTCTTTAGTCCTTATCTTTCCTGAAATTGCATCAGAGTTTGGCACTATTGACCATACCTTCCTTGTTGAAATCCTCTTCTCTGAGCTGCTGGGAAAACGTGCACTCGCGGTTTCCCTCCAGCCTCTTGGGCTGCTCTTTCTCAGTCTCCTTTGTGACTCCTTCTCGGCTGCCCTAAGGTTCTCTCCTAAGCTCTCTTCTGAGCTTACTTACTCCCCACTTCCTCTCTGGAGCCTTGTCCCAATTTGTGGCTTCAATCACCAGCTCTCTGTTGATGGCTCCCAGATCTCTCCTTAGTCCAGTTCTCGCTCCTCAGCTTCAGCCTGCAGTTTTGACTGCTTCTTGGAAATCTCCATTTGGAAGCTTTTCAGTTGCCCTGTGAAAAACTGGACTCATTAAAAATCTTGCTTATTTTTCTGTGTTTCTGCATCTCAATGAAGGACACCACCATCCGTTCAGTTGGTCAAGCAGAAACTTTCTCCTTCCTCTCCCTCACGACCGCGTCTGGTTGATTGCCAAGTGCTGTTGATTTACCTTCCATCTCTCTCTCTTCTGTGTCTTCTTCCTTCCAACCTCACCGCCACTGCTGTAGGTAAGCCACCCTCATTTCATGTCTCACAGTATTCCTTTAATTGTTTCACATTGCAAATAGTGATTTTCCTTTTTAATTATGGAAAAAATAAAAGATTTAACATATACAAAAAGGGATAAAGAATACTATAACAGATGCCCATATAAGTACCACCCAGCTTAAAACTGTACCAGTGCACTTGAAGCCTTTTATGTACTCCTACTCTGATTTTATCCTCAGGGTAAGGTAATTTTATATCTTAAGTTTGATGATTATGTTTACTATATGTTTATAGTATGCATGTATATGTGATTTTTCTATAATGAAAATATGATACTAAGACCTGTCTGTAACTCCACATTGCACAAACCCAAACTCTATTTAGAAAATTTTCTCCTTGTCTTAAAGCTCTTTATTAATTTTCTCTAGAAATCATTGGTCCCTTTGATTTGTATAAACAGATCATTTTCCAATATATGAAGTCACCTTTTGTTAGATAGTTAATCATTACTTTTGGTCATTTGATTTTCTCCCTTTTTATTAAAGCATAATGTGTGCAGTGTGAGCAAATCATAAGTACAAGCTTAATAAATTTGTGCATATGTATAACCAGTTTAACCACTGCCCAGATGAATATGTAGAACATTTTCAGCACCCCAGAAATCCCTTTTCATTTTCTGCTCAAACACAGCAACCTCTTCCATTTTTTGATATCTATCACCACTGATTAATTTTGCCAAGTTTTGAATTTCATATACATGGAATCATACAATATGTACTCTTCTCTGTGCGGTTTCCTTCACTTTACATTATGATTGTGACATTCACCCATATTGCTCGTGTAGCAATATTTCATCCTTTGTCTTTGCTGGGACTTTAGTTACAAGTCCTTTCATGCTGTGCACCCTCTCTATCCTCCACCCTCATTTTCTCTCCACCACCAAACTCCTGTTATAGCCACTCAGAACTACATTGGGTCCTTAATGTGCCCTATTCCCTGTTCTGTCTACTCTTCAGACCTCTACACCAACTGCTTCCTCTGCCTGGAGCACCACCGAGGCCTGCACCTTTACCTGCCCTGCTTTGCTGGGCTAGGTCATGCTCCTGCTCCAGGTCTCAGCTTAGCCATCACTTCCTCTGGGAAGTCCCATGTGTACCAGCTGACCAGAGCACCTTGTGCGCCAGGCAGCAGACTGTGTATCTCATCGTCTCCTTGTTGCCTGTTTGCTTGTTAGTCACTGGAAGCTCAGTGAGGCAGCCCCCCTGCTTGTCTTGTTCACAGTGGTATGCCCTGTACCTAGCATAGCACCTGCTGCAGAGGTTACCTGCTGTGCATAATTTCTTGAATGAATATATGAATGAATGAATCCATGAACATTTCTTTAGGAGACATATTAACCACCTCTCTGAGCTAGAGTTAATATTAAGATAGATGTCCCAGCATAAATTATAAAAATTTGATAAAGGCTTAAAAACCACCACCACCCTAGGTTATTCTTTAACTGGTTATTTTCCAGTGACACGTGATTCTGAGTTGTTCTCTGCCCCTGAGGAGCAATTTCTATTCAGGATACATGATGAATCACTGTGCAATCATTACCATTTCTAGTTGCCATAGTGATGGCAACTAGGGTTTCATGTATGAGCTGCCTCAAGGCTTCTTGTTCAGAGAAACGCTGGACTGTGTAAATATTGCTTAAAATGAGTAGGTACACAGACATCAATATCTTCCCTTGTCAGGCTTGCAGTAGATATGTGATTTAACATTCAGGTCAAGATTCTTTTTTAATCTATTTAGGCATGTATTTACTCGATTTAGATTAATATGACTTTCTGAAAATTTAAAAGGTTCTATACACACTTGGATTAAGGTTACTTATAAAAATATACATATTTATTTGGGCAGCTGTCCAGTATGGGGGTCCGAACCCTTGATGCTCTATAGAGTGAGTTCTAATTGGGTGAGCTCACTGGCCAGCCTAAAAATATTTTTATAAATTCACCCAGATACTGAATTTTAACTTGATAGAAATCCAGAATATAATCAATAAATTTTGAAACATATCTTGTTAAGGTGAAGAGCTACCCTGTAGAGGAACTGTAGGTAGGAGAAATTAAACTTGTATATATATACCTAAATGTAGTCTCAACTGTTGCCATTGAAATTGCTCATACGTTAGCGTGATGGAGTAGTAGATATGAACACAGGCTTGTCTGTCTGGATTGCTCCATCTCCCACGTATGAGCTACTTGACCTTGGGCAACCTCTCTGAGCCTCAGCATTCTCATAGGTAAAATGGGTAGACTAATAGTATATGACTTCATGCATCTGCTGTGAAGATTCAATGAGATGTTCTGCATGTGGGAAGTGCTCAGTGAATACTGGCAATTAGGATTCAGTGGACTTTCTTTTCTTGTTTTTATGTTGCAGCCCAAGATAAAAATTTAACAAAATGGGATGGTTTTCTTTTTTGTAAGTAACCATTAGATCTGTCTCTAAATTATTTTTAAAAACTCTAAATCCAAAGCCTTTAGATATCTCTTCCCCTCTCCAGGTGTGGGTGATATAGCAGGACTGGTTGTGCTATAGCAGTTGGGTCATTGAGCCCAAAAGCTCCCGGCTGGTGCACCTGTCAGTTTCTTGTGTGTGCACCAGTAACTGTTTCAGATCAATAGTTTATTAATTTCTCTTTGACCATGAAGAAAGGAGGTTTCAGACTAAATTAAGGGCTTGTGAGATGGTAGTTTTGTTACTGATATGCAAACTTCAAAGACACTTGGATATTTAAAGAAGAGCAATTTTCCATTTGCTAACTGATTTTTTTTTTTTTTTTTTTGGTGGCTGGCCAGTATAGGGATCTGAATCCTTGACTTTGGTGTTATCAGCACCACACTCTAACCAACTCAGCTAACCAGCCAGCCCCTAACTGATCTTTTAATGTCTCAATGTTTTTCTACTTTAAAACCACTTCAGTGGAATAGATGGTCCCCAGCATCACTCTCTCCCACAAATCAACCAATTTACAACTATTAAAAAGCAACCACAGCTAAGCTGGGGCTGCTAGAGCTCAGGGGAAGAGGAGGAGAGACCTACAGAGTGCATGAAGACAAGAGAAGCCACGATGAGAGAAAAGGGAACTGCTCTGACCGTTTTGAGTCCTGGCCACTTCCAGGCTGGAGCTGGTGAGCTCATGGAGCAGGAGCTGGCAAAAGCCACAGCTGTGCCCTTCGGATGAAGTTGCTTGGAGGCTGTAGGAGAGAAGAGGGTCTTAATGGCCCCCAGTCCAGCAAGACTACTAATAGGGTTCCCCTGGACCCACATAGGAGCAAGGAGCCACAACTGAAAAAAAGGAGCCACTCAGAAGCTGGTGAGTCATCGCAAGGGACTGGTGCATGGCCCATCCCATGGGAAGTGTTTGGAGCAAGGGTGGTGGGGAAAATTGGCACAGCAAGGACAGCTGATCTGCCCCTCAATCAGCACAGGATCACTCAGAGGAGACTGGTCAGGAATATAGAACTGCAAGGGGTGCAGTTTGCTGAAAAGACTCAGGTCCAGACCAGAGTGTCTACACAACCCAGGTGCACTGGATCTCACGAGAGTTGGAAGTACCTATAAAATCAACCTTTAACACCTGAGCTGCACAAAAAGCCTTCCCCAGGAAATTAGCAGCAAAGCAGCAGTTTAGCTCAACCACAGACGACGAACAGGAACTTCCCACAGGAAGTTCTAAAATGTAAGCAAAGGACAACAAATAAGTTCCAGTGCAGAGTTTAAGTGGTGGGAACAGCAAATAATCCAACACAGAACTGAAAGATAAAACAAAATACCCACAGACCAGAGACAAAATTTGATATTAACTAGTAAGGGTCTCACATCACCAAAGAACACCTACAAAACCTAGAAAGACGAGAAGTCCCCTGGGCTACCAACCTCCCCCTGGAAGGGGGAGAACTGGGGGCCTCAACCATGCCCCCCAGCACCTGCAACCAGTCCCAAAGGTGCGGGGCTGAGGGCCTCAGCCGTGTCCCACTGACTCCTGCAACCAGCTAGCAATTACCACTGAGCAGCTGCAGGAAGCATCCCAAGCTCACCTGAGCCAGGGTGGTGGGGGTCCCAGGGCTTTGGCCATGTCCCCTGACACCAGCAACCAGCCCAGTGACAACCACCAAGCCACTGCAGGAAGCTCCCTGGGCTCCTGAGCTGAGGTGGTGGGGAGGTGAGGGCTTCAGCCACACCCCTCTGACATCTGCATCCAGCTTAGCAATGACCAAGTCACTGCCGGAAGCCCCCTGGTCTCCCCTGCAGGAATGAGGGGGGTGCCATGGACTCAACCCTGCCCTTTCTTCTTCCTCCTTCTCCCACCCTATTTCCTTCCCCTTTCCCCTCACCCCCTACTGCTCCCCAACAACATTGTAGAATGTAAAAAATAAATAAATAAACAAACAAACAAACAAACAAATAAATAAATAAACTTAAAAAGAGCCAAAACCCCCACCAATATCTCATGAGATTTATAATATATTAAATAAACCTAAAAAAAATAAAATAAAATAAAATCACTTCATTACTTTCTTCCCTTAGGATAAAAACAATATAACAGTAATAAGTAATGTTGAAAGGGAAAGTCTGCTCTTTTCTTTCTCTGCTGGAGAACCACTATTAACAGCTGGTGTAGTTTCCTCCAGATTTTTTTCTTAAAGCATCTTTTCACATATTATTATTATTTCTCAAGCAGTTGTAAATGGCATACATTTAAATTGTGGCTGTAATAATACAAATTCTATTGTAAAATATGAATTTAAAAGAACTTCTGTATTTTTAGAAGACACCCAGGAGTTAAATTGAATATCTTTTAAGGGTTCTAGCATCTTTTGCTCATATGAGCTTACAAAATCAGATATCTCTTCCCAGAACTGGTAAATATTTATCTTGTGTGATTCATTTGATTAGCTGATACATTAAAGAATAAATATAAACTCAAACTCATTTTTATTAAATGTGGTGAAGAGGATGGAACAATAAAAAGGCCATATAACAAGAAAGATAAGATCTCTTTTGTTTTCCGCTTATCACCTGTTGTTGACGGATTGACATCAGAATAATTCTAGGTGGGCTTTTTTCACCTTGGAAATTCTGGAAAGTGAGGTTGCCAGTAATGTGCCAAGAGAAGGTGACTCATGGATAAAAAGGTAAATTGTTCAACCGCTGCAATTGTAATAACTGGTGATAATTTAATAAGCTTTTTATTCCTGTTGGAAAAAGTGACATCTCATTTATACAATGGGACAGATACGTTGTCATCAGCAACAGGAAGGATTGCTCACTGGAGTGAGCTACTATGGCGAGATGCTTTTTATTTGTTTTCCTGTAGCTTCCAATAGCCCCATCTTTTACAGTTTCCCCTTTAACCCATTAATTGCTACTACTGCCAGGGGTGTTATTAAAATAGTTAAAAGTTACTGGCTAGCTGCCAAAAAGTAAAATAAAATAAAATAAAATAGTTAATGACTTGTAAGGTACCTGTGCTGTTCGCCTTTTGAGGACGGTCCTAGAGATGCCCTGCTATGTCAGTAATTATCTCTGGATGCTGGGGGAATACTTGAAGTGGTGGTGTTTGGTAGCTGGGGGCTCAGGAGGAGCAGCTCTTTACCAACTAGAGTACAGAAGTATTTCAGTATTTTCACAATTGGTGTGGAGGTACTGTAAGTACTGACTGCATATATGCCCTAACACTTTCTGTTTCAGAGGATCTTGGTTACATCTCATGAATTAATTTTAAGCACTATTAATTGTTTTTCCCAATGATATTATGCAAATGTTCCTATATCACAAAATGTTTTGAGGATTCGTGTCATTTCTTTGGTGCTTGGAGCTCAGGGAATAGCACTATAAGAATAGCTTTATATTCACACTCAGAATAGGAAACATTAATTCATTCATTTATTAATTCATTCAATGAATAGTTTTTGGGCACCAACTACACTGCTCTAGAGAAAGAGATGCAGCAGAGAATGAGACAAGTCTCTGACCAGATGGAGTTCATATTCTCGGACAGGAGAGCGATCATAAAGAAATAACTATGTAACGTCAGGGATAAGTACTATGAAGAAAAGTAAAGTAGGGCAAGGGAGTGGGGCTGATGGGCACTGATGAAAGGGAGTAGGGCAGACTTTTTATATAGCATGCTCAGAGAAGGTCCCACTGATAAGGTGACATCTGAGCTGACATCTGAAGGAAGTGAGCCATTTAGGTGCCGGGGTAAAAGTGTTCTTGTTAGAGACAGCAAGTGCCAAGGCCCTGGGTCTGGAGTGTGCTTGGTGTACTTAAGGAACAATGATTGTGGCTGGAGCAAGGGGAAATGGGAGAGAGTAGAAGGAAATTAGTTCAGAGAAGGAAGAGACGGATAGAGATCAGGTCTAGTAGCCATGGTAAGAATTTCTGGATTATATTCTAAGAAAACTGTGAAGTCACTGGAAGTTTTAAGCAGAGGAGTGATACTGTGTGACATTTTAAAAAAGATCACTCTGCTGTGAAGAAAATAGACTGAGGCAGAGACAGGGAGATCCAGCTGGAAGAGGAGCAACTTGGACCAGAGTGGTGGCAGTGGAGGTTTTGACAAGAGATCAAATCTTGGGTTTATGTTGAAAGTAGAGCCAACAGGGTTTGCTAATTGTTTGGAAATAAGATTTGAGAGAGAGAGAAGAGCCAAGAATGACTCCAGGTATATAGAAGACTAATGAAGTACATCCTGACTCCCCAAGAAGAACCAGTATTGCTTCTATAGTTCTATTTATCATGTTGTATTGAAATGATTTGTTCATATGTGTCTCCTCACTGTACCCTGAACTCCTCAAGGGCAAGACCTGGATCTTACTGATGAATGATGGATTTGGAGGAGAAGGTGGGGATTAGAATACAACATGCACTGCAGGAAAATGGAAGGGGCAGGAAGGTGGTCAGGTGTAGCCTGGAGAGCACATGTTAGGAGTCTGACAGGCTTTGAACAAGTTATGTTAATCTTTTTCAGCTTTAGATTCTGTAAAATGGGGATAATAATAATAATTCCCTCATATTATATTAATAATACCCTCATATGAAAGTTTACCCTTTTAAACAGAAATGTGAACTCTGCCACGTCTAGCACAGATCCTGGCACAGATTAGGTACTCAGAAATAACTGTTGTTAGGACAGTGCTTTTCATTTATGATTCTATCTTTGGCCCTCTCAAAAGTTATCTTCTGTGTGGTTTTAGGTATATTTTTAGAATAATTTTATTTTTATTTTATTTTATTTTTTTGTCTTTTTTCGTGACTGGTACTCAGCCAGTGAGTGCACCGGCCATTCCTACATAGGATCCGAACCCGTGGCGGGAGCATAGCTGCTCTCCCAAGTGCGCCACGGGTTCGGCCCAGAATAATTTTATTTTTAAAATTATCATACAGTAAAATTGACTTCTTTGGTAAACAGTTCTATGAATTTGAACATCTGTATAGAGTCATGTAACTACCACCATAATCAGGATAAAAAACTTCCATTATCTCTAGGGATAGTTTTTTATTTTTTTACAGAACAGTTGTATTGAGATATAATTCACACACTGTAAAATTCACCTATTAAGGTGTACATTTTAATGATTTTTAGTATATTCACAGTGCTGTGCAACCGTCACTACTAATTTCAGAACATTTCGTCACAAGAAGAAACCTCATACTCTTTAGTCATCACTTCCCGTTCCTGCCTGCCCAGCCCCTGGCAGAGCTACTTTCTGTCTCTATAGATATGCCTTGGCGTGGACCACGCCATCTCCCCCTTTTTTATTTTGTAATTTGAAGGCTAGGAGTTCTCGTTGTGTTGTCTTTATTGCGGATCCGAGGTATCTGATGAGGACATAATTCGCTCCCCATGTTGGGCGCCATTTTGCCGGAGACCAGCTCCAGTCTGAATTAGGGTAAGTATAAAGGTTGTCGCCTTCAGGGGAGGTCGGCCTTCGTCCTAGGGTGCTGCAGACCCCCTGGCGAGTGGGTGCCGGGTAAGTGAGGGGACGAATAATCAGAACTTTTGAGAAGTTTAGAGCCTAGGCGGAGGAAGAACAATGGAAAATTCCCCGTCTAAGAACAGCAGCCTATATATTGACATTCTTTAACACACTAGCAAGCTGCAGTTGGCTGAGTTTTTGTCGTTTGTACAGGAGGTTAGTCCATGGTTTCCTGATAAAGGAACATTAAATTTAAAAACTTGAAATCAGGTAAAAAAATAACACAAGACAATAGCATCAAAGCCATGGAGGAGCTAATATGCCGGTCTCTGCTTTTTTCTATTTGGAGTGCATTGAGGCAGGCATTCAATGTAAATGAATTTACTGCACCGGGTGATAATCCTCAAGAGAGAGCTCCCTTGCTGTCGGACAAGAAGGGACCAATTTAGGGATCCCCAGATAGCTTATTCCCGGTTGCAGCTTCTAAGCAAAAGCTCAAGTTAACATCTAATAACCCACTGGATAAGGAAAGAACTGATGACTCTAATGATGATCCTTTAACCCCTAAAGAACAGGAAAAGTTAGATGAGGAGGCAACTAAATATCATCAAGAAAAATGGCCTCCTAGTAAATTTTTTCTTCATCATCCTTTTTCGAAAAAGAACTTGGGGAGATTGGCTTTCAAAGATCAATAAAACAGGCTCAAAAAGAAGGCGATTTCTCTTTTTCTCCTGTGTCTTATGAGGGGAATGAGCCTAGATGGGAGCCATTACCCTGCAAGTTATTTAAAGAGCTAAAACATGCAGTTACAGATTATAGCCCCATATTTTGTCAGAAATTTGTAGATTTGGTTTTCCAACAATTTCATAAAAATTTTTCCTACAATTTATTTAATTCATCATATAGATTATATATTTTTGGTTTTACAAGGATAAATTTACAGGATGCTTTTATTCAATTGATTTTTGAGTTGCAGTTTTCTTGGCTTTAAGGTGGCTCCAGCTGCAACACGCTGACAGCCCGCAGAGAGAGAACGTGCAGCAGAGAGAGAACGTGCATACTGATGCACTGAGGTCTCTGTCTGTGTTTGTTATTTTCGCCGACCCTCCCTCTCCCTTTTCGGATACCCACAACTCGACTGGAGCTGGTCTCCGGCAATGCCTATTCTGTATGTTTAATATAGATAGAATCACACAATATGTAGCCTTTTTTGACTGGCTTCTTTCATTTAGCATGATGTTTTTAAGACTTATCCATGTTGTAGCATGTTTCAGTATTTTATTCCTTTTTATGGCTGAATGATAATTCCTTTAGAGGGATATACCACATTTTATTTATGCATTCACCAGTTGATGGGCATTTGGGTTGTTTCCATTTTGGGGCTATTATGAATAATGCTGCTATCATATACAAGTTTTTGTGTGGATGTATGTTTTCAATTGTTATGGATATATACATAGGATTGAAATTGTTGGGTCGTGTGTTAACTCTGTTTCACATTTTGAGGAACTGCCAAACTGTTTTTCAAAGTGATTACACTGTTTTACATTCCCACCTGCCATGTATGGGGGTTCCAATTTCTGCACATCCTTGCCAATACTTGTTATTATCTGTCTTTTTATTTCTGCCATCCTAGTAAGTATGAAGTGGTATCTCACTGTGGTTTTGATTTGTACTTCCCCGATGACTAATGATGTTGAACATCTTTTCATGTGCTTATTGGCTATCTTCTTTGGAGAAATGTCTGTTTAAGCCCTTTGTTCATTTTGTTATTGGGTTATTTGTCTTATTATTATTGAGTTGTGTGAGTTCTTTATAAATTAAAAAAATTTTGTCAAAAGACAAAATTACAAGTTTAGTTTAAATATCTCAATTGGCTTTTATTGCGATTCTAGAATCAGGCAATATTTCATTCTATAATGTGGATTGAGTGTTCCAGTGAGCTGAGCAGAGGAAGTTGATTTTTAGAAAGAAAAGGGCCGAGGAAAGCAGAAACAGAGAACAAAAAGCAGATTGGTTGTTTCAAAGTTGCTTTCTTTGTATAATTAAAGCAGAGAAAACTTCTTCACCATGCCAGCTAAAACTGGCTTGTTTGGGGATTTGGCTCTTATCTCTTTTTCTCCTGATTTCTTGGAAGTTCAGATAAACGATTTAATTTTGCCTTGGTGATGTGGAACTTTAGCATGAGCGACTCTATTTTGGTCTATTAGGTTTAGTGCAGGAGCTCAGTCCAAACCAGTAGCATCCTATAAATTTTATTTAAAAGTACCTTATCAAGTCTATGATTCGCAAATATTTTTTCCCATTCCATGAGTTATCTTTTCACTTTCTTTTCTTTTCTCTTCTTTTTTTTGGTGGTTGGTCTTCTCACTTTCTTGATGACATGCTTTGAAGCACCAAAGTTTTAATTTTGATGTAGTCCAATTTCTACTTTTTCTTTTGTTGCTTGTGCTTTTCATGTCAATCTAAGGAATCATTGCCTAATTTGAGTTCCCAAAGATTTACTACTATGTTTTTTCTCAGAGTTCTATAATTTTATTTTATTTTATTATTATTTTTTTTTGTCATTTTTTCGTGACCGGCACCGGTCACTCCTATATAGGATCCGAACCCGCGGCGGGAGCGTCGCCGCGCTCCCAGCGCAGCACTCTACCGAGTGCGCCACGGGCTCGGCCCAGAGTTCTATAATTTTAGCTCTTACATTTAGATCTGTGATCCATTTTGAGATAATATTTGTATATGGTTTGTGGTAGGGATCCAAATTCATTCTTTTATATTTGGATATCCAGTTGTCCTAGAACCATTTGTTGAAAAGGGAGTTCTCTCCCAATTGAATTGTCTTGGCACTTTTGTAGAAAATCAGCTGACTAAATGTGAAGGTTTATTTCTGGATTCTCAATTCTATTCCATTTACCTATATGTCTGTCCTTATGTCAGTACTGTACTGTTTTCATTACTGCAGCTTTGTAGTAAGTTTTGAAATTAAGAAGTACGAGTCCTCCAACTGTCTTATTTTTTGAGATTGTTTTGACTATTCTGGGTTCCCTGCATTTGTATATGGATTTTAGGACCAGCTTGATTATTTCTGCAAAAAAAAAAAGGCAACTGGGATTTTGATAGAGATTATACTGAATGTGTAGATCAGTTTGGGGAGTATTAGCATTTTAGCAATAGTAAGTCTTCTAATCCATGGACATGGGGTGTCTTTCCATTTATCTCGGTCTTTAATTTCTTTCAACAATATTGCAGTTTTTAGTGTATGAAAAGAGTATTTCATTTGTTAAAATTTTTCTTAAGTATTTTATTCTTTTTGATGATACTATAAATTGAATTTATATGAATTTATTCATTTCCAGATGGTTTATTGCTAATGTGTAGAAACAATTGATTTTTGTATATTGATCTTATGTCCTGCTCTACAGAAAGCTTTAACTTCACTGAGGGGCAGAAAAGACTTTGGAAGTGTTTCCAACAGGGCCATGAAAGGTTTCTATTGTATATGCCATCTGGTTAAATCGATCAGTGATGAAGCTACCATTTATTGAGCACCTACCATGTTATTTACTGTACTCAAAGCTTCCCAACAGTTTCCCATTGTTTGTATGACAAAAACCAGACCAGAATCCTTAGCATGACATCTAAGGCTCTAAGGCCCTGGATGACTGAGACCTTATCTGCTCTATTCCCCTATCCCTCCTTCTTCTCTCCCTGGCCCTGTTTCCTCCAGCCACATTGGAAATTTCTACTTCCTCTAAATTACTGTGCTCCTTTCTGCCTTAGAGTCTTCATTTATACTGTCCCTCTTGCCTGGCCCACTACCCTTCCTCACAACTAGCACTAGAAAAGGTAGTTTTCTTCCTAGTAGACAAAATTATATTTTCCCAATGTTTATAAATGTTGATCTCTCCCACTAATAATGTTTGCTCAGACCTGTGTCATCAGTACCTGGTACAACACTGGAGCGCAGTAAAGGGAGTGGATAAACTGTGAGCCAGGCACGTTACATACATGCTCTCTCTTGTCCTTACAATACACTTTACAAATGAGGAAACTAGAGCTTAACTAGGTAAACTGGCCCAAGGTCACATAGCTAGTAAGTGGCAGAGCCATGGTTCTAGTGAGATCTGTTTGATGGTTTTGGAGTTTAAAATAAGCTATCCAGGAGGAAAGTGCTCATCTCTTAATTTGTTTTCCAGTGGAGACTTTTCAGAAACTGCAGAAAGCAAAGGAGATACTGACCAATGAAGAAAGTCGAGCCCGCTATGACCACTGGCGGAGGAGCCAGATATCGATGCCGTTCCAGCAGTGGGAAGCTTTGAGTGATTCGGTGAAAACGGTGTGTTTCTCTCTGGGGGTGATGTGAATTTGTGAAGCTAAGGCTGCTCATGGATTGGACTCGTGAGCAGTCAGTAGGCAGCAGAGTGGAGAAGACCAGGACGTTGGTGGAGTGTGGGTGTAACTCAGAGTCCACGAAGTTCTGTGAATGGAAATTCACCAGAATTGAGGCCATGAGTCAGTGCTGGAAGAGTCCATGACTACATTTTTCAGTCTCTTGGGTGTTTGTTTTAGTATATACACTCCCCATTAACATTGCTGTTTATGAGTTCTAACAAATGTGCTTCTCAAATTGCTGATACACTGCTGAATTTCAAACCATAGTAAATTTATCTGCTCCATCTTTTTAATTCATATCAGCTTGTCCTCTTTTCAAGGCTTATAAATTCAGAGAAAAACAAGGTCTGATTAGTGAAAGAAAGCTGTAAATGATTCCTGTTACACATTCTGGTAAAAGATGGTGAAAGAATTGTTGGACTTTTAAAACCATTGTGTTATCTTTCTTCATGTCATCAGAAAAACTACACATCAAAACAACTATTACAGTTATATCACTGTAATTATATCACTATAATACAGTTATATTTTTATTTTGTTTACATTGGACTTTATATAAATGTAATTTTAAAGGTTTATACATTCTTAGGCATGATTTATTTCTCAGTTTCCTTCCGTTGGACCACTTTTCTATGACATTAGAAATCAGTAGGGAAACGTTAGAATCAGTCTATAAAGTGATTCACATCTCTTAAATCACAGCCTTTCAGGGTTATATTTAGATTTCCTTCTTCACAGTTTTTCTTTTAAGAAGACTGAGCAAATTGTTTATAAAAGGCCTGTAATAATGGGGAGGAGCAATGCATAACTCTCAGACTAGACAGTTAAAGCCACTCGACATAAAGTGGAAACTTTTTTCTGCATTTAAGTTTGGAATGCAGTGTATGCATATTCATATGGATTTGTTTAAGGTGGGTTAATTACTTATGAATTACTGACTAACCATATGATTATTGTGTATATGCACAGATAACTAAAGGAAATCTTTTTGAAAGATAGTGACTTAACTTCATCTGTTCAAAAATAAGAGTTTTTTCTTTTCCATTGTGTACTGTATTTCCAAAATTTCTGGTGACACAGGCTAAATAAACATTGTTTACTGACTCTTCATAACTTTATTTCCAGTCTCTTTAGTATGACACACTGTAACTGCAACTGAATTAGTGATCCTTGCTATTGTAATACCTTCTGATTTACAGTTCATTTTTCTGGATGATCCTCTCAACTCTGTCACTTAATTTTTAACTGCTAATATCAAGTTAGCTGTGGATTTTTCAAAAACTTTTTTCCAAATCCCTGCTTTAATTTATATTGCCAACATAGTTCCTTTAAATACTAATTTCTAGTCTCCAAACACATCATTTATGCTTTGAGTTTAGCTTAACTATGAACTGTTTGAAGTCTTACAATAATTATATTTTAGATCTTACTGGCTGCATCATTTGTCTTGTCAGCAAAGTTGAGGTAGAATGCTGGGCTAGCATTTGTTTCCTATTTATGTTAGTGGCACAAAAGTGATGAGATGCCTGTCTCTCCGCTTTAAATCAGCAGTGATATTTTTTCTTGCACAGTCTTCTATGAGCAAAAACTTGTTTCTGACCTCACTTTGTTTCTCTTCCTCAGTGGACTTTGAATCCCCTAGTCCAAGATTTACCTGTTCTATCCCTTATTTGATAGACTTTCTGCAAATTTGCTCTCATTTCTTTTGTTCTAATCTGCACAGTGACTTCTGCATGAGAGATCTTCACCTCTCTCTGTAACATTTTAATTGTTGCCTTTTCTCTGTGTGTATGTAATTTGTTCATCTTATCACATTCACTGCTTTAGAGAAATTAATAACAATGATCATACCTAACATTGTTCATCCCCTAATAGATCATTGTCTACCCTTTTGTAGATAAACATCACCATTAGGGTGTTTGGGTTAGTTATGTTACATATGCCATTCTGATAATGAAATGGTTATAACTTCAGGATTTGAATTTCAGGTGACATTTATCTAAAACACACTTGGATCGCACATTTATAGATTGTTACATGTCACAAAATCCCTTTCCTTCACATCATCGGCCCTTTGTTTCTGCTTTTTATTTAGGTAGTATAATCCCTCATAAAGGATAAACACTCGCTGGGAGCAGTATTGGTTCCCTTAACTACAAGACACCGCAAGTTAGAATGTGCTTTTGCAGCATCATACACAGGATCACAGCGTGGAAATCTCCTTTGGGAGAATTCCTCAGATGAGCCATAGCTTCAGGGTGACACATTTCTGTCATCCATGACTGATGAAACAGTAACTGGTATTTTTTTCCCTACACCAAGTCTCTGTGAGTTCTTCACTAGCTATTTATTTTTCTTTTCCTATTTAGAAGTTCCTCCTGATAGTTTAATTTGTAAAAATATTTTAAGAATTTGCCCAAGCCAATGAATATGTTGGAAATTTAAATTTAGACATGTGGTGTTGGTTTATAAAAAGGGATATGAGGTGAAGGCTTCAGTAACCATGGCCTTTGGGATCCTGGGATAACTTGAAAACAGATACCTTTCAAAGAAAGGGAAATTCATTCTTGTCATGCTAAGTGGTTTTACCCATACGGATCCAGGGTATAGATGACTCTCCTCGAGCTCCAAAATATATGGCAGAATTACTTGAGGACAGCTGTGGGGAAATGGTTGCAGCAAAGCCACTGTCAAAATAAAGCACTGAGAAAAATTCTCATAAACTATTAAACTTGTTCCATACCTCATCAATGCTATAAATGTTATTATATAGAGTTAATAGAAACACATTTTTGGTGAATTGGTTGTTTGACAAATTGACTGCTTCTGGAAGGGCTTGTTGGGGCTGCCAGTCACTCCCACGTGGACCTATTTGTTTATGGACTGTTTCTGGGTTCCCAGCTGGCGGAGGTGTCCTTGGGTTGAGTCCAGCTGCCCACAGATTACTAGGGAAGCTTCATATTATGCCCACATGGCCACAGTTTCCCCAGCCAGATGGTAAACAGTGTGTAATTCAGCACCTTCTGGGCCTGTCGAAAAGTCAATCTGTCCTAAATGGATGTTATCCAAAAGCAGATCAGAAATCACCCAGGCAAGTAAAAAATTCCCTGACGGTGGTCCAGGACAAAAATAGCCAGTCATTTTTGCACAGTTATTCAGCTGATCCTTGGCTCATCTGAATCAATTTTTTTTTTCTATTTGTCCCAATGTTTACTGGTATGTACGTAAAATTTTTTACTTCCCAGTTTTGACCAAGGTCCAGAATGGAAGAAAGTGACTTCCTAGAGAGAGAGAGAGAGAGAGAGAGAGAGAGAGAGAGAGAGAGAGAGAGAGAGAAGGCTCATTAAGGAAAGCTTGTAAACAAGTTAATTGTGAAAGCAGAATAACAACATACCAATTCCACAGAGTGCAGGATTAGTGGCCTTTGCACCTAGGCTTGGTGTCTGTTTAGTGGCAGTTCACTCCATGCATATGCCTATTTTCTGCCTTGTATAGTTCGTTATTTTGCTGTACAGACCCTCCCCTTCCTAGTCTCCCCCTTAGTCTCTATCAACTATTACTTGTCATTTTTACTGATGTCCATGCTACTGAAGAAATGAGTTGCTCCACAATAGATTTATTTAAAGATTCTAAGAAGGGGCTGGCTGGTTGGCTCAGTTGGTTAGAGCATGGTGTTATAACATCAAGGTCAAAGGGTTCAGATCCCTGTACTGGCCAGCCACGAAAAACCAACCAACCAAACAAAAATCATATTTAAAAAAAAAAAAAAGATTCTAAGAAGGCATTTTACCCCTTTGAACTCTCCCTTCTTGGCGAGGTGCTTCTCCTGTTTCCTACTTAGCCGCTTCCTCCCTCTGTTGATTTCTTTAAATTGGTCAATAAAGTAGAGCCCTCAAGCAGGAGTTGGAAACCCCAGAATTATAAGATAGTTCAGACTTTCTGGAAAGAAGTTCTCTGAGATGAAAAACAAGATGCCCCTTATGACATGCAGCACATGAGTAGCAGAGGCTGCAGCCCCTCTGTGGTCTGTGGCACAGTTTCTAAATGTCACCACTTCTGAACTTATTCAGTTAGCCTTGAACTTCAGAAAATCAGTGTTTTGGTTTGATTTTGTGTCTTTGCTATGCTTTTCCCTATTTTGTTTTTGCAACACAGGAAAACAATGTGCTGAATATCAGAAAAATAATTTATTCTGGGTTTTAAACTTCCCTAAATATATGGCTTATGGGTTTTCCTTGGGTTTTTGGTAATAGAGGTAGTACTGCTTATTAGCATTTCAGGAATAGCTTCCCACAATATCCAGATGAGGTTTCAAGAAACAATTATGTTAATTACTTTGGTTGATGCCAGAGCTAATTATTCTACTTGAAATATTTCTTGACACTGCAGGCTCACAATCTTTCTCACTCTGTATGCATTTATTAATTCTTCCTTGCATCCAGCTAATTTTTAATTTTTTAATAGGAACTACATATATGGGACACAAAATGAAAAAGATACAAAAGGGTGTATGGTGAAAAGTAACTCTGTCTGATACCTTCATTCCTCAGTTTCCCTTATCTAACAAAATCTATTAGAAGACCCATTTCTAACCCCCCCCCCCCAATCCCACCATGAGCAGCCAGAGTTACGTAGACAAAATCACACAATTCAATCACTGGGCAAAGGACCACCACCGAGCATATTGGGCACAATTCTTGTGTATCAGGTTTCTAGAAAGAGTTTTCAAGGGTTTTGGTCCTTTTGTTTAAAAGTATAAAAGTTATACCAGAAGTCAATGGACAATGCCCAACACTGTTGATGGATGTTTCCTGATTTTTAAAATTATAAATTAAAAATATAATAAAACTAACACAATATTGTTACAAAATCAAAATAGAACAATAAAATATGTAATAAAAAAATCAGTCTATTTTTATTCCAGACCCCAGTTCTACTCCCCCCTCTCAGAAATAGCCTCCATTGTAATTTCTTGTGTTTCCTTTCAGAAACCTTCTGTGTAAAATACACATACACATCACACACAGTCCTTTGAAAAAAAAAAAAAGGAAACGTATCTAGAAAGTACTTGTTGTTTACCTCATGTGCTCACTCATATGTAGGAGCTAAGAGAGAAAGGAAGGCAGGAAAGAAAGACCACAGTAGTCCCAAGATCCAACAGAGGGAGGGAACATTCCTAGGGCTACAAATTGAAGTTGAGGGGAGAGGGGGAGGGGGAAGGGGAGGGAGGTTGGGGGATAATTGGAAAGGGACAAAGGGTACAAAAGCAATTTCTGGTAATGGGTATGTCCCCAATATGAATCTGGCCCCCACATCATGAGCAGGAGGGGAGACAATCAGCTTTGTATCTCATGAATATTCAAAATAAAGAAAGAAAGAAAGAAAGAAATTATTTCAAATAAATTTTTTAAAAAAGTACTTGTTATTTGAGGATAACCAGACTTGAAAAAGTTCACCTAAAGTGAATCCACTTAAAATTAAGACAAATATTCACAGTAAATACTGATTGAATTCCTGCTTTATGCAATGAGTTTTATTAAAGAGAAGATGTGTGATCCAGAATTCTAATATTTGCTGTGCTGTGTTGATTGTTGCTGGGAGGAAAGGTCACAACTATGGTTCATCCAAGTTGTAGCATGTATCAGCACTCCTTTCCTTTTTTATAGATAACTAATATTTCATTGTATGTATATACTGTGTTTTTGTTTACCCATTCATCATCTGATGAACATTTGGATTGTTTCTAACTTTTGGCTATTGTGAATAATACTGCTATGAACATTTGTATACAAGTTTTTCTTTGAACACCTGTTTTTAATTCTTTTGGGTATATATCTATGAATAGAATTGTTAGGTCATACAGTAACTCTGTGTTTAATTTTCTAAGGAACCACCTCATTCTTCGAACCTCCCTGATGCTGTTCCCTTTGCTCTGTACCATGATATGGACTTCTTATAACATTAATCTTCCAAATCAGTGATGATTAATTAAATAATATTTGGATTAATTAGTATCTGGATTAATTGATGAATATATTGTTAATAGTCAAGTCTAACATTCTGTTAGTCACTAAATGGTAGGCCATGTGTTACCTCATATTGTACTTTAAATATAGAAAATCATATAATATTGATTGAATACTTATCTCTCTACTTTTAATTAATTTAGTCAATGCACTGGGTTGTCAGAAGTAAAAAAGACCTGATGCTGGAAGAATGTGACCAAACTCCCACCAACAAGACTGAAAATGAAGAATGGAATGAGCAAAGAGAAATAAAGAAAGAGGAACTGGCTTCAACCACAGAGGAAATGAAGCAAAAAGAATCTGAGCCCCTGGAGAAGTCAGTCTTTCCACAAAATCCAGATTCTCCAGGTAAGTCGTGTTATATATATAGCTTTGCCAAATGGAGAAGTTCGAAAATTAAAGATCTTGGTTTATATTGAATTTATTTTCAACCTTTTCCAATCTGCACAGTAGTGCCAAATTTAAGAATTGGTTTAGTATCTTAAAAGATACTTAGCATTGACACAGCAACTAGAAGATACATACGTTGCTCACAAAGGAAACCTTGAGGCATTTCTCAGAGTACTTCTGCTTTACTGAAATAACACTAACATTTATTGAATGTTTACTATGCACAAGAATACTCTTTACATATATTACTTTACATCTATTATCTCATTTAATATTAATTTCACATATGTTAACTTATTTAATTCTCATTTAATTCTTACTACAAGCTTGTGAGGTTGGTACCAATATTCTCATTTTACAGATGAGAAAACTGAAACCTGGGGAGGTTGAGTAATTTGCTCAAGCCTATACTGCTTGCATGTGGCAGGGAAGGGGTCAGAACGAAGGCAGTGTGCCTTCAGTCTGCGTTCTAAGGCACAGCACTATTGTGAGATGATAAGTATCTCTACAGACATTCTGAATCAGAGTATTATAGAGGTTCAGTTCCTGGCTCCCAAGCTACACTGAGTTCACATCCTAGCTCTACCACTTATTGTCTGTATTACTTGGCAAAATTTCCTTAACTTTTGTAGGCCTCAGTTTCCTCATCTATAAAATAGGGATTATGGTACTATCTTCTCATACAGTTAACATGAGGACTAAAAGGGGAGATCCATGCAAAATGCTTAGCACAGTGATTCACCTATAGCAGGCCCTGAGTAAATGTTAGCTATTATTAACATTTCTTTAGCCATCTATCTAGCCATCCATCCAACTGTGTTTATCTAGTTTAGGTGTGTTATATACACACCTGTAACTATCTCCCAAATTCTTACTTGTCGAGTCTCAGTGTTGTGATGAAGCACTCTATTAGAATTTAGTCTTTAAGTAGAAGGTCCTGAATACCTTTGAATACTTGTACCCCAAAAGATAATTAGATAGCTGGTGATGAATTATAGCCTCTCTAGAAATGGTCACTTTAAGTCTTTTTGGGGGGAGAACTTTTGCGTGTTCTCTTCTAGGTGGGATTGAAGATTCTTAGAGTTTGATTCATGTGTCTCTGCTGGTTACCCAAGAGACCTCTGTAGAGTCCTCACATTGATTGCATCAGTCTCATAACTGGAAATGGTTATAATATAACAAACTGATCAAAGCAGAAGCCTGAATTTCAGAGAAACAGGGATTTAAGCAAACACATGTGGACAAACACTGCCTCCCTGACCAACATCAACGGAGGCAAACATGCAGATGTTCCTTCTCTTAGACTGGGAATGTTCAGTTCTGTTCTTCCTGTCGGTTTCAGACCAAATCTGAGTTTAGCAGAATTGGAAGTGGGGTTGGGGTTGGGGTTGGACACTTTAGAGACTCAGGCATGATGCTAAGGCCCCACTTAAGCCCTTCTCATAAGATTCTATGGAATTTTCTTTTCTTTCTTTCTTTCTTTCTTTTTTTTTTGGTGGCTGGACATATGGGATCCAAACCCTTGACCTTGGTGTTATCAGTACCATGCTCTACTGAGTCAGCTCTAACTGGCCAGTCTGAAATTTTCTTTCCTTTTTTTTTTCCGACCGGTAAGGGGATCACAACCCTCGGCACGGTGTTGTCTGCACCGCGCTCAGCCAGTGAGTGCACCGGCCATCCCTATATAGGATCCGAACCCGCGGCCTCGGTGCTACCAGTGCCGCACTCTCCCAAGTGAGCCACGGGGCGGCCCCCTTTCTTTCTTTTTAAAAATAGTTATCCAGATATTGAAAAGGAAAAAAAAAAACAAAAAAAAAAAACAGAAAAGAAATATGGGCTTATTAAAAATTCAAAGCATCATATACAGACAATAACTTAGGTTCCACCCCTGTCTCTTATCCTTCTGGGCTCCTGCTTCCTGAAGTAACCACCACCTATGCTTACATGTGTTTCCTTCCACACTGTTCTCAATGCTAGTACAAGTGTATATAAGTAAATGTATACTTGTGAGAGCTTTAAAAATAAAGGGCGTTATACTGTGCACATTCCTTTGTGTTACACAGGGGTTAAGAGTGCAGACCCGAGAGCCAGATTCCAGTTTTCGACTGATGAATTGTGTGACCTTGGGCAGGCTAGTTAACCTGTGTCTGAGTTTTCTTCTTCATATAATGTTCAAAATATTGTGTGTACCTTGTAAGGTTTTTTTTTTTTTAAGGAGTAAATAACTTAATAGACGTAAAATATTCAGACCAGTGCCAGGCACACGGTCAACACTTTTTTAGTGTTAGCTTTTATTATTATGGGACGTCTCCTTAGATACTTATATTCAGAATGAACTCATTCTTTTTAACAGTTAATACTGTTCCACAGTGTAGATATATCATGATGTTAAAAAACAAAATTATGACAAGTCTAGTTTTATAGATCTTAGTTGGCTTTTATTGCAATTCTACAATCAGGCAGCAGTCTGAACCAAAAATGGTTCAGAATGCCTGATCCCACCACATGTGCGAGTCATATTTATAGCCAGAGAAAAGGAAGTGATATCCAGAAGCAACCTGTTTGGTTATAGCTCAGCATTTGCCTTATTGGGGCATGGTGTGATGAGTTGGCAGTCGAAGTTTGGCTGCTGTGATTGGCTGCATGCAAAGGTAATGTGGCTGGGTGGAGAAAAGTTCAGCAAAAATATCAAGCTAAGACATGCCTTGAAGCTCAAGCTGAGGTGGCCTCTCAGCTCCATTTTAGTTGTCTTAACCAAACTGATGCTGTTTTCTTTGTAAATAATTTACTCAGAACAGATTGTGGTGCCAGTTTTGATGTCCTCACACTGTGACGTGTATGCTCTTATTGTGGTTAAGAATGAAGTTCAGGGGGTGACAGGAGGGAAGGATCATTGTTCTGAGAAGCTATTGTTGAAGACGAGTTATGAAATTCTGCCAAAGGCTGAATTTACTAGTACTGTATTTCTTAATGCTGTTTAAGATGTTATCGGCTCTTCTGAGGAGTGCCTTAAAGATGGAGTTTGATATATCAAAATGCAGTTGCATGATTATTTATAATTTCATTTTATTAGTGTAAATTTTTATGCATCAGTATTTAAGGAATATTATTCATGTCAGCTTTACCAAGCCCTGAGTGGCTTCTCATATATTACTTTTCAACATGTTTGTTAATTCCCTCAAGCAGTGCTTGGTACTTACTGTCAAGTTTGCCTTTTGATGCCTTTTCTCTGATGAGCAGCCGCCAGACAGTCCCCATCACATTCTGACCCTTCATTGCAACTAGTAAAACATGGATCACAGCCCCTGAAAACTGGTGTGCAGAACAATGTCACTTTTACTTTCTTTCTGTTTAAATATGCAATAAATACACCTTCTGGTAAATACAATTCTCGAATCAAATAGTTTTGTGTAACATCCTGGAGTAAACAAACAAACAAAAAAATTCAAATGTAGCAGATGCTGTTGGAGTGCTGCCATATACCCTAGGCACCTACCGTTCCAGGCATTGCCAGCCCTATGGCCTGTAACACAAACACTGTGACTCTTTGCCATAGGGCTTTCTCTGCCAGTGGAGCCTGCTTGGCAGCTAATGAGCAGGCAGTAAGTGCGAGGGAGTAAATTCCCTTCGGATGCCGCCATCAGACTATACTAAATGGGAGTGGGAGGCTAAATTGCCCAGTTCCTTCACCTCTCACCTGGGATAACTCCAAGGGGTTTTTATATTTTCTCCAAGGGTTTCCCAGTGGCATCAAGCTCCAGTCACTCATGGTGGTAACTTATTTGATAATGTACCTTTTTTAGATTTGGTTGCCTTCCCCGTTCCTCCACCTCCTGGGATCACCTCCCAAATTAGCCAGTTTGATTCAAATTCTTGTCTGCGTATTTATTTCTAGAGGAACACAAACTAGAAACTACATCTTTTTAAAACTACAGAAGTGGCATTTACTTACTATAGAAATGCAAGAAATATGGTCAAGTAAAAGGAAGAAAGTACAACTCATAATCTTATCACCTAAGGAAATATCTATTATTGATATCTTGGTATATTTTCATTTATATTAGTATACCTAAAACTAAGAGGATCATACTGTACATATTTTGTGAGTGAGTTTCAATTACAGGTTGTCAGAAAAAATTTCCTTTTTGCTTTTTTCCCAAATGGAAATTCTTGAGATTTGTTTTCTCAGGTAATTCTTAGAAAAGAGCAAACACATCCTGTTTTCATGAGATAACCATTGTTAATTATTTTGTGTATATTTTTCCTGAGTAGATATTTAAATTTTATTTTCAAATATCAATGGAAGCATATTTTATATATTATTCTGTAACCTGCTTTTTTATTAGCAATATCATAAACACAAAAAAGACACAAAGCATACTTGTTTATTGAAGGAAAAAAAAAGTAAGCAGAAAAAAAAGGTATAAAAAATGAAAACCACATCTATTCCAACTTCTGGGGATAACTACTATTAACATTTTGGTGCACCTTTTTTTAGACTTTAAAAAAATTTTGCATAAATGATATTCATGTAAATAGTGGATTTAAGAATGTATAAACTGTTATCTGTCACTTAGCAATATGTTATGAGCATTTTTCTATGACAGTAAATATTCAAAAATTGTGAGTGATTGTATCAGTTTTTTAGCCAGCTTTCTTTTGCTGAAGATTTAGATTGTTTCTTAATTTTTAAAAAACATTTATAAATGGTATCATCATAAAGATCCTTATAGTTAAACCCTTGGGCACATCCATTATTATCTCCTTAGGATAAATTTCTAGAAGTGGAATTATTGGGTCAAAATCTTATACATTTTAGTGTGTTTGATAAGTATTGCCAAACTGCCTGCCAGTAGTTTTGGCAATTTACACTTCAGTAGTGAAGAAAAATGACTTTTTCTCTAGTTTTCAACAACATTGTTTATTATAATTAGAAAAGTCTTATTACCATGGAATTCTATTACTTGTATTTGGGATACAAATACTATTGGGATTCATAAAGAAATCCTTTATCATTGACCTTTCACTTTTTGAAAGGTTTTTGAAAGCTGTGTTTTTGAAAGTTGTTTCCAATTTCTTTGTTGGTGAATTGTCAAAATTCCTGCCACTGAGGCATTTATACATTTCCTTCTATTATTAAGTATTTAAACATTTGAGATCCCCTCATTAATATAAGTGATTCATAAGAATTCCAGAGTCTGCTTAAGATAATGTTTCTGTAAGATACTAATAATTCATAGCAAAGATTTACCCTTACATTTTACTTATTGCAGTAAAATCTTATCCCCAAGCTGTTTTACTGTTACAAGCTTAACTTTTTTTTTCTTACCTCTGATTTTAAATCTTTCTTTTCTCTCTTCTAAAGGCTTTTCAGATGTGAACTCTTGGCACCTTCGTTTCCGCTGGTCTGGGGATGCTCCTTCAGAACTCCTGAGGAAGTTCAGAAACTACGAAATATGAAATGTCCCTGCTCCATAAAAGAGGAGGAGCAACCCCGTTCCCAGTGCAGTCTTTCTTCACATGTTAAAAATGTCAAGTTTATATGTCATGTTTGTGAATAGCTGACTACCAACGGATTCCTCCATCTTGGATCTGTTCTCATAGTGTGTTGTTTAAATGAGAAAATTTTCAGAAGACTAGTTTCTTCCAATATTTGCATAAATTAAGGCTTTAGATCCTGAGTAGATTTATTATATGTGTTTTCCTGTTAATGCTATTTATAGAAATCCATTTAAAAAGTTGATCTCTGTATTTAAATATGTCATTGATATACCATGATCTCTACTAGTGCTGGATGTACAAAAAGTGTTTTCTGACTCTTGACCTAAAATGAAATGTGAAATTACTTGTTTAAACTCCATGGAGTAAAATAAATAATTTTCCCAAAGTTCATAAATGAGTTTTTAGTTAAACTGTATTTAAAAAATAATTTTAATAGATATTTCTAATTTAATAATTGTGAATTTAGAAGACTTATTTGAGGAAATATGTTTTTACAAGATTTCTTGTGTTATATAAGCAAGTGATAAATTTATAAATTATGTTCTAACTATGAAAATGGGCCCGTTAGGTAACATAATCTCTTTAGGTTGGAATTCTTGATGGTCATATGTAGTCCATGGTTATTTTTGAGTTTGCAGAGTGGAATAAAAAATTAAGAAGAAAAAAGATTTTAGAGCAGGAATTCCTCAATGACAGAGTTTTCATTGGTCTACAGCAAAATGAGAAAAGATAAGAATATGGCCTGCATCTTCTTTGGTCTGAATATTCTGGATGTTTGTTTCCCTCAAATTCATATGTTGAAAACCTAACCCCCAAGGTGATGGTATTAGGAGGTGGGGACTTTGGGCGATTCGGTCATGAGGGTGGAGCCCTCACGAATGGGATAAATACCGTTATAAAAGAGGACTGAGAGAGAGACTCCTTGAGTCCCTTCTACCATGTGAGGGCACAGAAAGAAGGCACATTATACGAGCCAGACAGTGGGCCCTCATCAGACACCGAATCTTCCTTGACTTTGGACTTCCCAGCCTTCAGAACTATTGTTTATAAGCTACCTAGTTTATAGCATTTTGTTACATTAGCCCTACAAACTAAGACAGTAAGTTTTTTAAAAAGCTAAATATATTCCATATAAAGGGCCATCCATCATTCAGAAATTAGGTCCTTCCTACCATTGTGGTTTAAAATGTGCTTACTTTTATGAAATGATGTGAGAGTAGATTGTATTCATTGGCTAGGACTGCTGTAACAAAATATCGTAGACTGGGTGGCTTAAACAACATTTCTCACAATTCTGGAGGCTAGAAGTTCAAGATCTAGGTGCTGGCAGGTTTGTTTTTTTCTGATGCTTCTCTTGGCTTGCAGATTGCCACCTTCTTGCCGTTATGCTCATATGGCCTTTTCTCTCTGCATGCATATCCGTGGTGTCTCTCCCTCTTCTTATAAAGACACCAGTCAAACTGGATTAAAGCCCACACTAATGACCTCATCTTAACTTAATATCCTCTTTAAAAACTTTATCTGCAAATAAGGTTACATTCTGAGGTACTGGGGGTTGGGACTTTAACTTGTCAAAATTGGGGGAACATAATTCAGTCTGTAAGATAGATGAAAACTTTTTTAAAATTGAAACTTATTGATTATACATATTTATGGGGTACAGAGTTATATTTCAACACATGTATACAATGTGAAATGATCAAATCAGGATAATTAGCATTTTCATCATTGCAAAACGTCATTTCTTTGTGATGTTAACATTTGATCTCCACTCTTCTAGCCATGAAAAAAACTAATATAACACTATATTGGTAGCCTTAATTTTATTTAAAATTTTACTGTTTTGTCAAATCCAAAAGTCAGGACCAGCTTTTAGAGAATTATTTCTATTACCACTTTACCACTTCAGTAAGACATAGTTTGCCTTTGATACCATTTCTACAAGTTTTACTTCAAAACCAGAAAATAAATGCAAAACTATAGCATAAGTTAGTAAAATTAACTTTTGGACAACAATTGCCTGTTGTGATGCTTAGTTGGCCCAGGCATGCACTCAGATAAGTACTATATTGAATAAGTGAATTTTTGAATCTAAGAATCAGGGTTTCTTTTCTCTTTTTTTTCCCCAGACCGTCTGATTTATAGTACTGGTAACTTTGAATAACTTGTTAAAGGAAAAAAACACTCCCACTCCCATGCTCCACTCTATTTTTGTAATAGACTCATTTCCCAATTGTTGACAAGACAGAGCACTAGCTCTTATTTATTTTTCTCTCCCACGATGCCTGAAAACTCCCAATAAGGAATGAGAAATAGCTCCACTTTACTGGAGGTTTATGATGGATCAAACTTGTGCTGAATACTTTATATACTTGATCCCATTGAACTTAGCAGGAGACCTTTTACACTGAAACACTTAAATACTCCCCTGACTCAAAGTTCTGAAAGGGAGGGGACTCTGCCTTGATAATGCAGTCCTTTGAAAGGAAAGTGAGAGGAAAACTGGGCAACTTTTCTTCAATAATTTGTTTGAATTCCCTGGTGTGTCTGGCACAACCACAATCGGATGTATGTATAATAGCACATTTTCAAAGACACTTATTTTTGCATTGTGGCTCAACTTCATGCCATAGCAGACTGATTGTGAAAAGATAATTTTACATGAAGATTATTAAGCTCTTAAGTCAGTTGTAAACGGTGCAGATAATAGTTTCTCTTACATTTGATAATGAATGAATGAGGCACATATTTTTTGAGAACATTATTATGTGATAAATATTATACTAGCATTTGTGTAGGATATTAAAATGCCTAAGTCATATTTATGCTTTCAAGGAGTTGATATTCTAATGAAGTAAGACAGGTGCATGAATATCTATAGTTTATTTATTTGTTTTCACTTTTAAGCAGCTGGCTGATACTGGGATCTGGTCCTTTGACCTTGGTGTTATAACATCACACTCTCACCAACTGAGCTAACTAGCCAGGCTTTGAATACCTATAGTTTAAAAGGAATACATTGAATTAGTTTAAATATGTAATGTTGCTTAGAACAGGACAAGTAAGTACTATGTGTATTAGTTACTATTCTAATTACATTATTATGTGTTAAGTCTTGTGTTAATCAATTAACAGAATTATGTCCTCCCTTAACTTCTTTCCCCCAATTTTCTATCTCAGAGGCACCTTTTCTTGCATCTTTCCTTAGATATCCTGTGCATTTATCCACATAACAGTCGACCTCCTGTATCTACTGGTTCTCCATTTGCATCCACAGATGTGCATAGGTTATATGCAAATACTATACCATTTTATATAAGAGACTTGAGCATCTGTGGATTTTGCTATCTGTGGTGGTTCCTGGAACCAATTCCTCTTGGATACTGAGGAATGACTATACATGTGCCTCTGTTCTTTACTCAAATGGCAGCATACTTTATTCACTCCTATAAACCTTCCATTTACTCAGTTAATATAGCTTGGAAATTTTTCCATTTTAGAATATAAGTGATGCATCGCTCTTTTTACCTGCTGCGAAGCATTCCATTGTATGGATAAACCATAATTTATTTAACTTGTTCTCTATTGATGCCTTTTCAGGCTATTTACATTGTTTTTGCAATCACAAATAACTCTGTAATGGATAGGTTTGTACGAAAGTATACCTGTAAGATAAATACCTAGCATTGAAATTTCTGGAACAAAGAGTATGTCTGTGTATTCAGAATTTGATTACCACATTCTTAAGCAAACAACAGATGCAATTTGGCAGGTTTCAGAGATTTTAGGGCCGTTGGATTGAAAAATACAGGAAATAGTGCTTGTTCATTGGGATTCTTGACTTTAGTTTTTTTAACTCTAGACTAGATTTTATTGAATGGCTCAGTCAGAAGCACTGTGCTAATGGAACAATTTACCCAGCACCTCCCCTAACCCCTAATACCAGGGAGCGCCAAAGATATAAACCAGTAATAACACTACTGCACTTGACTAGTCTAAAATAAAAAAAAAAAAAGCAACAATGTAACCAGAGTACACATTTCTTCTGGCACTTTCCACAGAGAGAGGTGAAGAACAGGGCCTCTTTTCAGTATTATAACTTCTTGCCTTTGGGTGTTCTGAAATGTTGAAATACAATTCTGAGACATATTTGCTTTTGAAGTAAAGGGCAACTCAGCATAGCAACTCTGGGAAACCTAGGCAGAATTCACAATTTCTTATGAGTCCAAATAGTTCCCAGTACCCAAGGGACATATTCCCATCCTGTCAAAAATACGCCCCTTGGTGAACAAATTAGAAATACAAAAACAGATTTTGCAGATAGAGCTTGTAAAGAGAGAGCTGGATATGGAGAAGATAAGGTTGTTTTCCTGCTTATGAGTTTTCATATCCTTTCTCTTCCCAGATCCAATGGTGGTTACAAGATCAATCACAGCAGCAAGTGTCAATGACTAATACAGTTACTGAGGGGGTCTTTAATTTCCTGGAGGCAAACACCATTACCTGTCACCTCCACATCACAGTTAGGAGATGCCAGGACTACTGGGAAGTCAGTGATGGAAGAAATTATAAAACAGATGCAATTGCTGAGAAAATGATGAAATGTCTCACAATGAAAGATTTCAATTCCTTTCAATTTCAGGTTTTGTGATATGCATCACTGTGGCCGTGTCTTTAGTGCTGCTTCTCAGCTCTCTGTGTCATCTCCCTCTCACCGTGAGGGGATATTTTGCATGAAGTGGCTCATTCTCATCCTTTCTCCCCCCACCTTGCTCGTTAGTTTTTTCCATTGTTTTTGCCTTGATTATTTCTTGTATTAATTGTAGAATTTAGGTTAGGTTTGTGGAAAACTGGATTTTTCTCTGGCTCTAACCAACTCTGGGACTTAGGACAAATTACTTGGGCTCTCTGATCTAGTTTCTTCTATCTGTGGCTGGATAAAAGGATCTTACCCTAGGAGAACACAGGATCTCCCCGATGACCAGGCCCAGACTTGGCCAGTTTATGACCTCGGAAGGGAGCCAGGACAGAGTGGGGACTGGTGAGGAGAGTGCAGGCCACAGCAGAAGTGGAGGGTTACTGAGGACGGGGAAGGCAGAGAGAGAGGACGTGTCTTCTCCAGCATTCTTTTCTAATAACTCTTCCTTTCTTACTGTTCTTTTAAGTAAAAGTGCAGAGACAGAAAGGGAGAGATCCCAATTAAGTAGGTACATCTAAATACACCAGCCTTGAACACTTCAATTATCTTTTCACAGGCAGCTGAGTTTGATGCCATTCTCGATAGTATCCTAGCTCTAAAGACAATGGTGAAGTTTCTATATTAAATTCTTTCCAGCTCATTAGACCATTAGCGGAGGCTCTAAAACAGGCTCTGATAATAATACTAATAATGACTACCTTTAACAGTTTCCAAAGCATTTCCTCCTGAATCTCGTTTGAACCTCACAACCAACCTTAATTTCTTGAGGAATTTGTAGCTTTTGCTGTATTCTAAAACCACAATAGAATGTAAAACAAATTTTTTGTATTAAACCATTTTTCCTTAAGCCATTGGTTCTCAACCTTGGAATCACCTAGGGAACATGAAAATCCTGGTTCCCACCTGTGATACTGGGAAATATGTATTTCGTCTTTTTCCCTGTTTCCTAACATACAGCTCCTATAAGCCTTGGAATCTCTGGAGTGATAAGTGTCTTTCATATGCTAACGCGATGACCGGTGGCTAGGGACCCCTAGATAGCTTCAGGAGGGGACTGGTCCCTGGAAAAACCAAGGCATGATTAGAGGGTTGGGATTTTTAGCTCCACCCCCTAACCTCTGGGGAGGTGAGAGGGGCTGAAGGTTGAGTTGATCACCAATGTCAATGATATATCAATAATGCCTTTGTAATGAAGCCTCCATAAAAACCCAAAAGGACAGATTTGGGGGTGGTGGTGATTCTGGACAACTGAACATGTGAAGTCCCTGGAAGTTGGTGTGAAAAACAGAGCATGGAAGTTTGCACCTCTTACCCCATACTTCACCCTATGCGCCTCTTCCATCTGGCTATTCATCCATATCCTTTGCAATATCCTTTATAATAAATGGGTAAATGCAAGTAAATGGTTTCTTTGACTTCTGTGAGCTGCTCTAGCAAATCAGTCTAATGAAGGAGGGTGTCTTAAGAATCCCCGTTTATAGATAGTCAGTCAGAACCAAAGGCGACAATCTTGGTTTTGTGATTGGCATCTGAAGTGGGGAACAGTCTTGTGGGACCGAGCCCTCAACCTGAGGGATCTGAGGCTATCTCCAGGTAGTCAGTGTCAGAATTAAATCACATTACAGGACACCCAGCTGGGGAATGGGTGGCAGCTGGTGGGAGAAATCTCCACATATTTTGGTGACCAGAGGTGATGCATTCTGTGTAAGAGAGGAAAGTAGGAAAACCATTTTGCTTTTTACTGTATCTCAGTACCACCCCACCCACCCCAGAATATCTGATTTCATTGGTCCAGGTAGGAATTTTACAACTCTTGGGTAATTCTAATATGCAGTTAAGATTGACAACCAGGGTGGCTTAAACAAATACAGGTTGTGGGTGCAATGGTTAATATCATGATGGATCTCCCTCTTCTGTGCCATCCTTTATTTCTGGGGGTCCTCATGGCCCCAGGGGCACTCCACCTGGCTCCCAACAAGCCTACGAGCTGCAGCCACACTCTGTTTCGGCCAGAGCACTCTCTTCCTCATCTCCAGTTGACAGGCTGCATAGAGCATTCCCTGCTGTGGGTGCGAGGCACCTGCTGGAGGGGAGAAAGGTGGCCTCCTCTACCTGCAGCTTCTCAGGCTTCTCTTCAACAGTTTCTTAGGGTCTGGGACTTGCCCCCTAGCCAGGTGGTCACAGATCTTGACAGCCTGGCCTGACAGGAGCTAGCTCTCTCTGACCATCTTCCTCCTTTCCCACCGTGGCCCCATCCAAACCCTTTTCCTCCCCTAGCTCCAAGAAAAGAATACCTGGGCAGATGAAGGACAAAAGAGTTAGAGAGAGAGAGTGTGTGTGTTTGTGTGTGTGTGTGTAGAGGGGAGATAAAAATGCTCAGTTTCAGAAATTTCATCCACGTCCAAACAATGGAAATGTGGTATGGAAAGGTTGAGAAATAGCTGCCAGTAGTGATGCGATGTGAAGGTTGTTTACCAGATAATACTTGAAGAGAAACAACTGTGTGGCCTTAGGCAAGTCCCTTAACTTCTCTGAGTCTATTTCTTCTCTTATAAAATGAGGAAATGTAAAATGAAAACAGGAAAAATATGAATCAAAACCAGACTGGCTGATTTAAAAAGTTTCTTTGGGTCTAAATTCAAAGACTCAGGGAGTCTATACATTGCAGCAAGGACACTACACTGGTAAATACACATTGTCCATAGTGTAGAGTATACGATTAAGAAGGTAGCTCTGGAGACAGCACCTACCAGAAATGTGGCCTTAAGCAAGGTCATTAACCTCCCTGTGATTCAGTTTCCTCATCTGTAAAATGGAGGTAGCAACTACCTTTATGTAGGACACAAATATAAACTGTTAATAGTAGTGCTATGGTTTGAATGCGTCGTACCCTTCAAGGTTCATGTTGAAATTTAATCCCTATTGTGGTGGTCGTAAGAGATGGGGCCTTTTGGAAGCGATTATGTCTTAAGGGCTCTGCTTTCATAGAAGGATTAATGCTCTTGTAAAAGAGGCTTCAGAGAGAGTTCATCCTTTCACCATGTGAGGACACAGCGTCCCTCCCCTCCGGAGGGTGCAGCAGCCAGACGCCGTCATGGAAGTGTGGACTCACCAGACACCAAACCTGCAGTGCCTTGATTGTGAACTGCCCAGCCTCCAGAACTGTGCAAAATAAATTTCTGTTGTTTGCAAGTTACCCAGTCTGTGGCACTTAATTTCTTTATCATTATTTTTTGGTGGCTGGCCTGTGTGGGGATCCAAGCCTGTGGCCCTGGTGTTAAAAGCCTGCGCTCTAACCAACTGACCTAAATGTAGTTAACGGAATTGGTTCTTTGATTTTTTTTGGCAACTGGCCAGTACAGGGAACCAAACCCTTAGACCTTGGTGTTACAAGGCATTGCTCTCACCAACTGAGCTAACCAGCCAGCCCTGTGACATTTTGTTATAGCAACACAAATGGACTAAGACACGTAGCAACTGGGAGAGAAAGAGAGCGACTAAAACAACTTTAAAAAAATTTCCCTCCCATTCTCTAGAATGGTGATCAAGCATCACCCAGAAGCTTGTCTCAAATGAGCATTCTTGGACCCCACTTCAGACTGACTCAATCAGAATCTGTGAGGGATAAGGCCCAGGAATCTGTTTTTAACAGCCTCTCCAGGGGATTCTTAAGCATGCTAAAGTTTGGGTAGCACTGTTCCAGAATCTTGATCCCCAAAGTGTGGTGCAAAGCCCAACATCATCAGCATCAACTGGGAACTTAGTAGACATGCAGAATCTCGAACCCCACTCTGGATTTGCTAAATTGTAATCGGTGTTTTAACAAGATCCCCAGGTATTTCTATGCACATTAAATCTTGAGAAGCATTGACCTAGAAATGCACCTCTAATATGGTAGCCAAGAACCACATGTGGCTATTAAAATTAAAATTAAATTAATCAAAATTAAGTAAAATTAGAAATACAGTTCCTTATTTGCCCTAGCCACATTTCAGGTACTCAATAGTCACATGGGGCTGGTGGTTACCATTTCAGACAGAGTTGATTATAGAACATTTTCATCATCTCAGAGAATTCTACTGGACAGTACAGCTCCAGCATAATTATTATCATAATTTTGGATAGTTATAGAGCATCTAGACAGAGCAGATTTCCTGGGACAAGATTGATAAACTCTAATGTTTACAAGAGCCAAGCAGATGAAATAATGAGTGAAGCAGGCCAATTATGAGAGAACCAAGAGTACAAGCACAGTGGTAAGTGGCCAATGGTACTCAGCCTCCATGCTGGGCTGCAATAGGGAGTGGTGGGGACTTTGGTAACCTGGGAAAAGCATGTTTTGATCCAGCCAATAGTTACCATGGAGGAGGCTAGGCTGGATAGTTCTGTTTTTAAGTGGCTATTAATTTAGATTTTATGTGATTCTTAAATTTTGATCACTAAATCAAAAATTAAAAAATGCTGTTCTGGCCAAGGAAACATTCCTGAAGGCCCAATTTGACCTTGGTGTTGGAAGGAAGCTGGAAACCAAACTGGCTGATTCTGCCCTGCCAGTGTCTGTGGTTTTCCTTGTGTGTATCTTCCTTTCCTGCCTTCATTTTTTCTTCTTCTTTTTTTTGGATCTCCTCTTTGCTTTCCCTTCCCTTTTCTTTTTCTCTTTCTCCTTCTCTAGTTTTTCTTCATTCAGTAAACGTTTAGGGACTCAGGACACAAAGATGAACCAGCCTTGCCCCTCCTTACAAAGGACCCATAGTTTAGTGGGGACTCAGACATGAATGTAGATAATGAAAGTGCACTTTGAGGCGTGCTATAGTAGAGTTCAAAGCCCTATAGAATGGTAGGTTTAGGAGTAAGCTGACTTTGTGGGGAAGGAGGTCAGAGAGGTCTTCACAGAGGTGTGGATATCTGACTGGGTTTTGAAGGATGCATAGGAGTTCTCCAGGATGAAGAGCTGGGATGAGAGTGGGAGATGGTATTTTTAGTGGAAGGAGCACCTTGGAGGCTTGATAGAACTTGGTGTGTTTGGGAAGACAAAATTTTTCTGAGTTATTGATGTGTAAGGCATGCAAAGTTGCTAATTAGACCTCCTGGTTCTTAAAAGTGTATCAGCTAGCTCCTCTTCTCCATTGCTTGACCCACCTCCGCCTCTCTCCTGGCTCCTCTCACCATGGCCATGTGGCCCCTGGATCTACAGCTTTCCTCTTGGTCCCTCTTTTCACCTCCTACTGCTGTCTCTCCTTTTCACTCCTTCCCTCCTGCCAAGATCTCCTGACATGCACTTTAAATTCTTGTCACTCAGAGCAGTTCGGCAATCCCCCACCTCCTAGTCCCATAGTCAGTTTCAGTGAGTGAAACCATCCAGTGTTCAACAAACCAGAGGGCGGAAAAGATGCTGAGATTGTTAACCCACCTCCTAGGAGGGTGGTTTAAATATCACTGACTCCAAGGACTTTACCTGCATCCCGATTCAAACAAACTTAAACAACCAAGACAATTTATGAGACAATTGATATTTGATTACTGACTGGATCAACATTTTAAGGCATGATTATGTTACTGTGGTCATGTTAGAATAAAGAGTCTTTAGTTTTAGAGATACATCAGATATTTATGGATGAAAGGATATGAGGTGTGGGATTTGCTTCAAAATAACATAGGAGGGAGGGGAAGTGGATAGGGATCCAGATGAAAGAAGAGTGGCAGAGAATTGATGATTGCTGAGCCCGGGAGGTGGGTCCATGAGGGTTCATTATGCTAGACTCTCTACTTCTGTATATGTTCGCATATATACTATGCTCAAAATACTCCATGTTATTGGCTGAATTGTGTCCTCCCGAAAGATTTGTTGAAATTCTAACCCCTAACTCCTTGCCACCTCCCAAATGTGACTTTATTCAAGATAGGATCTTTTCAGATATAATCAAATTAAGATGAGTGTATTAGTCTGCTTTCTGTTGCTTAGAATAAATGAATCTGGGTAATTTATAAAGGAAGGAAATTTATTTCTTGCAGTTTTAGAAGCTGGGAAATCCAAGGTCCAGGAAACACATCTGGTGAGGGCTTTCTTCTTGGGGCTCTGTACAGAGTCCTGTGACAACACGTGGCGAGAATGGCAATAGCCAGAGATCTATCCTTCTCTCTTGCTCTTCTTATAAAGCCATCAGAACCATGCCCATGACAACCCATTAAACCTGCAACCCATTCCTCCATGAATGGATCAATCCGTTGGTAAGGGCACAGTCTTCGCAATCCAATCACCTCTTATTTTTTTTTTTTTTTTCAGTATTTTTCTATTTTATTGAACCTTTTTTTGAACTAAATTCAAGAAAAGAATTACTTAGGTTAGAAAAGCATCAGTTAATGAGGTTGACACCAGCTGCGTTGTATGTGTGTCCTAGGCTATGAAATAGAAATGAAATTTCTTTTTTTTTTTTTTTTTTTTTTTTTTATTTTTATTTTTATTTTTTTTTAAAATTTTATTTTGTCGATATACATTGTAGCTGATTAATGCTCCCCATCACCAAAACCTCCCTCCCTTCTCCCTCCCCCCCAACCATGTCCTTTCTGTTTGTTTGTTGTATCAACTTCAAATAATTGTGGTTGTTATATCTTCTTCCCCCCCCCCCGGTTTGTGTGTGTATGTGTGTATGTGTGTGTGTGAATTTATATATTAATTTTTAGCTCCCACCAATAAGTGAGAACATGTGGTATTTCTCTTTCTGTGCCTGACTTGTTTCACTTAATATAATTCTCTCGAGGTCCATCCATGTTGTTGCAAATGGCAGTATTTCATTCGTTTTTATAGCTGAGTAGTATTCCATTGTGTAGATGTACCACATTTTCCGTATCCACTCATCTGATGATGGGCATTTGGGCTGGTTCCAACTCTTGGCTATTGTAAAGAGTGCTGCGATGAACATTGGGGAACAGGTATACCTTCGACTTGATGATTTCCATTCCTCTGGGTATATTCCCAACAGTGGGATGGCTGGGTCGTATGGTAGATCTATTTGCAATTGTTTAAGGAACCTCCATACCATTTTCCATAGAGGCTGCACCATATTGCAGTCCCACCAACAATGTTTGAGAGTTCCTTTTTCTCCGCAGCCTCGCCAGCATTTATCGTTCATAGTCTTCTGGATTTTAGCCATCCTAACTGGGGTTAGATGGTATCTCAATGTGGTTTTGATTTGCATTTCCCGGATGCTGAGTGATGTTGAGCATTTTTTCATATGTCTGTTGGCCATTTGGATATCTTCCTTAGAGAAATGCCTACTTAGCTCTTTTGCCCATTTTTTAATTGGGTTGCTTGTTTTCTTCTTGTAAAGTTGTTTGAGTTCCTTATATATTCTGGATATTAATCCTTTGTCAGATGTATATTTTGCAAATATTTTCTCCCACTCTGTTGGTTGTCTTTTAACTCTGTTAATTGTTTCTTTTGCTGTGCAGAAGCTTTTTAGTTTGATATAATCCCATTTGTTTATTTTTCCTTTGGTTGCCCGTGCTTTTGGGGTCATATTCATGAAGTCTGTGCCCAGTCCTATTTCCTGAAGTGTTTCCCCTATGTTTTCTTTAAGAAGTTTTATTGTATCAGGGTGTATATTTAAATCCTTAATCCATTTTGAGTTGATTTTAGTATACGGTGAGAGGTATGGATCTAGTTTCATTCTCCTGCATATCGATATCCAGTTATCCCAGCACCACTTGCTGAAGAGGCAGTCCCTTCCCCAGTGAATAGGCTTGGTGCCTTTGTCAAAGATCAGATGGCAGTAAGTGTGAGGGTTGATTTCTGGATTCTCTATTCTATTCCATTGGTCAGTGTGTCTGTTTTTATGCCAGTACCATACTGTTTTGGTTATTATAGCTTTGTAGTATAGCTTAAAGTCAGGTAGTGTTATGCCTCCAGCTTTATTTTTTTTGCTGAGCATTGCTTTGGCTATTCGTGGTCTTTTATTGTTCCATATAAATGTCTGAATAGTTTTTTCCATTTCTGAGAAAAATGTCTTTGGAATTTTGATGGGGATTGCATTGAATTTGTATATCACTTTGGGTAGTATGGACATTTTCACTATGTTGATTCTTCCAATCCAAGAGCATGGAATATCTTTCCATCTTCTTGTATCCTCTCTAATTTCTCTCAGCAGTGGTTTGTAGTTCTCATTATAGAGATTTTTCACCTCCTTGGTTAACTCTATTCCTAAGTATTTTATTTTTTTGGTGGCTATTGTAAATGGGCAGGCTTTCTTGATTTCTCCTTCTGCATGTTCACTATTGGAGAAAAGAAATGCTACTGATTTTTGTGTGTTGATTTTGTATCCTGCTACTGTGCTGAAATCATTGATCAATTCCAACAGTTTTTTTGTAGAGGTTTTAGGCTGTTCGATATATAGGATCATGTCATCTGCAAAGAGGGACAGTTTGACTTCATCTTTTCCAATCTGGATGCCCTTTATTTCCTTCTCTTCTCTGATTGCTCTGGCTAGTACTTCCAACACTATGTTGAATAGGAGTGGTGAGAGTGGGCATCCTTGTCTAGTGCCTGTTCTTAAAGGAAAAGCTTTCAGCTTTTCCCCATTCAGGATGATATTGGCAGTGGGTTTGGCATATATGGCTTTAATTATGTTGAGATACTTTCCCTCTATACCTAACTTATAGAGGGTCTTTGTCATGAATGAGTGCTGAACTTTATCAAATGCTTTTTCAGCATCTATAGAGATGATCATATGGTCCTTGTGTTTGAGTTTATTAATATGGTGTATCACATTTATTGATTTGCGTATGTTGAACCAACCTTGCATCCCTGGGATGAATCCCACTTGATCGTGATGAATAATTTTTCGTATGTGTTGCTGTATTCTGTTTGCTAGTATTTTAGTGAGGATTTTTGCATCTATATTCATCAAGGATATCGGCCTGTAGTTTTCTTTTTTGGTTATATCTTTACCTGGTTTTGGTATCAGGGTGATGTTTGCTTCATAGAATGAGTTTGGGAGATTTGCGTGCATTTCAATCTTTTGGAATAGTTTGTAAAGAATCGGTGTCAATTCCTCTTTGAATGTTTGGTAAAATTCTGCTGTGAATCCATCTGGTCCTGGGCTTTTCTTTGTTGGGAGCCTTCTGATAACAGCTTCAATCTCCTTTATTGTTATTGGTCTGTTCAAATTTTCTACGTCTTCACGGTTCAGTTTTGGGAGCTTGTGTGTGTCCAGAAATTTATCCATTTCCTCCAGATTTTCAAATTTGTTGGCGTATAGTTGTTTATAGTAGTCTCGAATGATTCCTTGTATTTCAGATGAATCAGTTGTAATATCGCCTTTTTCATTTCTAATTTTTGTTATTTGAGTCTTCTCTCTTCTTTTTTTTGTTAGCCATGCTAATGGTTTGTCAATTTTATTTATCTTTTCAAAAAACCAACTTTTTGATTCGTTGATCTTTTGAATTGTTTTTTGGTTTTCAATTTCATTCAGTTCTGCTCTGATCTTAATGATTTCTTTCCGTCTGCTAACTTTAGGATTGGATTGTTCTTGTTTTTCTAGTTCTTTAAGGTGAAGTGTTAGGTTGTTCACTTGCCATCTTTCCATTCTTCTGAAGTGAGCATTTAATGCAATAAATTTTCCCCTCAATACTGCTTTTGCAGTATCCCACAGGTTTTGGTATGATGTATCATTGTTTTCATTAGTTTCAATAAACTTTTTGATTTCCTGCTTGATTTCTTCTTGGACCCATATGTCATTAAGTAGAATGCTGTTTAATTTCCATGTGTTTGTATAGTTTCCAGAGTTTTGTTTGTTATTAATTTCTAGTTTTAATCCATTGTGGTCTGAGAAGATACATGGGATAATTCCAATTTTTTTGAATTTATTGAGACTTGATTTGTGACCTAATATGTGATCTATCTTGGAGAATGATCCATGTGCTGATGAGAAGAATGAATATTCTGAGGTTGTTGGGTGGAATGTTCTGTAGATATCTGCCAATTCCAATTGGTCTAGAGTCTTGTTTAGATCTTGTGTTTCTCTACTGATTCTTTGCCTAGATGATCTGTCTAATATTGACAGTGGAGTGTTCAGGTCCCCTGCTATTATGGTATTAGTGTCTATTTCCTTCTTTAGGTCTAATAGAGTTTGTTTTATAAATCTGGCTGCTCCAACATTGGGTGCGTACATATTTATGATTGTTATGTCTTCTTGATGGATCAGTCCTTTTATCATTAAGTATTGTCCCTCATTGTCTCTTTTTATGGCTTTTAGTTTAAAGTCTATTTTGTCAGATATAAGAATAGCCACTCCAGCTCGTTTTTCTTTTCTGTTTGCATGGTAAATCTTTTTCCATCCTTTCACTCTTAGTCTGTGTGAATCTTTATGGGTGAGGTGGGTCTCTTGTAGGCAGCATATAGTTGGGTCCTGCTTTTTGATCCAGTCAGCCAGTCTGTGTCTTTTAATTGGGGAATTTAAGCCTTTAACATTAAGAGTTGTTATTGAAAGGTGTTGATTTATTCTTAGCATTTTATTGGTTGTTTGGTTGTCTTAGGTGTCTTTTGTTCCTTGCTTTCTGATTTACTGTTTGGTTTCTTTGTTTGTTGGTTCCTTATGTTGTAGATAGTGTTTTTGTTAGCTTGTTTTCTCTTCATGAATGCCATTTTTATTGTACTAGCGGGTTTAGATTTTTCTTAGGTTTTTATGGCAGTGGTAGTTATTTTTCAGGAACCAAACCCAGTATTCCCTTGAGGATTTCTTGTAAGGGTGGTCTTGTGGTAGTGAACTCCCGCAGTTTTTGTTTGTCTGAGAAATATACTATTTGCCCCTCATTTCGGAAGGATAGCCTTGCAGGGTAGAGTATTCTTGGCTGGCAATCTTTGTCTTTTAGTATTTTGAAAATATCATCCCATTCCTTTCTAGCTTTTAGGGTTTGTGATGAAAAGTCTGATGTTAACCTGATTGGGGCTCCCTTATAGGTGATTTGACGCTTCTCTCTTGCAGCTTTTAAGATTCTCTCTTTGTCTCTGAGTTTTGCCAATTTGACTATGACATGTCTTGGAGAAGGCCTTTTTGGGTTGAATACGTTTGGAGATCGTTGAGCTTCCTGGATCTGAAGATCTGTGATTTTTCCTATACCTGGGAAGTTTTCTGCCACTATTTTGTTGAATATGTTTTCAATGGAATCTCCATTTTCCTCCTCTTCTGGAATACCCATGACTCGGATATTTGAGCGCTTGAGGTTGTCTGATATCTCTCTCAGATTTTCTTCCATGTCCTTGATTCTTTTTTCTTTCTTTTTGTCTGCTTGTGTTATTTCAAACAGCCCATCTTCAAGTTCAGAGGTTCTCTCTTCAACTTCGACAAGCCTGCTGGTTAAACTCTCCGTTGTGTTTTTTATTTCGCTGAATAACTTCTTCAGTTCAGCAAGTTCTGCTACATTTTTTTTCAGGACATTGATTTCCTTGTATATTTCCTCTTTCAGATCCTGTATACTTTTCCTCATTTCATCATGATGTCTAGCTGAGTTTTCTTGTATCTCATTCAGTTTCCTTAGAATTATCACTCGAAATTCCTTGTCAGTTATTTCAAGGGCTTCTTGTTCTATAGGATCTAGAGTATGAGATTTATTAACTTTTGGTGGTGTACTTTCTTGATTTTTTGTATTTCTGGTGTCTTTTTTTTGGTGTTTATTCATTGTGGCAGGGGGTTTCACAGTCCACCGGTTTAAGACTAATGACTAACTAGGATGTTGCTGTGGTTGCCAATTTGGTATGGCTCCCGCCGTGACTGCTCAGTTGGCCTCTAGTGTCTTGTGTGTGTGGTTGCCTCGGGTCTTGGGCTTCTCCGGGGATCCACCTTTCTGGTCAGCTTGTACTCTGCTGGGCTGGTGGATCACGTACCACAGGGTGTGTGATCTCTGTTGAGCTTTCACTTTCTGTACAGGACTTCTCCCCGTTCCGTGTGCTCTGGCCCAGGCTGTTAGATCGTGCAGTGGCGACCCCACCGGGTGTGTGGTTTCTGTCGAGTCTCCGCCTCCCTGGCCGCACGTCTCCCCCCTCTGTGCACACTGTGCTGGGTTGGGGCGTGTCTTCTGCACCCCTCGTCTATCAGCTGGGCCTTCAAGACCCTGCTCAGCACCGCCTCGCCCAGGAAGTCTACCAGGTTTCTGCTAGGCACAGACGACCGGTCTCTCTGGGTGCCTTTGTAGCACTGTGTAGATCTTTCTCGGGTCTTGTTCACCTTTGTATCACCCCGGTATAAACCGAGTCTAGTGCCCGCCTGCAGCCTGCTCTCCGGCAGGTTCAAGCGGACCTGGGAACTCTCCTACCACACTATTCCCAACCAGAAATTCGTTAGGCTTTTTTCCAAACTGGTGGTCGCAGAGATGGTATCTGCCTCCCAGTAACAGGAAGTTTACCGGGGCCGGAGTCCAGGGTGTGGTGGAGTGACAGTCGGCCCGCCCGTACTTCCTAGCCCTCCCAAAACTGGTCGGGACGCCCCACACCCCCAGCCCTGCCAGAGAACCGTGGAGGGAGTGGGAGAGGAGGTCGGCCCGCAGGGTCCGGAAAGCCCCGCGCCAGGCCAAGCAAATGGGCTCAGTGATGGCCGAGCAGGGCGGAGCTGCCCGCACCTGGGAAAATGGAGGCAGCACCGGGGCAGTGAGTGGCCTGGTGGTGCAGGCGGGGAGCCACGTGGGCATCCACCCCCCGAACAGAGCTGTGCCAGGGATCACTCACAGTGCTGTGCCAGGTCGGGCGCTCGCTCTGTCTCTGGTTTGTTGCCTTCCGTGTTCTCGGCGCTGCCGCCTCGGGCTGTTCAGTCGCGGCGCCGCTCGGGCGCTCCCAGGAATCTTCTTTAATGCCGGCCTGAAACCTCGAATCCTGGATAGGGCAGCTGGCCGCCTTCAGTGCGGCCCCAGCCTCTGGGATCCTGGCTGCATCCACAGCAGCCCTGGCGCCGTGTTCCCTGTTTCAAGACTCACTTTTGCAGCTAAGAATCAGTTCTTTTCCTGCTCCACACTTCAAAGCTGTTGCCTGTAAATGAGGCAGCCTCTCCTGCCGGGGGCAAAGTGGCGTTGAGCCCCCACGACCGGCCAGCAGCAGCAGTCCTCCCTTAAGAGATGGCCAGAGGAAGGTCCACAAGTTTCCCGGCTGCCTGAGGCCCAGTGGCCACCTTTTCCACCTCAGCTACTCCGCGCCAGCCGCCGCAGCCGCCGCCATCTTGAAACCCCAATCACCTCTTAAAGGCCCCTCCTTCCACCACCATATTGTGGGTTAAGTTCCAGCATGAGCATGGGTGGACATTCAGACCACAGAAATGAGGCCATTAGGGTGGGCTGTAATTTAATATAAACTGGTATCTTTTAAAGAAGGGGGAAATTTGGATAAAGACAAATGGGTGGGATGCCGTGTGAATGCTGAGGAAGGGACCGGAGTGGTGCAGCTGTAAGCCAAGGAATGGCAAGGATTGATGGCCATCGCCAGACTCTAGGGAGAGGCAAGGGAGCATTCTCCCCTGGAGGGAGCATGACCCTGCCCGTGCCTTGATTTCTCGCCTCCAGATCTGTGCGAGACAAATTTCTGTTGGTTGAAGTCACTCAGTGTGTGGTTCTTTGTTACGGCAGCCTTAGGAAGCTAAGACGCTCCACCATAAAAAGTTAAAATTATAAATACCGGCTGCTTCCCTTCCTTAAACTCGTCTTCTTTTTCTGTGCTTCCTCTTCTACATCATAATCTAAATACTTTCACTATGTGTCCACCTTGGATGTGATGCTCTGTTACTTGGAAGGAAGAAAATGACATGGAGCTGAAAACCCAAGAGCGAGAGGCTGAGGAGAAGGGAGGAATCCACAGAAAGCTAGACACGTGCAGAAACAAAGACCTCACACAGCTACTGAGCCTCGCCAGGCCTCTTGCATGTCTTGAATAAGCCACGCTCCTCTCAGCCACTGTTCGTTTTTCAGAGGGTCACGAGACCTGCTTTTTGGTCCTAGCATTGCCATTTTCTACTTATTTTCTCCTGAGCGAGGTGAGGGGTCAGGTTGCACATCCCGGGAAGCCTCCCTTGCTCCCCTCTGGCTCAGGCTCTTCTTCACCTCCTGAACTAACCTGCACCTACTGTTGTGAGCATGGCACTGTCTTGTCACTGGTTACCACCTGTCACCACGGCAAGTTTGTGAGCTGCTCGATGCAGGAACTGTCTTGTTCACCACTGGGTCCCCTCGCTGAGCGCCCTGCCTCCCACAAGGAAATGCATACACACGTATGGTAAAAATTCTCTTTCAGAGGCTGGAGACGAAGTCATCGATCTGTGTGTATCTGTTTCAGCTCTTCACTCTGGGCTCTGCCAGGTACCGCTCTCCCACATTCCTACTTGGGGATGGGTCTCTGAGAGGCCTCCTCCCCTCCTCCCAGTCCCTGGGCTTCCACTTCACTGTGCTTTGGCATCCATCGGTGTGCGTTTGCTGCAATGCCCCAAACTGCTGAGGACAGCTGAAGTGCTTGTCCAGGGTAGATTGTTTTCTTTGTGTCAAGAGTTTTTTTTTCTTTTTGGTGATGAAGGTTAAGCTTTACAACTGGTTTCCGAGAGGAAGCAAGAAAGTGACACAGTACTATGGGTGTCGAACAAAGACTTGGAAGAAGGATTGCTCTTTGCTCAAGGGAAAACATCAGAACTCTAGATATGCATGTACAGTTGAAGCCCTGCAGAAAAATAAGTCAGGGAAAGCACTTCAAACAAATGCAGGCTGGTTTCCGCAGAGTATCGAAAAAGGTCTTTCCTTAGGAGTGATTCCATTTCAGGAAAAAGGAGAATTTCAGGATGCAAAATTACCATATGAAAAATATGTAATCTGGTATTCAGTGATTTTGGCAGGATGATACATTAAGATTTTTGCATTTTGGTGAACTTGTCTTACAAAAAGCCTTGCTGTTTCTTTACAAGGTGATTTCTAGGATCTTATGCTTCTCTGTGTAGATTTTTTTCTATTCTACTTTCAAAATTCTTCAGGTAGGTTCTACCTAGATTAAAAATTGATGGAGGACACGACAAGGAAATGTAAAGATTTTTCCCCCCAGTATTACACACAGTCCCCTAACAAAAAAAATTTCCTCAAATCTGTAAACCAGGGTCGTCTTTCCTCAGAAAGCCACAAGATGGCAGCATTAGGCTAATAATAGTAGCAGAAAGTTCCACCCAGAAAGCATTTGCTAGTGGCATGAGGGTGCAAAAAGATTCTACACCTCTGCAGTAAGGTGTAGTATTGTTGTTCACTATAGCATTTTGTGAACAAAACTTAGAGTGGCCTGAAGAAATCCTAAACGATCTAGCAATGCTGCAAGTTCTCTGCCAAGAGCTGATGCCAATGCTGTGTAGAAGAGAAATACTTTTGTTCACAAATCAAATATGTGTGTGCCAAGAATCTGAAACCTTGTGGCCAGAAGTAGGACTGACACAAAAGCTTGGATGTACATTTTAGGATGTTAGGACATAAGTTGTAGGGAGGTATTACAACCCTAAAAATATAATTGAGTATCACTAAGTGATGTTATAATGAATTATAACTGGATGGTAGCCTTCAACATGTTAGTGATATGTCTGTTTTGTTGACCACTGCATCTCTAGCATATAAAAAAAGTTGCCACACATTGACTACCTTTTCCACCAAATCATGGTCTTATTTGCACAGTTTGCTCCACAATGAGCTTTTGGAGAATGAGCTCAGAAGGAGCCGTTGCTGATATGCTTCCTATTTCAAGGATCTTTACTGGTGTTTCCCAAAGCGTGGTCAATAGACACCACTGCATCTCAATCATTTAAGAAAGTGTAAATTCCTAGGCTCACCCCGTATCTACTGAATCAGAGTCTCCAATGGTGAAGTCTAAGAGTTGTGTTTTTAATACTCTCTCCTAGATGATTCTTCTAATGTTTGAGAATCTCTGATATTAAAGCAACTTCCCACAACCTTGGAGCCTGGTGGGTCAAGGAAGATACTTCCTCAAACAGCCTGTGAGGTAAGGAAAGAGAGAAGAATGAAAGTTTAGACCCTAATAGACCCCATATGTATCTCAGAATCAGTCAGTCACCCCAGTTACCCCTAATCTCTCCCCAAGTTGAAGTTGAACTATCACATTGCCAGTGAGAAACAGAAAGTAAAATGAATTAATTAGTTATCATTCAGGCTGCATTTAGTCTTGCCCCAGTTCTTTTAAATGGGGGCACATGGGTCAAGAAGGGTAACGGGGGATGGGTGGATAAGTCTTGTAATCAAATAGAGTTATAAACTTTCCAAAAAGTAGATATTAAGACCATAAACCCTCAGCTTGAAGTTCATTAGCCTCTTTCCTTTGAAATTGCTATCTCACCACCATGATGCTCAATTGTTTTCAGTAAGGATTCTCCCAAGGGTCAATTTCAGCAGCAGCTTTAGGGACCAACAACCAATTCAGTAGAAAGTCAGAAATTGAACAGCAAATACAACTAGTAAACAAATGTATGGTAAAGCATAAACTCTACTAGTAATCAAAGAAAGGCAAATTAAACAAAAACGAGAGTGTTTACCCAGGAAATTATATTAAAAAAAAAAAATGCTGCAAGTGATAACACTCAGCATAGATGAGGGTTCCACGATTCCAGCTTCCATGTGCATAACTGGTGCACTGTACGTAGGCACAATTCTTTAGCAATGAAATTCAAGAATAAATATTTAGAGTCATGAAAATCTTCATATCCTTTGCCTCAATATTCCCATTCTAAGAGATGTAGATCTTAAGAAATAACAAAATATGAAAAAAGGCTTATATCACACAGATGTATATCATAACATTACATAGCAAAGACAAAAAATGAAGCAACCTAGGTGTGCTATAGCCGATTTCTTTAAGTCTGATGCAGCTACTGTGTAGTCTATTATAGAGCTGTTAAAAATCATGATTATGAAGACAAAGGAGCAGAAAGAGCTCATAAAATAATTTTAATGGAAAATATAAAACATAATGTATACAATGCTCTTTTCTGTGCATCTCAGGATGTCACCTCTTGCAGTGATGGAGACGCAAAGATTACTCAGAGCCCATGTATTCAAGCAATGAGAAGCCCAAAGGGACTGCACCGAGGAAAACTCCTTCAGGAGAGGAGAGCCCAGGCACAGCCCTGTCAGTTTTTGCTTCAGTTTTTATTGTAAAGACAAGAAAGTTACAGAAGAAAAACACGTGGTTAATCAATCATAGTGAAAAAAAGAAACTGGCTATGTGATAATCTTTATCAAAGCAGGTGTAGTTTAAAATAGTTCAAGCAATTTACCATATAAAGGAGTCTTAAAACTAAGCTATGTGACGTACAAAAAGAAACAATGAGGTAATCATCAGAGTTCCTAATGCCCCAAGAAACTCAAAGAAACAGCTTAGGGCAAGATGTGGAACACCCCCAAGCACTAACTAGCAGAATATCCTTGAAGATTTTGCCTCACATACTTTCCCAGCATCTAGGTTTAGCTGTACCAAGGGCAACTGCCCCCAGAGCAATCACTTTTTGCTGTGCTTCAATTCTCTTATCTATATCAAAGGCTTTTAGTCCTGTGAAAGTTTTCTGGTCTTTCTTAATCTTAGTATTTCTACAAGTTTTCCTAAAGGGTTGGGCTTTGGCCCCCTAAGCTAGAGGCTTTGGCCTCCTAAACTACAAGACTTTGGCCCTCTAAACTACAGGCTTTGGCCTTCTAAGCTACAGGCTTTGGTCCTGTGAAATACATGTGTTTTATTTCTCTCATTAATGTCAATATCCTCCATATCAGTTATGTTTGAAATAGTCAGTGATTTAATTTTTAATGTACCTGTATATTAAACTATATAGAATAGGAAAGAAATACACCACAGTGATGAAGTTGGTGTGTTAAGAGGCTGGATTATGGATGATTATTTTTATTTTCTCTATTTCCCAAATTTCCTATAAAGCAGAGTCCCGACTATCTCTCTCCTGTTTGCCCCTCCAGACCCACTTTGTGCCCATTCTCAGCTGCAGAGGCTGACCAGTTGTGTTTGGCCAATGGGTAGGCCAAGCTGGAGAGCAGAGGGAGGGAGATGAATGAGGGCGTGCATTACTAGGCCAGCTACCTCCCTGCAGGATCACTTTGCACTTATGTCCCCTAAAGGGAGGTCACTGCTCCTCTGGGGCAGCCCTATCCTCAGTACTTTCTCCTTCTGGGTTCCTGTGGCTGCTCCCTCCCCTCTTAGAGGTGGTGACAGCTCAGCTGTCCCTTGTGGTTTCTTTATACTCTCTCCATACCTTTGTAAAGTCTCTTTTTAAAATCTGTATAGAATTGTCCTAAATTGAGTATACCTTTTGTTTCCTGCTGAGATTTTGACTCATATAAGTTTGATGCTTTTATAATTTTTTAAAAGTCGACAGCGTCCACTAGAACCATGACATTGCAGCCTACAAGAGTCACGATTAGAAAATGTTACAGCTTTGTGGAGGGTGTTAACTGGAAAGATAAAAATCTCTCTTTATTTTCCCAACATCCAAACATTCCCCTAATGAAAAATCCTCAAATGCTGTAGTAATAATGACTGATAATAAAAAGAGCAACTAAAAAATTGAATTGTGAAGATACAGCCTCATCAGTAGCAGGCTGGATGTTTTATAGAGACAATCTTGAGAAAAGTGATTAGAGTGTTATTTTTTTAATGAAGCTTAAAAAGCAGTCGGGGGAAAACAGAAAATAATTCACAAAGACATACTACTTGAAGGTAGTGCTGATGTATTAATATGTGCTAGAAATGGGCGGCTCAGGATGCATCCATCTGCCTGTGCAATGGTCATTTTTCAAGCCCGGGTGAATGTAAACCAAAATCAAATTGTCACAAGTAGATCTGAAAGATATATTGGCTAATTTTTGTGGTAAAAGTGGGAACAGGAAAAGCAATAGATAACAGCATCTCTGAGCCTCTTTGCCTGCATTTTAGAAATAAATTAGTTTCTAAAATGAATCTACTCTCAAGTCAGTCTTGCGAAGGAGTTGAGTCTGTGCCATGACATACATGTAGGTACTGAAAAAAATTCATAGAGTTATACGTCTTACCCCTGAAAGGTTCTGCAAGCAGAAGCTGTAACAGAGAGTGTGTCTCATGGGCTTCCCATCACTCCCTTGCTTTATAAATGACCCTGTCACTCTGCAGAGAAGTCTCCAGACCTACATTCTTTGTAATTCCAGTATTCACCTGTCCCTTCTATGAGCCAGAGGCAGTGAGCACTACACCCAGAGGGCATTTGAGTTAGCAAAGGCTGTAGTCGCAGGAATTATTACTGGAGCATCTTAAATTGCTAATAAAAAATTCCAGGAAGCCCAGTCATTTCTTTGGAGTATATGGAGTGGGGGAGAGGGGAGGGGAGATGAAAGTAGGAAGGGAAGGGACAGTTTCCAAGAACTGACTCACTTGAGATGTCACAAGGTAAACAAATACTTTTATATCTGGCTCTTTCTCTTCCATGAAAATGGAATAGATTAGCAAGGGGTGGTGCTTCCCCTTTCTTTCTAGGTATTTGTATAGACCATGCTTCTAGAACTGTTTCACCATGGTGATTTCTTGTGCCCAATTCCTGATGCCTACACAAAGAACTGACCCCTTTCTTCCAATCCTACATGAAAATGGATGACTCGTGTTAAGATCCTTGCCTTAGAAAATGTCATACACAAAAGAGTTTTCTTTGAAGCATTCATGTGTGTGCATGAAAATCAAAAGATTGGAAACAACTTTAATGTTCATTAATGGGGATTTGGTTAAATAAATTATGGTCCATCCATTCTGAGGCAATGAACTCTACCCACTGAGGACATTTGAGTTAGCAGAGGCCACTGTTAATGAACAAACTTTGTATATAGAAGGATAGGATATTTCTTTAAATAACAAAAGCAAGGTTCAGAACATTTTGTATAGCAAGCTAGAAATTGTGCGGAACATATGTATGTTCTTGTACTTGCATAAAGAATGCATTGAAAGAAAAAATGAGGAACAGATAACTGGTGGCCTCCAGGAGGGGGACTTTGGTGGCAGGAGAACAGAGGCGAGTGAGAGCCACTGTAATTTTAAGCCATGAGAATGTTACCTATTCAATGAGCAAATTAATGTCATTTAATGAAAAAAACTCTCCTTTATTTGTCTTGCTATAAAATAAGATTCTTGGTGTTTCAATTCTTGACTGTCTTTTTATTGTACTTGATGCTCCTGTTAGCTTTTCTGAAATATTTCTTGAAAATGTGACAGAAAGGGAGGAGTTTAATTTTGTTTCTGCTTATGTGTACATATTTTAAACTTATTTGTGTGTTTTTCCTCAAGTCTGTGTGTATGTGTATATGGGTGTGTTTGTGCCTCTGTGTGTGTGTGCATGTTTGGGATGTATATATTGCAAATCAACCATAAGGACAGCGAGAAGTTCCAGCTATAGGTGCCAATATGTGAAAGGGCCAGGAATTGCTAGCCTGTTCTGTGGAGTGTGGACGCCAGTCTAACTGGTCTTATGGCGTCATGTTGGGGAGAAGTGTGACAGAAGGTCAAAAAAATGTTAGGGCTAAATTATGAAATTATATACATTATGAAATTTAATTTATATAAATTCATGCCTTATGCACAAAACTAGAGAGTTTGGCCTATTACTCTGCCAGCTAGGGGGATTGGCTAGGGGTCTGTGAGCAGGGGAAAGAGGTGGTCAGAACAGCATTTAGGAAGAGGCAATAGTGATGGCGACTAGACAGTGTTCTCCAGTCCAAAGATGCCAGGAGAGAAGGCTCCTCCAAATCAGGTTTTCCTTCCAGGGATAGGATAGCTCACATTCAGGGGTCATCCACATGTATCATGCAGTTGATATATATATTTAAAAATTGTGGTGGCTGGAGCTGGAAGGAGGAATGTAACACAGGCTGGGGAGTTATATTTGAAAAACCAAACATGTGATGTAAGAGGCATCAAAAAAAAAAAAAAAAAAAAGCTCAGATAAGAGAGGACGAGAGGATGTCAGAGCAGCCACTGGTCTCTCAGAGAAGGTCTTACACAGTCCCAAACACAGTCCATGGCACAGTCAATGCTGGCAGCCTTGTGTATCAACTCCCAGGGAACTTGGTCCTCCTTTTATCCAGCTCAGAGAGACAGAAGAACAAAGAACATTCTACTCCTTCAGTAAAATGAATGAAACGGCCTCTGTCATCCCTGTCCATTTGCTCCCTCAAGTTGGTCGCAGATACCTCAGTGAGGGACACATTCTGGGGAAAAGGGAAGAGAAAACAGCACGTGATCTCGTTTCCAGTTCCTCATCTGTGAACTAGCTATGGCCTGTTTTGGAGGTTAAAGGACATGAGCATCTATCACAGTGCCTGGCCTATGTTAGAGCTCAGAAAATGGCAGTTACTAACAACAATACCGTGACTTAAAGGTGCTCCTCTACTTATGATGGGGTCATGTTTCCATAAACTTACCATAAGACGAAAATATCCCAAGTCGAAAATGCATTTAATACCCCTATAAGCCCATCATAAAGTCCAGAAAATATAAGTTGGACCATCGTAAGTCCAGATGCTCCTCCTTTCAGTGGGGTTACATCCTGATAAGCCCATAGCAAAGTCAAAAGTTGTATAAGTCAAACTGTCATAAGTCAGGGACTGTCTGTAGAAGTAATTATTACTACTAAATAGTACATGAAGAAATTAAGGCTCAGAGAGGTTAAGTAACCGGCCCAAAGTTGCTCAGCAAGAAAGGGAAGGAGTCTAAATTTAAAGCCCAGTTGCTCTGACTACAAAGCCCTTGTTCTTCCCACTTCATTAAGCTACTTCACAATAAACTTGCAAACCTGGATTCGGATCACACCTTAGGGGGCTCAAGGGCTGAACAGCTTCCTTTACAACAGCAGATATAGTACTTCCTGTTTATCAAAGGAGTGGCTTATTTGGCAAAGTACAGAAATAGGAGAAAGTAAGTATTTTCAGGTTCTGTGACCCATCCAGTCTCACTGGCCAGTGGAGCAGACAAGCATACTGTACAGAAGAGGATTCTGGAAGGTTCTGGGCCAGTCTGATGTATTGAGATAAAATGATCTTAGAAAACATTCACTCCCAACTTTGCCTCATGCATATGTTACTGATGTCTTTTTTTGGTATCTTTATGTTGATGAAAATCATAAGATTTCATAGATGTGTATAAGCCAGGAAGAACTAGTAAAATCTTAACCAGCCTCTTAACAGTGCTGCAATTAATCATATCTTCACAGTAATTACTTGGGAAAACCTTTTTTATTATACTGGGAAAAGTCCTCTACAGGAGGGATCTGTAAACAACAGCCTGTAAGTCAAATCCAAACTGCTGCCTGTTTTTGTAAATAAAGTTTTACTGAAACACAGTCACAGTCATTTGTTTAAAGATTATCTGTGGCTGCTTTCACAATGCAAAGGCAGAGTTGAATAGTTTCGACAGAAACTTTGTGGCCCATAAAGCCTAAAATATTTACTGGCCAACCCATCATGTGCTGACCCCTGTACTAGAGAGGTGTATCAAAAAGTAGGTGCAGCATTTTTGTTTCCCAACAACTTAAGCACACATTTCAAAACACTAACATTGTCTCCACTGATGTATGTGTCTTAACATCTAGAAGACAAGTATTTTTAGATGATGTTTTAGTCCATTTCTGTTGCTTATGACAAAATACTCATAACTGGGTAATTTATAAGAAAATGAAATGTATTCGTTTACAATTTCTGAGGCTGGGAAGTCCAAAGTCCATCTGGTGGTGGCGACAGTGACCTAGGGGTCTCACATTGCAAGATTGTGGAAGCAGAGAGAGCAGAGAGACATTCCTCCTCTTTTAAAGCCCTCAGAACCAGGCCCCTGGCCACCATTTTTAATACATTCACTACTGCATGGCCTTGCAATCCAGTCACGTTTTCAAGGCTCCAACTTTTAATTACTATAATAGGATTTCCCACCCTCTTAACAGCCACAGTGGGAGCTAAGTTTCTAATATGTAAAACTTGAGGGACATAATTCAAGCTTCAATGAGTTTCACGGGTACATAATTCAATCCACTACATTCTGCCGTGGCCCCCCCAACTCATGTCTTTTCACATGCAAATACATTGACTTAATCCCCAAAGTATTAACTTGTCTTAGCTCAAAAGTCCAAAATCAAAGACCCATCTGTGAATTCAATACAAGTTATCTACTTCCAAGATACAGTGGTGGGACAAACATAGGGTACATATTTCTGTTCCAAAAGAGAGAAATAGGCCAAAAGAAAGGGTAACAGGTCCCAAACAAGTCTGAAACCCAGCAGGGCAGGCTTTCAGTCTCAAAGCTGGTGAATCATGTACCCTGACTCCACGTTTGACGTCCTCTGCATGTTGGTGTGGGGGGTGGGTCCCCAAGTCCTCAGGCAGCTCAGCTCTTATGGCTTTCCTGGTCTTAGGCCGCACTTCAGCTTTCCCAGGCTGAGTTCTGTGCTGGTAGCTCCACAAGTTTGAGGTCTCTGTGGCAGTTCTGCTGTAATTGCTCCGCTAGACATGGTGTTGTTGCACTTTCTCTGCTGCAGCTCTGACTCCATGTTTCTGCTCGGTATTGCTCTAGTAAAGGCTGTCTGCAGTGACTCCACCCCTGTGACAGATCTCTTCCTAAGCTTCCAGACTTTCCCATACATCCCTTGAAATTGGGGTGAAGGCTCCCCAGGTTCCACAGCTCTGGCATTCTGTGAGCATGCAGACCTAATACCATGTGGATGCTGACAAGGCGTCTGGCTTGTATCTTCCAAAGCTGCAGGTCTAGCCACACCTGGGACTAATTTAGCCACTGCTGGAGCAGCCAAAGCAGCTGGGGTGCTGGTACTAGAAGCAGCTTCCTGAGGTGGCTCTGGGCAGCGAGCCCATGGAGGGTGCCTCAGGCCTGCTCCCTAAGACCATTCCATCTTCCTAGGCCTTTGGGCCTGAAATGGAAGCATTGGCCCCAGAGGCTTCTGTAATGCCTTCAGGGCCTTTTGCCCCTTCTCTTGATAATCCCCTTCTTTTGTGTTAATCTTCCCAGTACCATTGAATTTTTCTTCTGAAAATGCTCTCTGCTTCTCTACCACATGGCCAGGCTGCAAATTTTCCAAATCTTTACACTCTGCTTCCCTTTTAAATTCTGGCTTTATGTCATGCCTTTGCCACCATCACTCAGCAAGGCTGTTGCAAGTAGCCACACAGCTTCCTTAATGCTTTGCTGCTTAGAAATTTCTTCTGCCAAATACTCTCGTTCACCGTTCTTAAGTTCCAACTTCCACAAAGTTCTAGAGCATGGACACAATGCAGCCAAGTTCCTTGCCAGTTCACAGCAAGGGTGAGCTTTGCCCTAGTTTCCAATAAGTCCCTTCTCATTTATAGCTGAGACCTTCTCAGAATGGCCTTTACTGTCCATATTTATGTCAGCATTCTGCTCACCACCACATAACCAGTCTCTAAGATATTCCAAACTTTTGCTCGTCTTTTTGTCTTCTTCTGAGTCCTCCAAACTCCTCCAAGTTTTCCTCAACACCCAGATCCAAAGCTACTTTGACATTTTCAAGTATTTGTTATAAGCAACACCCCAACTCTCTGGTACCAATTTTCTCTATTAGTCCATTTCTGTTGCTTTCAACAAAATACACAAAATTGGGATTTATAAAGAAAATGAAATTTATTTGCTTATAGTTTCTAAGGCTGGGAAGTCCAAAGTCCATCTGGTGGTGGTGATAGTGACCCAGGGGTCTCACAGTGCAAGATGGTGGAAGCAGAGAGAGAGCAAGAAAAAGACTCTCTCTTAAAGCCCTCAGAGCCATGCCCCTGCCCATCATTTTTAATCCATTCATTATTGCTTGGTCCTACAATCCAATCACCTCTTCAAGGCTCCACCTTTCAATTACTGTAATAAGATTTCCCACCCTCTTAACAACCACAGTGGGGGCTAAGTTTCTAATACATAAAACTTGGGGGACACAATTCAAGCTTCAGTGAGTTTTGCCGGGACATAATTCAATACACTACAGATGAACAATGTGTATACTCATCTCTTGGAATGACTTGTGGCAAAATGTGTCTGAAATTCCTACAGTGGACAAATACTCTGAGAATCTTGTCTCAAATGAATATGTTTGGGAGGGAAATGTATTCTCCCCAAATCTTTTTTTTTTTCTTTTTTTTGGTCTTTTTCGTGACCAACACTCAGCCAGTGAGTGCACCGGCCATTCCTATATGGGATCCGAACCTGTGGTGGGAGCGTCGCCGCACTCCCAGCGCTGCACTCACCTGAGTGTGCCACGGGCTCAGCCCTCTCCCCAAATCTTTGCAGACAAAGTGATGTGGGAGGTTTTATTAGAGTAAAAATTAACAGAGCAAAGGGTCTGAGATCCCTGGGGTAGGTGCCAGGGTTCAAGATTTGAGCAGGCTCGAGCTGTGCCCTACCTCACCACCTGAGTGAGAAGCTTACCAACTTAGACTGTTCTCCAACCCTGACCTCAAGGAGCAGAGAGCATCAAGAGCATAAAGCCCACGGACCACATTCTCTGTCACTGGAGTCTTCTAAATGGCCTGAGATACCAACAGAGACCTAGCCTTGCTCATGCATGCCTTCCCTGACTGCCCAGCACCAGACAAAGTAGCTAAGGTAAATCTGAGTCCATCACGTCCACTCTTTAGACCATGAGAGACTGTCTCTGTACCTAGGACTGATGAGTAAGTGTGGGGAGGGTGGGCGGGAAATAGAAATACAGTCATGAGTTGCTTCATGATGGGAACACATTCTGAGAAAAATGTCATTAGGCGATTTTGTCACTGTGTGAACATTATAGAGTATGCTTACACAAAACTAGAGGGTACAGCCTGCTACACACCTTGGCTATAAATGGTATAGCCACCGTTGTATATACTGTCTGTTGTCGACAGATACGTCATTGTGTGGGGCATGATTGTAACTAATTTCCTGTGGCATCTAGTCTATGACTGAGCAAGTTCATGCTGGCTAGGAAGAAAACCAGTTGTAGGAACAAGAAAGCTTTAAGTTTTCTTTTTCAGCTCAGCGCTTCAGTTAGAATGGGTCTTCTGTTTTACTTGGAAATGCCAGTCTCAGAACTTCTCTGTCTCTCTAACCCCTGCAGGAGCTAAGACTTAGGAATTATTATTATCAGTTGTTTGCACTCTAGCATGTAGAGAGGGCCTGAGACCAGATGTCCTTGGGGACATGGGCACATTGGGGTTCAAGACCTCCAGAAGTGGCATCCCCTCCAGAGGGGATTTGGAATACAAGCTTTAAACATGTCCTCGGCCAGCCCTACCTCTCACTCCTTTTTCCAACTGCCTCACTACACAACAATGCCTCCGTTTATGAAACTCTGGGGATGAAATGCCTTTACAATGAACATGGCATTTTAAAACAAAATAGCAGCTTCACAAATCACGCTAAACAGTGATGCAATATATCAGGTGGTTCAGCTGCAATACTCTTGCTGATCTATGCAGTCAGGGCACAAATCTCTTCAGACACAGCTTTGATTCATCCCCCAAAATTAAAGGAAAACAGAGACTACCCTCCTTCATTGGACACTCTACCTCCCACCCCTTCAGGTATTTCAAGATCTCTTGGTTTCTGACTCTTATTACCATAAAGTTCATTCAACAAAAATTATTTATTGATGGCTCACTAAATACCGGATAAGGGGATTTAGTGGTTACACACATGCACACATACATGGAGGGAGAAAATAAGCAAATATTCACACTAATGTACCACAAGTATAAGTGTTATGAAGAAAATGGATGAAATAGTATAAAATCACATAAAGGGCCCTGATCAATTTGATGGGGAAGATGACATTGGGACATGTGCAAAATTCCCAAGGTGGAAAAGAGTTCAGTCTCTCCATGGAACTAAAAGAAAGGACAGTATATATGGCCAGAGAATGAGGGGGAGAGGCTCAGTAGGAATACCTTAGGGTCATGCTAGCAATTTTAGTCTTTATTGTAAGAACACACAAGAATCCTCAGAAGGGTTTTCAGGAGGAGGGTTATTAGTCCAAATGTGCATTTTAAAAGAAAATTTTATTTTATGGAGACCAGATTAAAGGGGAGGAAGAGTGAAGGAAGGAGACAATTGGAAGCTCAGAAATAGTCAAGAGGAGAGGTGGTGTTGATTTAGACTGGGTGGTAGGGGTAGTCATGGAACAAAGTGGATTCTCAGCAATTTAGGGGTAAACTCAATGGCACGTGGGTTGAATAGAAAATGGAATGAGAGAGAGGAAAGTATCAGGATGATTCCAAATGGGTGTGTCCTGCTCCATGGCTGGAGATGCCACAAAATGTGATCAAGAACATAAAGAAGGGCCCGGATATAGAAAGGAAGGAACGATTACAAGTTCAACATTCTTAGGGATTGACTGATTACAATTTACAAAAAATTCACTTCAGTCTATTTATGTTTAAAACCTTTGGACTCTGATTGGGAGGTTGCAGGGTTTATCTTCTACTAAAGAAAGTGTGTAGAGAAACATTTTGGAGAGGGAGACCTTGATATTATATTTATAACCCCTCTGTTTTCTAAAGAGGGCTCTTTGTCAGGCACACCAATGCTAGTGCACAGGGACAAGGCTGAATTGCTCTGTGCCATAGAAGAATGAAAAAGTTGGGGTCGTGAAGGAAAATCCTCAAGACCATGTGAGGTTGGGTCAGAAAAAGCCGACTCCAGAGAATGCACAGGAGGGTTGGTGGTGGGTGGGAGGACTTGGGAGAAGAGAAACATTGAAAGAGGAGTTGAAATAGTTTCCTCTGAGAAGAAGAGTGCACTGCAGAACCTCTTCCACATCCTCCCACAATGCAATATCTTCTGTGGATTTTCCTTTGCTCACTAGGGTGAGAGCTGACATCCTAGTTGCATGGAGGCCAGACTGAGAGTGAACTGCTCTCAGGGAGACCGAGATGGTGTTGACCCGAGCAGACAAAGGTCTACATGTGCTTGCCTGTTGGTTCAATCTGCCCTTTCAGTGCTGGAAGACAAGGAAGGGAAGAAAAAGAAGGCAAAGAAAAAATAAGGAAAGAGAAGGCAATGGGAAGAGAAGGAGAGGTATATAGTTAGGCTGCTGTCCTCTGCCCTCTTTTAAATTAAACCATTGTAGGGAAAAGGGAGATGGGAGGGAAGGTTGGGAAGGCAGGCAGGGGACATGTCTTGAAAGCCCCATGTCTACAAGTTTTGACTTTCCTATTACGGAATTGTGGCAACCACAGTTGGTTGCCCACTCAGTATCATTTATCTTTCTTTCTTACCAGTGGAATTCCAATTTTGATTTGGGTAGCAATACACCAAGCTAAAAGCACATACTTTCCCAGAATTCCTTGTAGCTAGAGGTGGCCACGTTATAGGGTTTGGGTAAATGAGACATAAGCGAGGGTTCTTGCCTCTCCCCTTCTGGCTGGACACAGATGTGAGGTTTGGAGGTGTAGCAACTATATTGGAAGTATGAGGCAACAAGCAGGAGATGATGAGTACATATTAAAAATGGCAAAGCAGAAAGAACGGAAAGAGCCCTGTTTTCTGATCCATCTGAGAATTTCATACTCCCAGATTTCTTTTTCTTTGTTAATGATGACAAGTTACTGTTTATTTAAAACATTATTTATTTATTTGAAATAATTTCCTGCAACAATCAGATATAATTTAGCAAGAAAAAGAAGTCAGAGTTGTTAAATAAAGCTATCATTTACAGTTTGTAGAGCGCCATTTAAAAATTTGATATGCTAATTACCCTGCTTTCATCAGCACACATTGTATACATGTATTGAAATTCAGCTCTGTACCCCACAAATATGTACAATCAATTTGCTCTGATAAAAAAAGCAAATTTGGTCATTAATTGTGCAATATATATTTACCTTTTTGGTGGCATATTTTAATTTATAATTTTGAGTCTCTCCCTTTCGTGGATTAACATTTTAGTATAGAGTCAAAGAATTTTAAACTTTTAAATTGAAACATCTAAGAGAAATTATCCACTATTTCAGTCTCTTGGATTCAGGAATGGTATTCATCTCCCAGGTTTCTTGAAACAAACTAAAGCTGGATTTTCTGTTATTAGCAGCTGAATGTGACCCTAACTGATACAGGGAAAAAGAACAACTAGGAAAGGAATTCAGTTGTTTCTAAGTGACTTGAATGGGGGTTGAAGGGGTGGGGACTGGGCAGAAAGGATGGATTGTATGTAAATATGGTCAGTGTGTACCTTCAGCCAAGTCTCAAATGGGTTGGGTCTGTGTGGGTGGAATCCTCTTCAGGAACCACAAAAAGCTATCCCTAGCCTTGAGGTGTTAGGGAACTCCATCAGAGCACCTGGGAAGCATGAGGTGGGAGAGAGATGTTGAAAGTGGGTGAAGGGGAACAGAAAGTGGATGAGCAGGGTCCTAAAGACTAACCTCACAATTTTCTTTTCTTATTTAAAACATCATACCGGGTCAATATAGAAATTTTAGAAAACCAAGTGAAGCAAAAAGCTATTAAGAAAATTAAAATCCCCCCAAATCCCACAACTCAGAGATAATCTGGTAACATCTTGATATATTTCCTTCCAGCCACCATTCATTCTCTCTTTATCACTCTCTTTGTCCCCCTTTCTTCCCACATAGACGGATACATAAATGAGTTGTTTAACGAAAATGTGATCATAATATATACGGTTTTTAATCTGTCATACTGTTTGCATTTTGCAATGCATTGGCCTTCCCATGTCATTTACATCATTTTGATGGCTACATGCACAGTGTTCCATTATGTGAATGTATCTAACATGCTTTATAAGTAGAACTTCAAAAATTTAAAAAATTATCTCCCATTTCACTACACTCTTGGCTGTGGTGGGGGAACCGTTGGAGGTTGTTTCTGGGCTGGAAGGAAAGGTAAAGTCGCTCTGCCCTTAGTTTTAGTTAGATGATAGTTTGATCGTGCTGTAATGACCTGAAAACTTCTCCAATATTTTTATTCATCTCATGTCTATTTTGCAAACTTGCTCTTCACGTTGTACATCAAGGTTCTAAAACCGTTACCTTGACTTTTGGGACAGAGGAAGACTTTTTCCCTTGATGTAAATGGTGTATATTTGCAGCACTGACATTTATTGGGTTTTCTTTGGCGTATGCCGCTCAGCTGACAGGTATGGAAAATACAGCAGGAAGGGCTGGCGGGTTAACTCAACTTGGTTAGACCGTGGAAGAAAAGGATTATCATTTGAGCGATTGTTAAAACGAGAAAAGGAACAGAAATACCCGCTTCCGCAGCGAGCAGGGTTCGAACCTGCGCGGGGAGACCCCATTGGATTTCAAGTCCAACGCCTTAACCACTCGGCCATCGCTGCCACGGCGGCAAGGGGAGGGCGGAGATACTCTAGTGTAATAATTACTGCGCTGGCGCCAGGCCGGCGAGCGGGCAGGGTTTGCAACCTCCCTGAGCTCAGCCGTGTGAGTCGGCGGGGGCAGAGGGCTCGAGTTGCCGCAACTATAGTGTGGACGCGAAGAAATAATACAGACCCCCTTAACAGGGGTACTTCCACGTCTCAGAAACCTTTCCCTCCGCTGCGCTCCGCAAATCGCAGTCTTGCCCGTCTTCTAGTCGCTGGCTTGGTTTCTGCCCTCCCGCTCTTTTCTTAGCCTACGAGAGAGCTATGAAACAAAGATCTGTCTTGTCCGTGCTGCGACCCGCGCTCCCGAAAATCTCCGCCTTCTGAGAGGGAAGCGTCTCCGGCTGCGATTCCCGCCGAGGCGGGGTCGCTTTCAGAACTCTTCCTTCTGCGGAAGGGGGCGTGAAGCGTGAGGAGTCAGATACGGCCCGTGGGCCGGCCGTCCCGGGCTTCTGCTCCAACAGCCATCTCCTTTTCCTCTCCCCAGTGATCCTTCATTGCCGAGCTCAGGTGGGAGAGCTCGGGCCCCAAGTGTGGTCTTAGCTCTCTCAAGAGATGGGTAGCCTTGGACGTGGTTTGAGAATCAAGTCCTGCGCATTAGGTCTGCATTCATTCCCTTTAATGCCATTAACTTCCTACCTTGTTAACTGTGGCGCCTGCCCTGGTTGCTTATTTGCGTTACTTCGTTAAAGCCCTCAGAACGTTAGCCTGCCCTGTCGTCATCACCTCAGAGAACTGAGGCGGGCGGAAGACGCCCGCGGGTTGGCGCGGCTGAATCCAGGCGCATGCGCAAGCCCTGCCCGCGGATGTGGCGGCACGTCAGCAGCAAGTTCTACCTGTTGATGACAGACTTTGAGAAAAATAACAGAAGGCCTTTTTACTAGTTTCTAAGTGTTCACGGAAACGTCACCGTTCTCATAATGGTACATTCCGTAATAAGGCAGGAAGGCACGTCCTTGCCATTTGGAAGCCGCGATGCTAAGTGACCTCTCCTGATAGGTGTGTGTTTCTTGAGACTTTCCCATATTATTTATCTTAACTAAATTACGGTGCTGAATGTCTAAAGCCATTTAATTGTGAAAGGGGAGCAGAATACTTGAGAATTGTAAAAACAGGTTTTGTCCAATTTGAGATTGTTCTTTTAGGAATTTTATCTTTTTTGTTTTTTAATTTGGCCGAGCTACAAGAGGGGTCCCATTTTCTCAACTGCATGGGAACAAAGTTATTCCCAACATTCACGGGCATACATTTTATCATATACATGAAATTCACTTGCACTTTTTCCAGTAGACACTGTCTGGGAAAAAACTACATTTTTGTCGTTTTACCTTGTTCTTAGATTCTCTGTGTGCTCTGAGGTAACCTAGAATTTAATCTTTCTGTTTTATTAGTTGTATGCTGATCTTGAAGTCCCGTTTTCCTTTCCTTCTATGCAGTTGAATGATAATATTTACTGAAAGCTTTTTCTTTTTCTTAACCTCCCCTTCCTCTTTTGAGACTTCTCTTCACGTGCTTAAAAGCTTCACAGTAATTGTAATTGATTATGGTTAAAATTGTTCAAAATTTTTACTCTGAGGGTTTTTTTTTTTTTTTTTTGAGGGGGAAGCAAAACTGCAGAGGATAAGAATTGATGATAAAGTTAATGTGTATTTGGTGAGAGCACTTGTGATGAAAATTTCTTCATACCATTTCGAAAGTGAAATACCTATATTTAACATTTAATTTTTAGCTTGTTTGAGTTAATATAGGCTTTAAAAAAAAGGAAATCACTTTTTTTTCTGATTGGTCGTATTGTTAAAATGAGCCAAGTGATCAAAATTATTATAGATTTTTTCCTCCCCAAAATGTGAATTTCCAAATGAGTTCTTTTGGATCCAATCTTAGGTCTTTAACATTTAATGCAGTTAGCAGCAGCTTAGGAAAAAGAAGTAAAATACATATGTTCCAACAATTAGAGATAAATATATCATGATTCACGACAATAACATAATAAAACATTGGTTTGCAACCATACAAATTTTAATTTCTCAAGGTCCCTGGTGATTCTGAAGGTCTCGCCCTCTCTGCCACCCCCAGTTTCTGTTTTTTTTTTTTTTCACGTGGTGATTTTTATTAAGCTAATTTGGGTGAGAAAGGCAAATATCTTGTGGCTTTCTCAGAAAATCTTTCTTTGCGCCACTTTCAGAGGCAGAATATTGTGAGGGACAGGGCATGTTGTTGGGAGCAGTGTGGCATTTTTTTGTTCTTTTATAGCAAATTAATACTTTTTTTTTTGGCAGCTGACATGGGAATCTGAACCCTTGACCTTGTTGTTATTGATACTGTGCCCTAACCAACTGAGCTAACTGGCCTGCACCAATAATTTATGTATTTATTTTTTTCACTCTATAAAATCATAGAAGTTTAATGCTGGAAGAAACATTACTGTTAGTCCGATCCCATTTACAGATAGAAAACTGTGACCCATGAGTGGCTTGCCAAAAGTCACATAGCTAATTAGTGGCAGATTCAGACTATCATTTGTAATATTAACCTAGTATTCACTAGATTTTGTTGCCTTCATGTATTCTTTTTTAGTCTCTGTCACAGTGGCATGTAAATCAAGAAATGTTTATATGGCAGTAGACAATGCCAACAGTAGGGGAGAATTGTGAGTTGAACGTTGAAGGCATAGGAAATGTCAGATACTGGTGACTGGAAAGATCAAGATTAGGAAGCCGCATCTGGTGAGGGCTTCATGCTGCTTCAATTCATAGCAAAAAGCAGGAGAGCGGACATGTGCAAAATGATCACAGGGCAAGAGAAGAAGTGAGAGAGAGAAACAGAAAGTCAAGACTCTTTTTAACAACTCACTCTTGAGAGAACTAATTTATTTCTGAGAGAATGAGAACTCACTCACCCCCTCGGGAGGGCATTAATCTGTTCATAAAGCATCTGCTCCCTCCACCCCCTCCCACTATCCAAGCACCTTCCACTAGTTCCTGCCTCACAACACTGCCAGTAGGGAATCAGATTTCAATATGTGTTTTGGTAGGGATAAACCATAGCAGTTGACAATAACTGCAGAGTTTTAAAGGTTTAGCTACCATTCAGGATTCATAACTTTCATTTTACATTAATTGGAGAATAACTCTAGGTGTACATTTTGGACAGCATATGTAAGAGAACTTAGTACAGGTTGGACAAAGAAAATTACTAAGTTGTTGGCAATAAAGCCGTTGTGAAGATTTAGTTAGTAAATTACAGAAGTCATGAAAAGTGATGGAAATAATTATCAAGGAATTGCTGCATTGCAAATGACTGTACTTTGGAAGCATAAGCAATTAATTGTGGTTTGCTTTTTAGTTATTATGGTACTGATACATAAATGTTTGAAGCAAAGATTTATCCTAATCAGCCCTAGAGCAATTTATAGGATTTTCCTACCTAATAAGTCCTCTAATGCCATGACCAATTAAGAAGTAAACAGAATCAAGAAGGATGTAATCTCCTTTTCTTAAAGGGTGTGATGCCGGTGTAATATTCAACCTTGAGTTCTCCAAAGAAGTAGTTTTCTTTGACTTTGGAATAGCAACTGTCTGGACCTACCAGAAACATCTTAACCTATTTTTAAGCCCACTCGGATATCAAAGGGCAGAATAAGTTTATTAAGAATAAAATCTTATATCTAGTTATTTATGAGACTTGAATTGATTCCCTATAAAACTCTTTGGACTAGCTCTATGCATGGAACTGATGGTAATGGGGTTTTTATGAAGGCAACTGAAATTTAGATTTTAAGAATTACGTTATAATACAGCTGTGATCAATGTATTATAATTATAATTGACTGGGAAACTAGATCCACAGACCACCCTTCTTATAACTTTAAGGAATTATAATTGTAATTACTTATAATATATTAACTATATAATTATATATTAACAATAGTTAATATATATTAACTATATAAATAAAGTTCCTATTTCTTTATAAGATAATGCTATCTCTTTTACTAATTTGATTTCTCCTTTTGGGCTACTAAGTTATACAGGAAAACCAAGTATTTTTGCTTGACTCTATTAGTCAAGGTTCTTCAGAGAAACAGAACTACTAGGATATATATACACACACATATATATATCTTACATGTATGAGATATACAGGAGGAGGAGATTTATTGTAGGAATTGGCTCATGAAGTTATGGAGGTTAAGTCTCACAATCTGTTGTCTTCAAGCTGGAGAACCAGGAAAACTGGTGGTGTAATTTATTTAATTTGAGTCCAAAAGCCTGAGAACCATGAGTGCTGATGTCTGAAGGTAGGGAAAGATGTATGTTTCAGCTTCAGAAGAGAGAGAATTCACCTTCCTCTACCTTTTTGTTTTATTCGGGCCCTCAACAGATTAGATGGTGCTCACCTGCATTGATGAGGGCAATCTTCTTTACTCAGCCTACTGATTCAAATGTTTCTCTCTTTGGGAGACATACTCAGAAATAATGTTTTACTCTCTATCTGGGCATACCTTAGCCCAGTCAAGTTGACACATAAAATTTACCATCAGATTGACCTTTGCTCATCTATTCTCATGCCTTTAGATGTACAGACTTATCTCCTAAATATTTATTGTTTAAAGCTGCCATGTTTAGGGATAATTTGTTACAGAGCAATAGATAAATAAGGCATTCGATCTTCCCCCACCCCTGTTAGATTCCTTTGCTTACTTCCATGTTTCTGTGACATGTTTCCTGTTCACCCAGCAGGCTGGAAAACACTCATGATTGATGAAAATTCCTGGCACAGTGCTTAATATATATAGCAGGTACTCTATACATGATAATTCTCTCTTTTTGTTATGCATACAATATAATAATGTTAATAAAAAGTTTGAAAATTAGAAAAAACCAACTCAACCCACCTAAGGCTTTTTTTTTTTTGGTATTTCTTTTTAGTCTTTCCCCCTACACTTACGTATTTTTTTTTACATAGTTTTAATTGTATACCTGATAATTTTTCTGCTTTTATTTTATTGAGGTAAAATTCACATCACATAAAATTCACCATTTTAACCATTAAAGTATACAGTTCAGAGGCTTCTGTACATTCATGATGTTGTGCAACCATCACCACCATCTATTCCAGAACGTTTTTATCACTCCAAGAAGAAACCCTGTACCCATTAAGCAATCACTCCTACTTCTGCGCTCTTCCCAGCCCCTGGAAATCACAAATCTGCTTTCTGTCTCTATAGATTTGCGTGTTCTGTACATTTCATATAAATGGAATCATGTGGCTTTTAGTGTCCAGCTTCTTTCTCTTTTGACAATATTTTATTGTATTACTTGCCTTTTTAAAAACTACTATTAACATAAAACTTACTGTTTTAACTATTTTTAAGTGTACAATGCAGGGGTATTAAAAACATTTACAGTGTTGTATAACCAACACCGCTATGTATTTCTAGAACTTTTTCATCATCCTGAACAGAAACTGCACCCAATAAATAATAACCCCATACTCCTTCCTGCCCCAAGCCCCTGGTAACCTCTCTTCTACTTTCTGTCTCTGTAGGTACCTCATGTAAGTGGAATCATACAATATTTATCCTTTATTGTCTGGCTTATTTCACTTAGCATAATGTTTTCAAGGTTTATCCATGTCGTAGCATCGATCAGAATTTTATTCCTTTTTTGGTTGAATAATATTCCATTTTTTGTGTACAACATATTTTGTTTATTCATTCATCTGATGATGGATACTTGGGTTGCTTCTAGCTTTTGGCTATTGTGAATAATGCTGCTATGAACATTGGGATACAAATATCACTTCATTTCTTTTTATGGCTGAATAGTATTTCATTGTATGGGTATACCACATTTTGTTTATCCATTAATTGTTGGATTACTTCTACCTTTTGACCATTATGAATAATGCTGCTGTGGTTGTTATAAGACATTAAATTCCTTGATGCAGGGTAAAAGTTTTCTGAAAATCTGTCTCTCTCTAAATAGCTCAGATGCAACCTTTTCATCAGAAGGGAAACTATAAATTTCTGAAGAATAGGGACTGCGGCTTCTTTTGCTACTTTTTATCTTTCAAGACCAGAGCCAAATTTAGGTTCTGACTGCCAGACAGCTTCCCAGAATGTCCCCTTATAAATGTTACTAAAACACCAATGACAATGTAATGTGATGGGGACAGTTGTGTTTTCTAGAATGCCTTGCAGGAAGAGAAGTGAATATGGTAGGTAGGAATAAGATACTTGGAGTGATGGATGGAGTTTTTGTGGGGAAATACAAATGCTTGTGTGTAACTCTTCCAAGAGAACATGCTCCAGTGTGACACTTCCGTGGGAGCATGCTCCAGTAACGAAAGATGTTGCTAAACTATTTTCTAAGAAGGGTGAGTCCAGCTCTTAGTTTTCTGAGTGGTGAGTACAAGTTTAGGGCCGGTAATGAATTGCCTTAAGCAATAGAAGAAAATGCATACCACCAACAGCCCTCTTTGTGGCCCTTCTCCAAGCAGAAAACAGCCTCTGTCCTAAATGTTGAGTAAAGGTCTTGAGGTGGGATAGGGGTATGTTCTAGGGACAGAGAGAAGGCTGAGGAATCCAGAATTCCATTTCAGATATATTATATTTGCAATACCTTTGACAGATTCAAATAGATTTGCCATGATTTGATTTTAGTACCCTTTTGGGCAAAATCAAACTTTATAAAGTGGAAGTATAGTAGTAACTTTTCAAAGAAAATTTATGTGGGTCATTTTATTTTTTAATCTCAGCTTTTCCAAAACTGAACTTTAAATACTAATTTTTTGGATTAAAAATTTAAATGTTTAGTTATGTAATACAGGTACATGGTTACCTCATTACAGTCCCTTTTGCATGATTTGATTTTTTTTGACCTTGTACTTATTTCTTACAGCTAAACGTTTACATTTTTAGCAATGTAATGGGCAGCAGAGGACTGTGCACCTGCTGCTGTTCCCATCTCTGTTCCTTTCCCACATAAATACTGTTCCAGGCTTGGTGTGTTTGCTCTCTGATCATTTAGAAGCTTGACTCATTTGCTCAACATTATAATTTTAATGGAGTCTTAAGAGAGAGAGAGAAGATAAGAGTGTGCTCAATTTGACATCTTTACCTTAATAAGTTATATCGCACTATGTTAATACTCGGTTCTTGTAGCGTTGCATGGACAAATGGAAAAATAATGAGAAATTAATATGTTGTGAGAGAGATAGTAAGTTAGAAGATGTTTTATCTAATTTCATACCCTATTAGGAGAATATCTTGATTACAAAGCCTTTAACCATTTTTGTGTTGTTGGCTTGTTATTCACTAAATATGTGGTAAGATTTAAGGCCATACTGATGAGCTCTGAAATGAAGAGTTATGCCTTTTATCCTAAATCAGAATGCATTTTTAATTAAAAAGTTATATAAAGAATCAGAAGTGCTTAGAACATATAAAAGTGGCTTCTCTGCTTGGCTGAAATTAGTAACACAAAGTTTTTACTGATCAAGAAAGTAAACTCAACAATGATTGTAAAAATTATGATTTTTGAGATTTTTATGACACTTTTCCCCCAACACTGTGTCACATTCAGATGCCCAACTAAGATTTTGACTAAGTGAATAAATATCTATATACTCAAAACATGTTTTAATTTAAGCACATTTAAATTGTTTTACATACCATAGTAATGTTGTTTGATTTTTAAAATACAAGTCTAAAAGTCGATATTGTGGAAATTGATGAATATTATTTTTTAATTAAGCTTTATTTTTTATCTAACAATACAAATACTGTTTAAAAGCAAAATAATATCACAAAACTTTTTTTTTTTTTTTTTGTCTTTTCCGTGACTGGCACTCAGCCAGTGAGTGCACCGCCATGAGTGCACCGGCCAGTCCTATATAGGATCCGAACCCGCGGCGGGTGCGTCGCTGCACTCCCAGCGCCGCACTCTCCTGAGTGCGCCACGGGCTCGGCCCAATATCACAAAACTTTTAATGAAAAAATAGCATCTCCTACACTGTGCTCCCCATCCTCATGTCTCAGTCTTATACAGTAGTTATTTATTCTGGTATTTACTTCCATTTTTAGAAACAATATTTTAATACTGCTATTTCTTGAATATTTAGTTTCAGATTTTATTTCTTAACTTTCTACTATAAAATATAAACTGTCAGCTTTTTTTATACACTGCTCCTTTCCAATATCTTTATTTTTTTATTTCAAATTATATTATAAAGCTATAGTAATCAGTACAGTACAGTATTGGCATAAAAACAGACACACCAACCAGTGGAACGGAATTCCAGTATCTTCTAAATTATATGATGATATTTGGTGAAATCAGTATTCAGTATTTCTGTTATTATGATTGTATAATTATTATTCACAGCTAAGCCACATATTATTCATATTAAATTTCCTTTCTACTAGGATTTCTGTTTTCCCAGGCATTACTGATTATATTGTTCTTTTTTATCTGCTTAATTTTCTGTGTGATTGTTACTAATTCATCCCCAAATTCTCCGAAAGACAATAAATCTCTTATTATATTTAAACACATCAGGTAATCTATTGGGTTTTCCTCTCTCTCCCCTCCATTTATCCTTTCCTTCCTGTCTTTTTCCTTCCTTTCCTTTCTTCCCTTCATCCACATATGCATTCTAGAGACTTCTATCCTTCTACTCCAATCTGGACCAGTTGCTCTTAAGCCTTCTGCTCACCTGTTGTCCTGGGATCTCCCTTCAGTTCTCTCCTGTAATGTCTTTTATTGTTTTCTGGATCATGTCTTCCTCTTTCACCGTTTACTCTCTTAGTTTAGGGGATCATGTTCCCCTGCTGTTTTCTCAGAAAGGGCGCATGAGAGAGAAAAATTATTTTTAAACTTTGCATATCTGAAAATTTCTTATTCTTGCCTTATTTGATAGTGTGGCTGAGTAAAAAATTACACGCTTAGTCAAAGTTGAACCACAAGTCTTAACATTCTTTTTTTTTTTTAAGTTTTATTTTGTCGATATACATTGTGGCTGATTATTGCTCCCCATCACCAAAACCTCCCTCCCTTCTCCCTCTCCCCCTCCCCCCCAACAATGTCCTTTCTGTATGCTTGTCGTATCAACTTCAAGTAGTTGTGGTTGTTATATCTTCTTCCCCCCAAGTCTTAACATTCTTTAAAAAAAACTTCCAAGGAAACATCCAATGAGGGCTTAACTTCGAATTGTTTTGAAAGATGCAAGCCATCTGAATTTGATCTACATAGTTAAACGTAACCTGTTTACCTCTCTGCTTTTTAAACCTATGTAAAGTTTTATTCAGAAATTTCTGATATTTTCCCTAGAATCACAAAGAACACGTAGGAAGTCAGACTGGGACTGCCCCTCTATGAAAGAAGGGAGAGTAAATGAAGATCCAGGTGGGCAGGGGATGCCAATCAAATAATGCTTTTGTGGGATTGGCATTCAAGATTATTTGCCCTTTGGTTTGTACATAAGAAATCTAACATTTTCCTCTTGAAAATTTTTTTACTTGTACAATGTCAGGAGCAAGAATTTTAAAACAACTTGAAAGCTCTGCAAGTTGTCTTGACAATATTTTGTTTTCGTTTATATAAGATTATATATTTAATTGAGGTGAGATTGAAATAACCATAAACCATAAAATTAACCGTTTTAAAGTGGATAATTCCGTGGCATGTAGTACATTCACTATGTTGTGTAACCACTTCCTCTATCTAGTTCTAAAACATTTTCATCACTCTGAAAGGACTGCTAAACCTTGATACTGATTCTTTTCTAAGAACATAAAATTTTATCTTGGCCTTATGATATGGTCTTAATATGTCAGTAATTCTGGAAACAATCAATTTATTATATTTTGACCATGCAGTTCCTTCAGAACTACATTGTACGCAGTTTATAGTTTTCTTGTCACGAAATCACCAAAGGGTATTAATGTTCTTCCTGCCTATCATGTTCTTTGAATTTAGCAATGTAGAAATTAAGTTAGGACAGGCAGAGTATTAAAAAAAATTAGATTAACATTGTCTTTATTGTTTTCATTTTGGGATATTTAGAATGTATTGCTACAAAACTTTGAAAATGCAAGCTAGAGAATAGAAAAATTACATCAAGAAATGGTTCATTTAACAAATGAGTTATTAGATCTGTAAATGTTTCTTATTTCATCAGCACATTATGTTGCCATTTGTCACATGCTGTAGGATGGTCATTGTTATTGTATGAGGAAGATTTTCCTTTAAATAAGCTTAAAGTGGGTGGATTTATATGGAGAATAATTTCTGGGACCTGTTAGGGGACAATGAGAAGAGGGAGGAGGAAAAGGGCCAGAGACTTCTTTTAAACATTTTAAAGCATTTTTTTTCCGCTAAAACTCTTTTTAAAATTTAAATTTTAAATATCTTAGATATTAAAACTGTAATTTAAAAAATTATTCTGCCTTAAAATTCCTGCTTTTCTTATTAACAGCTTTTTGTTAATTTTGTAAGATTTAGAAATTAATAAGGAAGATTTAAAGGAGACAATTTCTCTAGAAAGCAGATTTTTGCCAGCTTTTGTTAGCTGTGGGCAGTAGTGAGGTCAGATTTGTTGTCTCATTCTATCAATCAGATATACAGATGGCCTATTTTTTTTTTTTTTGGTGTGGAATAAAATACCACATAGCAGTCAAGTAGACCTAACAAATCTAGGTAACTATTAGTGCACAGTTGTAATTACAGATAATAAATTAAATTAATTAGAAAATAAATAATATATAAGTAAATAAAATAAAATTATATGTTAAGTGTATGTATTTGTATACTAGTGATATACAAATACATAAATACAGTTGCATATCTAGTGATACTCAGAGTGTGGTTCCCAGACCAGCAACATTGGCATCACCTGGGAACTTGTTAGAAATGCAGATTCTACTGACTTAAAAACTCTAGGGTGGGGTCTAGCAATCTCTTTTAAAAAGCCCTCCTGGTCCATCCTATGCAGGAACCATGCTCAAATTTGAGAAACACTGTATCAGACCCTGATAGAGTGCCCTCCTGTGTTTTTGCTGAAATTGTATTTGAAAAATTATTAGGCCTGGAAGTCCTGATATAAAGATGAAAATGAAAGAATTTGTTCGTGTTTTTAAATTATCTCCTCTCAATATTTCCTTCCAGCCTCTTTTTATATGCATATTTTTACAAATATGATCTATACAATTTTAAATTTTGGCCTTTTTGGACTTAACATTATGGAACAAGCATAGTCCATGTCATTAAAAATACATTGTAAACATAATGTGTAAAGACTGCTTAATAGTTCAAAATTTCATTCTTCAAATTTTCCACATTTGTACTATGGAAGGTATTTTTCAGTAGGAAGGATGAAGGAGCAGTTCCTTGCCTACTATGTTATCCTTTTATATACTTACTAATATCTTAACATTGCCAAAGAGGCATAGACAAATTTGGTAAAATTGTAAAGCAGGCAATAGTGGGTGTTTAAAAATGTTAATTTGTTAGATAAGTTAATTTATGTAATAGAAATATAATAACTTAAATATATAGTATCAAATATACAATTTAAATATTTAATATAAATATAATAAATGTAATAATTTATTATTGTTTGTGTTTTCATTTTATGCCTTCTCTTTTTGGCACCTCCTTTATGTACTTCCCACCTCCTCAGTGTTTTGGCCCTTGACTGCTCAGTGTTTCATTCTCTGTTCTAGTCCTTTTTGATTCACTTCTTCCATCAAATATTTTCACAGTCCTTTTTAGGTCCTGTTGTGAATGAAGTCTGTAAAGCCAGGAATTTGGAGACTATGATAAGCAATTGAAGAAGATATTTTGGTGTAACACTGAGGTCAAGGGCTTGGTTCCTGTACAGGCCAGCTGCAAAAAAAAAAAAAAAAAAAAAAAAAAAAGATATTTTGGAACTGATAAGCTTTTCCTTCCCTTTAATCTCAGCACAGGGGGGCTTGCTTACTTGAGCTTAGTGATTAAAAGAGGGCCTTTTGGACTCAGATAAACCACCTATTTCTACTTGTTAGGTGTGTGTCTTTGGTAAATAACTTAACCCCTTTGACCTTAGGTTTTCTTTTCTGTAAAATATGGAGGAAAAATAGTGTCCAATTTATAGATGTGAACATTAAGTTGTATGTAAATTATAATTTGTAGGTATGAGCATTACATTGAATCTAAAGTGCTAGCATAGTGTCTGACACATAATATATCCTCAAAAACTATTAGCTATTAAAATTAGAGGTACTACCAGTGTTTAACTTTAGAGCCAACTTTGTATAGTTGCTGAGATTCTGGTTGTAGCTCTTCATTTTTGTGACTATTAATGCTTAAATTGTTTATATTTCATGTTAATGGAAAACTAGCTCTACTTCCTCCTACAGTTGTATTTAACCTTTAAAATTAAAACTTTTAATTTTTACGGAAACAGTGTTTTAAGAAGGCATTATTTGAGGTCCCTATTTTATTTTTCTTTTTAAAAACTCAAATTCTGTCTCTCAGAAAAATTTAGCTTTGGTAAAGTTCTTGTATTTTTACTGTCTTCATGATAAATATTACAGATTACCTAGAAATTTGTGGGGAAAAGTATGTATTAGTTTACTGTTAATTACAAACCCATTTTATGTTTTTATTGTAATCTGTGAACTTTCTTGGTTACTAATTGAAAAAAGGAAGCATAACTAGGCTTTATTCTTATTTTGTTTTAATTTTTGGGATTTTGTGCATATATTTATTAAATTCAAGAAACCTATTTAACATGTGTTTTGTAAGTGATTATATTAGTACTGATTTGTTCTGTCCATGTGCTGAAGAGTGTGCAACATTTTGGCCAACTCAATTAGTTTATTCATTTAGTTAACAACTATCGCATGAATATTATCTATTGGTACCATGGTTGGTGTTACATGTATAAGCATGAGTAGGATATGGCAGAGTTCATTCTTTCGTGGAGAAATATCTGAACAGTAATTTCAATGCAATGTGCTGAGTAGTATAATAGAGGTATGAAGAAAGTGTTATAGAAAAGCATGTGGATGGCACATTTAACTTGGCATTTAACTTAGCTAGAGAGCAAGGAGCAGTGATGGTTGTGTTTGAGACCAGATAAGACTTGTCAAAGAAGGTAATGTTTGAGCTGGGCCTTGAAGAAAGGAAATGAGTTCAGCAGGGTCATCTAGACTTGTAAGTCTGAGAATACAGGAAGGGGGGCTGTAAAAGGAGCACTGTTGTCATCTGTGGATGACATCAGAATCAACTGAGAAAGGTAAAATTAAGGAGAATTCCGCAAGATTGTCAGATACAAGATCAACTTGCAAATTAATAACATTTCTCTACACCCATTATAACCACCTAGAAAATGTAACAAAAAATTCCATTCCCAACATAATGATAACCCTAAAGTATCTAGGCATATACAAAATCTCTATGGAAAAAACTTTGAAACTCTTAAGACAAGATTAGTTGAATAAATTGAGGGATATATTGGATGGAACAACTTAATAAAAACGTCAATTTTCCCTTAATGTATAAATTAATTTCAATTTCAATTAAAATTACAGTTGGATTTATAGAGGAATTCAATAAATTTATTCTAAAATGTATATGGAATAAGAAAAGTACAAGAATAGCTAATTCAGCTTTAAAAAGAGAAGACCAAAGGGAAAGGGACTTATCATACTAGATATCAAGACATTAAAAAGCCTTAATATTATACATAGAACAATGAAACATCTTAGAGATTTTGGAGACAGGCCATGTAGTCTGACATGCACAGTTCCAGTTGAACAAGGCCATGATCTGTCTTCTTGTTTCAGCTCTCATGCTGTAAACATGTGTCCTTTTTGTGGTCTATTTAGTGCTGTGTGTTTTGCAGTTTTGTGCTTTTTGATGGTGATTTAACTGTTTAAAAAAAGACCCCAAGTATAGTCCTGAAGTGCTCTCTAGTGTTCTTAAGCAAAGGGAGGCTGTGATGTACTTTATGGAGAAAATATTTGTGTTAGATAATCTAGTTCAGATATGAGTTATAGTGCTGTTGGCTGTGAGTTCAATATTAATGAATTAACAATATATATTAAATAAGGTGTCTTTAAAAAGAAACATACATAAATCAAGGTTATGAACTGAATGGTTGACAGAAATGTTGTGACCAGAGGTTCACAGGCATTATATTTTCCCCAGGAACAATGGTTCAGTTCAGTGTTTGTGGCAACTATCAGACAACTAACGAGAATTGACTAATATATCTATATCAGTCAGATCTAGTCAAGAAATCAGAAATCATAGTAGGAGATTCAATAAAAATAATTCAGCATTGGGAATTGGCTAAATAGGTGTTGGAGGGCTGAAAAACAGGAAACCCAGAGGGAACATAGGAAACACCTATCATCCTTGGGGGAACAAAGGAAGGAGGCTTGAGTTCTTAGAATCCTCAAGCATGGAGGAGGGACCCTGTGGAGCTGGGCCTCACACATTTGAGGAGACAGTACCGTTGGGGTGGGGGCATATGGTGAGATAATTTTGGTAGTGTAAAGGAACTGGACACTGGAACGGCTGTTGCTGATGGGATGAAGAGCCATTGCTGGGTTGAGCTGATGTGAATAGCAAGGAAATAGGAAGGAGCAAATTCCATTACTCTCCTGCCTTCTAGTGTCCTTGGAAGAAATTAACAGGAAAAGGTAATTAGTTGCCAAGTGAGAGTAGTTTGCTGATTTCCAGCTCCAGCTTCACAAAGCAAAGTATTGGAGATCTACATTAAGAGCTGAGAGGCAATAGTTTAATATCCAGCACAATATGAACTATTTTTTTTTTTTTTTTTTTGGGCAGCTGTCTGATCTGAGGATCAAACGCTGGACCTTGGTATTACCAGCACCACACTGTAACCAACTGAGCTTAGTGGCCAGCCCTGAAATCTTAATATATAATAAAGATAGCACTAGAAGTTTTCACACATGTCCAAAAGGAGACATGCATAAGTAGGGTGATTAAGAGCACAGACTCTGGAATGAGATAACTTAGGCTGCACTACTCTCAGTGTGACCCTGAGCAAATTACATGATCTCTCTGTACCACCACATAGAAGAAAGATAACCACCTACCAGGAACACCTGCATTGGATTGTTATATGAGCAAGAAATAAACCCACTTTGTGAAGCACTGAAATTTTGGGTTTGTTTGTTATGGTAAATAGTGTTATCCTAACTATTACTACAAGGGTATTTGCAGTGTTTTTTATGGGTAGGGGAGTTGGAGGAAATTTGGGTGTCTGTCTCTAGCAGATAGGTTAAATATGGTGGATTCACAACATGGGGATTTATAGAGTGAAAAGCTACATTTACATAAGTGGATCTTAAGGGTTGGCTGGTTAGCTCAGTTGGTTAGAGTGCAGTCTTGTAACACCAAGGTCACAGGTTCAGATCCCCCTTACTGGCCAGCCACGAAAAGAATTATGTAAATGGATGTTAAAGTCATAGTGCTGAATGAAAAAATGAAACAGAATGAGATATATAGCACAAATATAATCTATGTAAATTAAAAAATACACATTTTTCCAGAACAAATACAAAGATATATTTTGGGCATATTAGAATGGTCTGAAGGGGTGGGCAAAGAGAGAGGGCTTAAGAACAAGAGGGCTTCAAAAGAATAAATAAAGTAACAAGAGAGGGGTCTTGTACAGAGCAATGGTGATAATTGCCATAAAATGAGGGGTATGATTTACTCCATCTTCCTTTGTCTGAGAGTAAAAAGAAGAAAGATCAAGATCAAATTTATAATAGTAACAGAAGAGAAAATAAATTGGAATTCACTGAATGAGAAATGTAGAGCATAAATAGGAGGAAAACTCTAAAGTTTTACTGAGATGAATAAAAGATGACTTGAGGAAATGGAAAGGTAGTCCTTGTTATTGTTCTTAAGGAGGTCTTAATTTTTTCTAAAATGTTGCATGTGTTTGGTGTAATCTTGAAGTATTAATGAGATTTTTTGGGAGCTGGACAAGCTGATTCATGTAAAAGATAAATACATGTGAATAGCTGATAAAATTGTGCAAAAGAAGAGTAATAATGAGTGACCAGCCCTAACGGATAACCCCTAATGGGAGGGGGTATAAAAAGAGCTCTTACAGAGTTCTAATACTTGAAAAAGTTAAGTATCGGTTTATGAACTGAGAGAATAGAAAATCCCCCGAACAGGCCTCTGTACATATGGAAAATGAATGTACAATCAAATTCATTTACAATTATTGAGGAAAGAAGACTTGTTCAGAAAATGGTGTTGAAACACTCGCCTATCCATTTGGAGGAAGAAAAATTGGGTTCTACCTTATTTTTTCATCAGAAGTAATTGCAGGTGGATCAAATTTAAACATCCAAGACTAGAAGTACTAGAAGATGTGAGTACATCCAAAATATTAGAAGTACTAGAATATGATTAGATAGTTCAAATTGCCATCATTCTCATCTTCTTCATCATCTTGAGTAGGGAATGTTATTCAAGTAAAATACTACACCCAGATCCCATAGGGGCAAAGATTCATATATTAGATTGCATGGAAATTGTAAATTTCTGCTTAGTAAGGAATACCCTGGATGAAGTCAACTAATGGGTAACAAATTGGCAGGAAAACATTGGCAATATCTGAATGAGATGACCTAATTTTCTTTATATGTAAAGGGCTCTTAAGTTAAATATGAAGGCAGACAAGTGGAAAAATAACAAGAAACCTCAGGACAGGTATGGGAGATGATATACAGATGGCTTGAGTACAAATAAAACTATCCTAATATTACTCAGAATTAAAGATACAAATTTTATTTTTTAAAGTATACCACTTTTCAGTCATCATATTGGCAAAATAAAAGTTTATTTTTTATAATTCAGAGGATCGGTTAGGGTTTGAGGAAATGAACAATCTCATGTGCTATTGGTTGGTTTTTGGGGGGAAGCTCATTGGAAGAAGAGCATGGTTTGTGTAGAAACTGGCAAGTACTCCAGGTATCTGTATGCTTTTACCATTGAAAGATGACTTCTCCAAGGTATAAAAATTTCTTGCCCTCAGTATATTTGTGTGCTTTTATTTAGGGACTGGTGTTTGGAAAGACAGGGAAAACCCAGAAGACAGAGGGCCTTGAATGCCAAACTAAAGTGTTTATATTTTATCCTGGAAGCCCCTTGATCACTGTTTTTCGTTCTGGATTTAGGCAGGCGGCTGTGATGTGTGGCAAGTGATAACACTGGGAGAAATAAGTCTCTTGTCCTTAGAGCATATTACACAGGATAATCTTACTATGCAAATTAATATTATATTTCTCTTAGGTGAGTATATAGTTAAATGACTCATGCATAGACTGTAAGTCCATTGTCTTGTCACATAGTCTATGCCCTGAGAAAGTAAAAAGTTGAAAATAAATTGTAGTGGGATTCAAATAGATATAATTTTATAAAATAGAATGTGACTAATAAGTATTACCTCTTTATATAATAATAGCTAAAATTCTGTTCATGGAATCCTCACCTGAGCTCTGGCAGACTGCAATATAAATATGTATTTAGAAACTTTATCCAAACCTCACTATTGAGAAAATTTTCTAATTGCTAAAAATAGACTTCCCACATTTGGATAAGGACTGATCATAGTGAAAGCAGCTGATTTAGGCCATTGTACAAGGAATAGCCTTGGATTTGGTGATTTGTGACGTAAAACCTAGAAAATGTACCACGTACCTCTAAAAATGGGATTTTGGGAAGAGGCAAGCCAAAAACTGGAGTGTTGACTGAAATTCTGTGTGAGAGGCAGTCTCATAGCCCCTTCCCAACCATGTAGGCCTCTTAATAGGATGCTGGTGTAGGGAAACTCTGACTTGCAGTGCTTGCTCATTTCTGTGGTGCAAATACTCTTACCATGACTGCTTAAAACGATCTGTGTGTTGTCACTAAATGCAGAGCTGAGAATTCCTTCCTTCCTCCCTCTCCTTCTTCATTTCAGTCATAAGGTTCTTGTAAACATGCAATGTTCTATAGCAGTGGTTCTCAAGTTTTCCTTCTCCCTCTTCACCGTTGGATAGGTTTGGTTGTCACAGTAGTCGCAAGGCATACCGGGCTTTAATTGGCTGGGGCCTGTGTAAAGAACAAATTGATACTTGTTAAAGCATAGTAATCATGATAGGTATAGAGTCCACTGCAATGGGGTCTTGCAGTGGGAGAGAGAGATTGAGCTCAACTCCGAATACAGCATGGGCAAGTGGGAATTTATAGACAAGGAGCAGGGTGGGGGTCAGGGGATTGATAATTACCAGGAGAATGTCAGGGTAAGGGGGATTCTGGCTAAACTGATCTAACAGGATTTTTGCTAAAGAGAGGCCAGAGTGATCAGACATCACCTGAGGGGTGGTGGAGGATGAAGAACCCAATCAGATATAGAGGGTGATCAGATATTGGGGGCTCTTTGCTAAAACTGGATTTTTCAAGGAACTACAGAGATGGGCCTAGGAGGAGGTTCAGAAGCTTGACTAAAGTTTGGCCAAGCAGAGAATCTTTGTTAGGCCAAAGGAGCTTAGAGGTTTTGCAATGTGTACAAATCTTCTCTAAAATGAAGAACTATCCCGTATCCAGTGCAACTCTCAAATATCCCAGTGGGCATGTCCATGGTTCTAGGCAGGAGCTGAGAGCATCCCCCTCTGCCCAGAAGCAGGCAAGGAGCAGAGTATGCCTGGGGTCCTAGGCAGTAGCTGTAGGCAGCATTCCCTGCCCAGAAGCAAGTAAGAGAGCATGCTGAAAACCACCAAAGCCACTGCCACAGCCATGACTGCTGAAAAAGTGGCTCGATGCCAGAGCAATAGCCACAGCCACCATGAAGGTGGTCCACTAGATACTTGACTGCATTGACACAGGAGGGTCACCAGCAGAGACTAGAAAAAGAAGAGGGTTTTTTTCTCCTCAAAGCCCACTCCAGAGTAATAGCAGAGGTAACTGCTCTACCAGAAGACCAGACATCAATGCATATATACTGGAAATATGAAAACCCAAGAAAATATGACACTTCCAAAATAATACAGTAATTCTCAAATACCAGACCCTATAGAGCAGGAAACCCTTGAACTGACTG